>NW_005360034.1:30043-37466 GCF_000412655.1 Myotis brandtii
CACAGGGGCTGGAACTCCCACAACTGCAACCATGGAGAGGACGCTGGTGTCATCTGCTCAGGTGCGTCCCTACCCGTCCCTGGTGGCCCTTCTGGGCTGATGCTGCTGAGAACACACCCACTCCCCACGCCAGGGCCCCCCTGAGCCTCGTACTGTCCCCCAGGCACTGGAGTGACTCAGGGCCACAGGCTCTCAAGTGCTAGGTCACCTGCTCAGAATACAGGTCAGATAGGTGTGTCCAGCGCCCAGCATCCTGAAGGCAGTGCCTTGAACTGGCTCGAAGGGGCCTGAGCTCCGTGTTCATGCCCAAGAGGCAGCGTCCTGAGCACAGAGAGGAGCCTGGCCTTGTGCCCCCGGGGCCAGCTCACTCCCACCTGCAGGGTGTCTGGGGCTTCCACCAGGGCAGCTGGCCCCTGGGTGTGGGGGTTGGTGAGCTCCTACCCTCTGTGAGGACGGTGTCACCTGGGGACTCTAAGATAGTGATGCAGAGGGGACACCCTGAGTGCACAGAGGTCCTTTGTGAAGGACAGACAGAGTGGGAGGGAGCAGGGGGAGGTGGGAGATGTCAGGTGGCCAATGAATGGAAGGAACCAATGGGGGCCTTGGGGATGGGGCATTATGACCCCATGGAAAAGTCTAGAAATGGGTGGAAACTCCGTTTAGCAGAATGGATCTAGGCTGAGAAATCAATGTGCACATTGATTGACCCCATTGGGTTGGGTCATTACCCGTTCTCGCTCTGGGGTCAACACCAGGACCCTGATGGCCTGTCCCAGGCATGACTCTGGCTTCCATACACTAGACAGGAGTCCCCAGGCTCAAGGAGACAGGCGATGGCAGGGGAGTGAGGCAGTGGCTTTGGAAGGACTGGGAGGTTCGGGGTAGCACTGCTGTGTCCCCCATGACGCCATGTGCACTGCGTCAGCTTCCTGTGTAGAAGCTGAGGGTCATCAACCTGGGATCTTGGCCGGGCACCTGGGAGCTTGGTGTCTGACTGTCCTTTTTTCCCCACAGCTGCTCAGACCACCACATCCTGGCCAGGTGAGTCCCGCCACCTCTCCTGGGATGTCCCTCTCTCCTGCCCACCTCTGCCGGTCGGCTCTCTCCATCTTACCCATGGCCCTTTGCACCCCATCTGGACCACACTTTGCCCTCTGTCTCCTTAACTATGGGGTTGGGGGGATTACAAAGACTCTATTTGTCCATCCTCCTTGTGAGTTCTCATCAGATACTGGCAGCCATCCCAGGGGAGAGTGGCTGATGGTCAAGAAGTGCCTGCCCTTCCATGAAGGTGGCCCCGTGGCTCCAGGCTGAGGAGGGCTTTGTGGGATAGTGGACACTGATGCCCACTGGCTTTCTGATGACGGGACAGCAGGCTTCTGGGTTCTCTCCTCCTCTCACACTTGCCGCACCCTGAGGGCCAGCATTGTCACACCCGCATCCCAAGGGGGCGGAGACAGTGCCCGGGGATGGCCGTGAACATGTGCTGAGGGTCCTCTGGGTACCAGGACCTGTCATTGCCTCCAGGTTCAGTCACAGGCCCTGACTCTTTCTATCCAAGCTTCAGAGTCAGGCCCACAGCTCAAGCCACCAGTAAGTGCCTAGCTAATGGGAGAGAGATGGCAAAGGTCCTCCGATGGGAGGAACATGGCGGTCAGAAATGTGGAGGGATGTGGCTGGTCTCTCCCAGGCCTTCGAACCCTATGACCCAGCTGAGCTGGAGGCTTGTGGACAGGCAGGGAGCACGTGCAGGAGGCACATGGGAAAGTGACACCGACTGACCCACCCTTTTGGGAAGGACTCCTTTCCTCAGGCCTCATTAAGACCTTTCTCTTTGTTGTCCTTCCAGATGCATGGACAACTCCTTCCACAACTGCCTCTCCTCAAACAACAACAGGTACAGGACCCTTCACCCTCCCAGGGACCCTCTCTTCTTCTGAATCACGCCTGGATGGAACGTGACAGCAAGAGGCTCCCCATGAGCCATCCTTATCTTTGTCCCTCTGGACAAGCAGAGGAGGGTCTCTGACCAGGTCCTTGTCTGACATGGTTGGCCTATGACTTGTCTCCAGTGGGCTTCTGGGAGGAGGCTCAGCCAGGACCCTACCCCGTTGATCAGTGTCAGTCCTGGAGGCCTCCTGGGACCTGCTGATACCCCAGTACTGCCTGGTCTCAGGGTGTGAGTCGCAGTCTTCTCATGTCTGACAGAGGTCCCATCACCTCTGAGGGCTTTGCCTCAAGTCGGGCAGGACCATGGAGAAGGAATAAGTAGCCAAAGAGGCCATGGACTTGGCCTGTCCCGGGAGCCATGGACCTCCACCCTGGGTGGTCCTGGTGGATGCGGGGGGCAGTCCTGCTCACTTCATGGGCAATCCTGGGGCTCCTTACCTAGGAACACACTTAGACCTGGCAGGACAGGGTGTCCCCGATCCTTTCCCTGTGATGGAGATTAACCCCTGGGGTGTCCAAAGATGACCGCCTGCCCTGGGTGTGCCCATGAGGGAGGCCCTGAGTCTAGATTAGAACCTGCCTCGGGCGTGGAGCTCAGCACAGACATGGAGGAGGGGTCCTTGTGCCGTCCTCTAGGTTTCGGGACCGAATCGGCTCTGGCCCTGAGGCTGGTGAATGGCGGTGACCGGTGTCAGGGCCGCGTGGAGGTCCTCTACCGAGGCTCCTGGGGCACCGTGTGTGACGACAGTTGGGACACCAACGACGCCAACGTGGTGTGCAGGCAGCTGGGCTGTGGCTGGGCCATGTCGGCCCCAGGAAGTGCCCGGTTTGGACAGGGCTCAGGCCCGATCGTGCTGGACGACTTGGGCTGCTCAGGGCATGAGTCCTACCTGTGGAGCTGCCCGCACAGGGGCTGGAACTCCCACAACTGCAACCACGGAGAGGACGCTGGTGTCATCTGCTCAGAGGTCCTTGTCTGACATGGTTGGCCTATGACTTGTCTCCAGTGGGCTTCTGGGAGGAGGCTCAGCCAGGACCCTACCCCGTTGATCAGTGTCAGTCCTGGAGGCCTCCTGGGACCTGCTGAGACCCCAATACTGCCTGGTCTCAGGGTGTGAGTCGCTATCTTCTCATGTCTGACAGAGGTCCCATCACCTCTGAGGGCTTTGCCTCAAGTCGGGCAGGACCATGGAGAAGGAATAAGTAGCCAAAGAGGCCATGGACTTGGCCTGTCCCGGGAGCCATGGACCTCCACCCTGGGTGGTCCTGGTGGATGCGGGGGGCAGTCCTGCTCACTTCATGGGCAATCCTGGGGCTCCTTACCTAGGAACACACTTAGACCTGGCAGGACAGGGTGTCCCCGATCCTTTCCCTGTGATGGAGATTAACCCCTGGGGTGTCCAAAGATGACCGCCTGCCCTGGGTGTGCCCATGAGGGAGGCCCTGAGTCTAGATTAGAACCTGCCTCGGGCATGGAGCTCAGCACAGACATGGAGGAGGGGTCCTTGTGCCGTCCTCTAGGTTTCGGGACCGAATCGGCTCTGGCCCTGAGGCTGGTGAATGGCGGTGACCGGTGTCAAGGCCGCGTGGAGGTCCTCTACCGAGGCTCCTGGGGCACCGTGTGTGACGACGGGTGGGACACCAACGACGCTAACGTGGTGTGCAGGCAGCTGGGCTGTGGCTGGGCCAGGTCGGCCCCAGGAAGTGCCCGGTTTGGACAGGGCTCAGGCCCGATCGTGCTGGACAACGTGGGCTGCTCAGGGCACGAGTCCTACCTGTGGAGCTGCCCGCATAATGGCTGGAACGTGCACAACTGCAACCACGGGGAGGACGCCGGAGTCATCTGCTCAGGTGCGTCGCTACCATTCCTGGTGGCCCTTCTGGGCTGATGCTTCTGAGACCATACCCACTCCCCACGCCAGGGCCCCCCTGAGCCTCATACTGTCCCCCAGGCACAGGTGTGCCTCAGGGCAGCCGGCACCCAGGTGCTAGGTCTCCTGCTCAGACTACAGGTCAGATTGGTGGGTCCATGTGCCCTGCATCCTGAAGGCAGTGCCAGGAACTGGCTTGAAGGGGCCTGAGCTCCGTGTTCATGCACAAGAGGCAGCGTCCTGAGCACAGATAGGAGCCTGCCCTTGTGCCCCCGGGGCCAGCTCACTTCCACCAGCAGGGTGTCTGGGGCTTCCACAAGGGCAGCTGTTCCCTGGGTGTGGGGGTTGGTGAGCTCCTACCCTCTGTGAGGACGGTGTCACCTGGGGGCTCCCATATAGTGACACACAGGGGACAACCTGAGAGCACAGAGGTGTGAAGGACAGAGAGAGTGAGAGGGTGCAGGGGGAGGTGGGAGATGGCAGGTGGCCAATGAATGGAAGGAGCCAATGAGGGCCTTGGGATAGGCGCATTATGACCACATGGAAAAGTCTAGAAATTTTTGTAAGCTCTCAATATCAGAATGCTTCAAGGCTGAGAAATCAGTGAGCACATTGATTGACTCCATTTGTTGGGGTCATTCCCTGTTCGTTCTGTGGGGTCAACACCAGGGCACTGGTGGCCTGTCCCAGGCATGACTCTGGCTTCCGTACACTGGACAGGAGTCCTCAGGCTCAGGGAGGCAGGCCATGGCAAAGGGACAGACGGCGTGGCTTTGGAAGAACTATGAGGTGCAGGGCAGCACTGCTGTGTCCCCCCCGAGGGCATGAGCATGGAATCAGTTCCGCGTGTGGAAGCTGAGGGTCATCAACCCGGGATCTGGGCTGGGTACCTGGGAGTTTGGTGTCTGACTGTCCCTTTCTTCCCACAGCTGCTCAGCCTTCTACAACCTGGCCAGGTGAGTCCCAGCCACCTGTCCTGGGATGTTCCTCTCTCCTGCCCCCTTTGCCGGTTGGCCCTCTCCGGCTGACCCCTGGCTCTTTGAACCCCATCTGGGCCACACTTTTGCCCTCTGTCTCCTTAACTATGGGGTTGTGTCAGCTTCCTGTGTAGAAGCTGAGGGTCATCAACCCGGGACCTGGGCCGGGCACCTGGGAGCTTGGTGTCTCACTGTCCTTTTTTTCCCACAGCTGCTCAGACCACCACATCCTGGCCAGGTGAGTCCCGCCACCTCTCCTGGGATGTCCCTCTCCCCTGCCCACCTCTACTGGTCAGCATTCTCCAGCTGACCCATGGCTCTTTGAACCCCATCTGGACCACACTTTTGCCCTCTGTGTCTTTAACTATGGGGGTGGCGGAATCCAAAGACTCCGTCTGTCCATCCTCCTTGTGAGTTCTCATCAGATAGTTGGTGGCCGTCCCGGGGGAGAGTGGCCGATGGTCAAGAAGTGCCTCCCCTTCCATGAAGGTGGCCCCGTGGCTCCAGGCTGAGGAGGGCTTTGTGGGATAGTGGACACTGATGCCCAGCACTGGTGGCCTGTCCCAGGCATGACTCTGGCTTCCGTACACTGGACAGGAGTCCTCAGGCTCAGGGAGGCAGGCCATGGCAAAGGGACAGACGGCGTGGCTTTGGAAGAACTATGAGGTGCAGGGCAGCACTGCTGTGTCCCCCCGAGGGCATGAGCATGCAATCAGTTCCGCGTGTGGAAGCTGAGGGTCATCAACCCGGGATCTGGGCTGGGTACCTGGGAGTTTGGTGTCTGACTGTCCCTTTCTTCCCACAGCTGCTCAGCCTTCTACAACCTGGCCAGGTGAGTCCCAGCCACCTGTCCTGGGATGTCCCTCTCTCCTGCCCCCTTTGCCAGTTGGCCATCTCCGGCTGACCCCTGGCTCTTTGAACCCCATCTTGGCCACACTTTTGCCCTCTGTCTCCTTTACTAAAGGGAGGATTCCAAGGACCCCATCTGTCCATCCTCCTTCTGAGTTCTCATCAGATACTCGGCGGCCATCCCGGGGGAGAGTGGCCGATGGTCAGAGAAGTTCCTCCTCTTCCATGAAGGTGGCCCCGTGGCTCCAGGCTGAGGAGGGCTTTGTGGGATAGTGGACACTGATGCCCACTGGCTTTCTGATGACGGGACAGCAGTTTTCTGGCTTCTCTCCTCCTGTCACACCTGTCACACCCTGAGGGCCAGCATGGTCATACCCGCATCCCAAGGGGGCAAAGACAGTGCCCGGGGATGGCAGTGAACATGTGATGAGGGTCCTCAGGGTACTGGGACCTGTGCTTGCCTCCTGGTTCAGTCACCGTTCCCTGACTCTTTGTATCCAAACTTCAGAGTCAGGCCAACACCTCAAGCCACCAGTCCTTGCCTGGCTCATGGGGGAGAGATGGGAAAGGCCTTCTGTTTGGGTGGAATATGGCGGTCAGAGACGTGGAGGGATGCGGCTGGTCTCTCCCAGGCCTTCGACCCGGATGAGCCAGCCGAGCGGCAGGCTTGTGGACAGGCAGGGAGCACGTGCAGGAGGCACATGGGAAAGTCACCCTGACCGACCCACCCTTTTGGGAAGGACTCCTTTCCTGAGGCCTCCTCACCAAGTTTCTCTACATTGTCCCTTCCAGACGCATGGACAACTCCTTCCACAACTCCATCCACACCTGTTGCTCTTCAAACAACAACAGGTACAGGACCCTTCACCCTCCCAGGGACCCTCTCTGAATCTTAATCACGCCTGGAATGGACGTGACAGGAAGAGGCTCCACATTGGTCATCCTCATCCTTGTCCCTTAGGGGGGTGGGGCCAGAGCAGGGTCTCTGACCAGGTCCTTGTCTGACATGGTTGTTTGGTGACTTGTCTCTAGAGGGCTTGTTAGGAGGCTCAGCCAGGACCTTCCCCTGTTGTTCAGGGTCAGCCCTGGAGGCCTCCCGGCACCTGCTGAGAGCCCTGTGCAGGCTCAGCCTCAGGAGGTTGAGTCTCTGTCTTCTCATGTCTGACAGAGGTCCCATCCTCTCCAAGGGCTTTGCCTCAAGTCAGGCAGGACCATGGAGAAGAAATATGTGGCCCAAGAGGCCATGGCCTTGGCCTGTCCCCAGAGCCTTAAATCTGCACCCTGGGTGGCCCTGGTGGATGCTGGGTGCAGTCCAGCTAACCGCATGGCAATCCTGGGGCTCCCTACCTAGGAGTACCCTTAGACCTGGCTAGACAGGATGTCCTCGATCCTTTCCCTGTGATGGATATGAAACCCTGGGGTGTCCAAAGATGACCGCCTGCCCTTGGGCGTGGCCTGAGGAAGGCCCTGAATCTAGAACCTACCTCTGGCCTGGAGCTCAGCACAGACATGGAGGAGGTGTCCTTGTGCCGTCCTCTAGGATTCGGGAACGACTCGGGTTTGGCCCTGAGGCTGGTGAACGGCAGTGACTCATGTCAGGGCCGCGTGGAGGTCCTCTACCAAGGCTCCTGGGGCACCGTGTGTGACGATGGGTGGGACATCAACAATGCCAACGTGGTGTGCAGGCAGCTGGGCTGTGGCGAGGCCAGGTCGGCCCCAGGAAGTGCCTGGTTCGGAAAGGGCTCAGGCCCGATCGTGCTGGACGACGTGGGCTGC
>NW_005360034.1:38220-43868 GCF_000412655.1 Myotis brandtii
GCACAGAGGTCCTTTGTGAAGGACAGACAGAGTGGGAGGGAGCAGGGGGAGGTGGGAGATGGCAGGTGGCCAATGAATGGAAGGAGCCAATGGGGGCCTTGGGGATGGGGCATTATGACCGCATGGAAAAGTCTAGAAATGGGTGTAAACTCCCTTTAGCAGAATGGTTCTAGGCTGAGGAATCAGTGTGCATATTGATTGACCCCATTTGGTGGGGTCATTCCCCGTTCACCCTCTGGGGTCAACACCAGGACCCTGATGGCCTGTCCCACGCATGATACTGGCTTCCGTACACTGGACAGGAGTCCCCAGGCTCAGGGAGGCAGGCCATGTTCAAAAGGACAGAGGGCGTGGCTTTGGAAGGACTATGAGGTGCAGGGCAGCACTGCTGTGTCCCCCCGAGGGCATGAGCATGCAATCAGTTCCGCGTGTGGAAGCTGAGGGTCATCAACCCGGGATCTGGGCTGGGTACCTGGGAGTTTGGTGTCTGACTGTCCCTTTCTTCCCACAGCTGCTCAGCCTTCTACAACCTGGCCAGGTGAGTCCCAGCCACCTGTCCTGGGATGTCCCTCTCTCCTGCCCCCTTTGCCAGTTGGCCATCTCCGGCTGACCCCTGGCTCTTTGAACCCCATCTTGGCCACACTTTTGCCCTCTGTCTCCTTTACTAAAGGGAGGATTCCAAGGACCCCATCTGTCCATCCTCCTTCTGAGTTCTCATCAGATACTCGGCGGCCATCCCGGGGGAGAGTGGCCGATGGTCAGAGAAGTTCCTCCTCTTCCATGAAGGTGGCCCCGTGGCTCCAGGCTGAGGAGGGCTTTGTGGGATAGTGGACACTGATGCCCACTGGCTTTCTGATGACGGGACAGCAGTTTTCTGGCTTCTCTCCTCCTGTCACACCTGTCACACCCTGAGGGCCAGCATGGTCACACCCGCATCCCAAGGGGGCAAAGACAGTGCCCGGGGATGGCAGTGAACATGTGATGAGGGTCCTCAGGGTACTGGGACCTGTGCTTGCCTCCTGGTTCAGTCACCGTTCCCTGACTCTTTGTATCCAAACTTCAGAGTCAGGCCAACACCTCAAGCCACCAGTCCTTGCCTGGCTCATGGGGGAGAGATGGGAAAGGCCTTCTGTTTGGGTGGAATATGGCGGTCAGAGACGTGAAGGGATGCGGCTGGTCTCTCCCAGGCCTTCGACCCCGGTGACCCAGCGGAGCCGGAGGCTTGTGGACAGGCAGGGAGCACGTGCAGGAGGCACATGGGAAAGTCAGTACAACTCCCCCTGCCCGGGTGGTGCGCCCTGTGCTCTGGGTCACCAGCATCTCCTCTGTCCCGGCAGCCGCGGGGGCCTGTGGGGGCTTCCTGTCCCGGCCCTCGGGGCGCTTCTCCAGCCCGTCCTACCCCGGGAGCTACCCCAACAACGCCCGCTGCGTGTGGGACATAGAGGTCCAGAACAACCACCGCGTGACCGTCGTCTTCAGAGACGTGCAGTGAGTGGGGTGCAGGCGGCCACGGGGCCTAGGGGGGACCTCGGGGACATGGGGAAGGGAGGGACCGGAGCAGGCGCCCTGGGAGAGAGGCTGCCCCTTGGCATTCTGCCCGTGGGCGCGGTTTTCGACCCAGCACAGGGGCAGCCGGCAGTGGGGCCAGCACAGGGCCTTGGCTTCCGGTCTGTGTGGTCCCTATGCCCAGTGTGGCCACAGGAGGTCACTCGCCTTTCCCGAGCCTCAGTCAAAAGAGAGGGATGAGCCGGCCGGCGTGGCTCAGGGATGGAGTGTCCACCTCTGACCCAGGAGGTCAGGGCTGGAGTGCCAGTCAGGGCACGCGCCCGGTTCTGGGCTCCATCCCCAGTAGGGGGCGTGCCGGAGGCAGCGATTAGTGTCAAACTATGAACCAGGAGGTCAGGGTTCGATTCCCGGTCAGGGCACAGGCCCAGGTTGTAGGCTCCATCCCCAGTGTGGGGCGTGCAGGAGGCAGCCGGTCCATGATTCTCTCTCATCAGGGATGTTTCTATCTCTCACTCCCTCTCCCTTTTTCTCAAAATCAGTAAAAATGGATTTAAAAATAATAAATAAGTACAACTCCCCCTGCCCGGGTGGTGCGCCCTGTGCTCTGGGTCACCAGCATCTCCTCTGTCCCGGCAGCCGCGGGGGCCTGTGGGGGCTTCCTGTCCCGGCCCTCGGGGCGCTTCTCCAGCCCGTCCTACCCCGGGAGCTACCCCAACAACGCCCGCTGCGTGTGGGACATCGAGGTCCAGAACAACCACCGCGTGACCGTCGTCTTCAGAGACGTGCAGTGAGTGGGGTGCGGGCGGCCGCGGGGCCTCGGGGGGACCTCGGGGATGTGGGGAAGGGAAGGACCGGAGCTGGCACCCTGGGAGAGAGGCTGCCCATTGGTATTCTGCCCGTGGGCGCGGTTTTCTACCCAGCACAGGGGCAGCCGGCAGTGGGGCCAGCACAGGGCCTTGGCTTCCGGTCTGTGTGGTCCCTATGCCCAGTGTGGCCACAGGAGGTCACTCGCCTTTCCCGAGCCTCAGTCAAAAGAGAGGGATGAGCCGGCCGGCGTGGCTCAGGGATGGAGTGTCCACCTCTGACCCAGGAGGTCAGGGCTGGAGTGCCAGTCAGGGCACGCGCCCGGTTCTGGGCTCCATCCCCAGTAGGGGGCGTGCCGGAGGCAGCTGATCTATGATTCTCATCATTGGTGTGTGTGTCTCTCTCTCCCCTTTTCTTTCCTCTCTGAAATCAATAAAAATATATTTTAAAAAAATAGAGGGATAAGCCCTGGCCTGGTTTGCTCAGTGGGTAGAGTGTCAGCCCTCAGACTGAAGGGTCGCAGGTTCGATTCCCGGTCAAGGGCAGGTACCTGAGTTGCAGGCTCAGTCCCTGGCCCCAGTAGGGGTGCGTGTGGAAGGCAACCTATCTCTGCCTCTGTCACATCACTGTGTCTCTCTCTCTGTCTCCCCCGCTCCCTCCCACTCTCTCTAAAACTCAATGGGAAAATGCCCTCAGGGGAGGATAACAAAACAACAGCAAAGCCTTTAGTTAAGTGGAGCCCATACCCTGTGCCCCGTGTCCGCAGGCTGGAGAGCAACTGTAACTACGACTACATCGAGGTGTTCGACGGCCCCGCCCTCAGCTCCCCGCTCATCGCCCGGGTCTGCCACGGCTCAAGGGACTCCTTCACGTCGTCCTCCAACTTCATGTCCATCCGCTTCGTCAGCGACGGCAGCGTCACCCGCAGCGGGTTCCAGGCCGAATACTACTCCCGTCCCTCCAACCACAGCACCAGTAAGTCCCAGGATCTCGGGGCAGGGTGCCTGCCCCCCCGCACCCGCAGTGGCGGGACAGCAGACCAGAGCCGCCGGTAGGTCCGCGTTCTGGATTTGCCGCTGGAAGGGACCAGTGGACGCCATGCCCAGGGCGGAAGTGGCCCTGGCGGGAGACCTGTGACCATCAGAGTGAGGGGCACCGTGACCGTGTCCTGAGACCTGGCACCTGTGGCTGCCGCCTGGAGGCCCCTGGTCGCTGCTCCAGGCCCAGCAGAGGCTGGTGGCCAGGAGTGGAGCTGTGCAGGGGACGGACGGATGGACGGACGACGGACTGTGGCCGGCGGGCAGGTGCTGTCCCAGCCCTTTTTCCGCGGGACTCTCAGCCCTGCCGGCTCCACAGCCCACGGACCCTATTTCACCGCGTCCCCACGATTCCACCCGAGTGTCACTTTACCCTGCGGCTCACGGTGACCGGGCAGGACAGCTCCTCCTTCCACATCCGGCCTCCATTTCTTTTGTTTGTTTTTGTTATCCTCCTCTGAGGACATTTTCCCCTTGATTTTTAGAGAGAGTGGACGGGAGGGGGAGAGACAGAGAGAGAGAAACATCCATGTGAGAGAGACATCGACTGGTTGCCTCCGTGAGGCCGGGGATCAAGCCTGCCACGGAGGAACTTGCCCTTGACTGGATTCGAACTCGTAACTCTCAGTCCATGGGCTGACGCTCTACCCCCTGGGCCACACCGGCCAGGGCCTGCCTCCATTTCTCCATCCGTGTGCGTAGGGTACCTGGGGGGGGGTGTGAAAAGACCCTAATGTGGACCACCTTTGTCAGTCCCTTGATTGTGTGCACGGGGCAGGGGTGGGGGAGCCCCCAGTGGGTTTGGGGCGCGCACTGACCCGGCCGCCCTCGGTCCCCAGAGCTGCTCTGCCTGCCGGACCGGATGCAGGCCAACGTGAGCCGGAGCTACCTGCAGTCCCTGGGCTACTCGGCCAGCGACCTGGTCATCCCCCACTGGAACGACGTGCAGCAGTGTCAGGCCCAGGTCACGGCGAGCCAGGTGACCTTCACCATCCCCTACGCGGGCTGCGGCACCACCCAGCAGGTGAGTGGCCTTCCCGCACCCTCCCCGAGCCCGCTTCCTCCCGGCGACGTCCCGGCGTGTCCTGGATTCTGGGGCCCAGGGGACGGATTGTGTCTGTAGAAGCGGAACGTTATTGGGGTGAAGGCATCCGTGTCCCTCCCACTTCCAACCACAGGGAGGCGGCGGCAGGCGGTCTCCCCACCATCGAGGCGGAGGGCGCCCGGCTGTCTGCCCAGCACATCCATCATCGCAGCCACGGCTGCCGCCAGGGCTTCGTGGGGCCTGAAGCCACGCCGGCCGGGTCTGGGAGGGTTGTGAAGCGCGTTGAGTCACTTCTGACTCCAACAAGACCAGCAGCGAGATCCCCTCGCAGGGCCATGTGCCTGACGCCCTCTCCCGCCCCCTCCAGCTGGATAACGACACCATCACCTACTCCAACACCCTCCAAGCAGCCATCCCCGTCGCGAACGGCCTCATCCAGAGGCGGCCGAGCCTGCACCTCCACGTGAGCTGCCGGATGCTGCGGGACACCTGGGTGGACCTCATGTACGTGGCCAACGACAACGCCGAGGTCCAGGAAGTGCAGTACGGCAACTTCGCCGTCAACATGTCCTTCTACACGTCGTCCTCGTTCGCATACCCCGTGACCACGCACCCCTACTACGTGCGCTTGAACCAGGACCTGTACGTTCAGGCCGAGATCCGCCGCGCCGACGCCTCCATGGCCCTGTTCGTGGACACCTGCGTGGCGTCGCCGTCCTCCGAGGACGTGCCCTCTGTGGCCTACGACCTCATCCGGAGCGGGTAAGCGTGTCCCACCAAGCGAGCCAAGGCCTTGGGTCCTGGGAGCTCAGCTGAGCCCGTCAGGGTGCCCCTCTGGTTAATGCCCAGGGAGGGGGCGCCTGACATGTGGAATGGCTGCCCGGTGGCCACCAAGCCTGTCAATGGGATGAGGCACAGTGAGGAGCTCAGGGCAACCCTGGCGTCAAGGACGTGGGTGTGGTGGGAGAGCTTTCATTTGGGAGCAGATGGAGATGAGATGCCAGATTCCAGCTGCACCTTCTGGGGGCAGTGGCTTCCTGAGCCCGTGTCTCCACCCACCAAGTGAGCAGGAGGACGCCCACATCAGGGGCTGTTGGGGGATGAGGGAGAGCGTAGGTGGGGTTTGGGCAGAGAGGATGCGCAGCGGGGAGGGCAGGTCCTCAGTGGGCATGGCCAAGGGCGCCCAATGTCACCCCAAATCAGCTGAGAATGGATGTTCTCACCGTCCTGGTTCCAACCACGTTCCAGGGCAGACG
>NW_005360034.1:43954-44593 GCF_000412655.1 Myotis brandtii
TGATGGCGCTGCTCTGCTCTCTCCTTGCAGGTGCGTGAGGGACGACACCTACCAGGCCCTCCCCGCGCCCGAACCCGGCCTCGCCCGCTTCAAGTTCCGCTCCTTCCACTTCCTGCACCGCCTCCCCGCCGTGTACCTGCACTGCAAGGTGCTCGTGTGCAGGGCCCACGACCCCGTCTCCCGCTGCCGCAGTGGCTGCCAGCCCAGGCCCAAGCGAGACCTGGGCTCCTACCAGGAGAAGGTGGACGTGGTCCTGGGCCCTATCCGGCTGCAGGCGCCATAGCCCGGGAGAGGAGGAGCCTGGGTAGGTGGTCGCCCTTGACCCGCCGCCCCCCGCCACCCGCCGGGGCTCAGCTGTGACCAGGGGGACGAGGGAGGTCGCGGACGTTTCTGTTGGGGCCAGGCTCCGTCGTGTGGTGGGCATGGACTGCGTATCGGGCAGCCGGGCTGCAGTGGGCGGTGCAGAGGGCAACTAGCCCTTCGGCCGCCTCCCTCACAGGCCCCTGGTCTACGAGGGACACATGTGGGGTCTGGCCTAAGCTGTGGGCTGGGGAGGGGGGACCCTTCATTCTGCCAAGGGCCATTTGGAAGTTTTTTAAAATATACATTTTTATTGATTTCAAGAGGAAGGGAGAGGGA
>NW_005360035.1:0-1167 GCF_000412655.1 Myotis brandtii
TCCACAGCATCTGGGATCATTCCTGTTCTCTTCAGCCCATGTGAGGAGGCCCGCCCACCTGATGGAGGGCAGTTTGCTTCCCCCCCCCCCATGTCTTAGAGGCCCCGGTTGGCTGAGCTGGGGATCATGTTGAAACCCAGAACAGTGAGATGAGATTTGATAGCCCCAGATTGTGTCTCATTCACCCAAAGAATGAAATCTCAGACGAGAAGATTGAAGCAAACGTGGGGAGACTTTATTGCAAGCAGATTCAGACTCCCTGCATGGGGAGAGGGCTCAGTCATGGTTGCCACTGAAGCCTGTGGTCTAGGGGTATATGTATATTTGCTAGAAACCTGCTCTCTATCTCCCCCTGTGGTCACCTGATTGATTCTCTCAATTGTTCTTGCCCAGAAGCACAACCGAATCTTCCTGGTTCCTAAGCCTCATTTCACCTTATTGTAGCAGCCCCTCCCTAGTTTCACATGTCTCCCCTCTGAGTCTAAATCATTGTTATTTCTGCCCGGTTGGCTTCGTGCTCAGGCTGGCCCACGTGGCCGTGTCTGCCCTGCCTCAGCCTCCCTTTCTTTCCCCCGGACTCTGTCCTGTCTGCCTGCCTGTCAATCAAGCTGACTCCTCTCAATGGTCCGGGAAGATGAAGGTTAAGGCCAAGCATCCTAACCCCCTTAGGCCTGGGTTCTCTTGTCCTCGAACAACAGCAGGGGTGGCTCTGGGTCTCCTGGGCTCCAGCGTGAGCCTCGGGCCCTCGGTGAGGTCCCTGCTGGGCCCTGGGGTCCCCTCTCTCTGGGGGGCTCCCTGGTGTTTTCTCCTGTGGTTCTTGTGGGGACCTGGGCTGGCTGTGCCCAGCTTCCACCAGAATCGCCACCAGGATCAGCAAGATCACCAGGATCAGAAACACGCCCGCCAGGCCCAAGCGGATGCTGTTCTCCACCGTGTAATCCCAGGAGGCAGGGCCTGGAAGCAGAGGGCAGACGTCACTGACAGGTGGACACGACCTGGCCAGGCCAGGCGCTGGGAGGCTGGAGCCCACTGCCCCACAGAGCCCGAAAAGAGGACAACCCAAGCTGAGGTGTGGGGGACACGCAGGTGGGGGAATGGAGGAATTCAGGGGCGCCTGTGAAGGGGGTGGAGATGCACTGAGCCCAAGTTCCACTAAGTCTGGCCGAC
>NW_005360036.1:0-1432 GCF_000412655.1 Myotis brandtii
ACACACACACACACACACACATACGCACACACACACAAAACTGCAAGGCCACAACAAGACTGCAAAGCGGCCTCACGTGGAACCAGGGGTGGTGGGTAGGGGCTCTGGAGCCAGGGCAGGGCCAGCCCTTTCCCTAGCCCAGTGATGGCGAACCTATGACGCGCGTGTCAGAGGTGACACGCGAACTCACTTTTTTGGTTGATTTTTCATTTTTTTGTTAAATGGCATTTAAATATATAAACTAAATATCAAAAATAGAAATCTTTTACTATGGTTGCAAATATCAAAAAATGTCTATATGTGACACAGCACCAGAGTTAAGTTAGGGTTTTTCAAAATGCTGACACGCCGAGCTCAAAAATTTTGCCATCACTGCCCTAGCCCATGACTGTCCTAGTCGGCAGGGCACCCTCGGCCGAGAGCTCTGGCTCCTCTCATTCCTGCAAGAGACCAAAGAGAAGACAAGTGGAGGAATGATCCAGCTTCATCCACCAGCCCTGCACCCTGGCTTCTGAGAGAGCCCATCCGTGGTTGCTTGGGGGAGGGGAGAGCGCAGAAGGGCTGGAAAGAAGGGAGGGGAGGTGCTGGGGGTTCATGGGCACGCATGTATGTCAAAACATCAAGTTACACACTTCCTACATGTACATTCCATTGTGTCACTTATACCACAAGAAAGCTGCCTTGGAGAAAACTGGAGATAAGGCAGGACCAACACCTTAGAAACAGAGGGAAAGGACCGAAAGTCCGTGACAGGAGACAGGGCACAGGACCCCAACAAAAAATTAATTTATTATTGATTTCAGAGAGGAAGGAAGAGGGAGAGAGAGAAACATTGATCGGCTGCCTCCTTACTGCACACCGCCTACTGGGGATTGAGCCCACAACCCAGGCATGTGCCCTTGACCGGAATTGAACCCTGGATCCTTCAGTCCACAGGCCGATGCTCTATCTGAGCCAAACCAGCTGGGGCACGAACCGCTATTTTTTATTATAAACATTATGGAATGGTCTTTAAAGTCTTTAAAATGAAAATAAAAACCCACTTAACGTAATTACACAATATTTGTGGGGCCCGAGCACTATCTTGAAGCCTCATCTCCTCATCTGACTAGTTTACTGGGTCAACATTATTACAGTTTAGTTATAAGAACCACAGGGAGCGTGAGGGGGCAGGGAGCTCCCACTCTTTCCCATAAATCAGCTGCTGCCGGGAAATCAGCCTGTCCCCCAAGGAACCTGCCAGAGGGGCCTCATTGGCCTGTCCCTGAGGCCCGAGGGTTTCCTGCTACTGACTTGAAGGTCACCTGTGGCTGTGATTCCCGAATGGAACCAGAACCTCCATGAAGAATGATTCCCTTTGAATGGTCATGAAACGCAGATACCTGAAATTTGGTAAAGTAGAGAGAAATCTTGAAGCTAGAGTTGTACAATA
>NW_005360037.1:0-3369 GCF_000412655.1 Myotis brandtii
AAAGGAAGATAAACAATCCAATCAAAAAAGGGCAATGGACCTACATAGACACTTTCCAAAAGAGGACATACAGAAAGCCGAGAGACACATGACAACATGCTCAAAGTCACTAGTCATCTGAGAGATGCAAATCAAAACAATAATGAGGTACCATCTCACACATGTCAGAATGGTTACCATCAACAAATCAAGAAAGGACAAGTGATGTTGAGGCTGTGGAGAAAAAGGAGCCCTCATGCATTGCTGGTGGGAGTGCAGACTGGTGCAGTCATTGAGGCAAACAGTATGGAGTTTCCTCCAAAAGTTAAAAATGGAACTCCCATTCGACCCAGTAATCTCACTTCTAGGATTGTATCCCAAGAAATCAGAAACACCAATCAGAAAGGACATATGCACCCCTATGTTCATAGCAGCACAATTTACAATAGCTAAGATTTGGAAACAGCTTAAGTGTCCATTAGCAGATGAGTGGATTAAAAAACCATGGTATATCTACACAATGAAATACTACGCTGCTATAAAAAAAAGAACTTTTACCATTTACAACAGAGTGGATGGACCTAGAGAGCATTGTGCTAAGTGAAATAAGTCAGTTGATGAAAGATAAATATCACATGATCTTACTTATTTGTGGAATATGATGAACAACATAGACTGATGAACAAAAATGGATCCAGAGACAGAGAAGCACCGAATAGAATGTCAAACCTCAGAGGGAAGGCAGGCAAGGGCGGGGGGAGGGAGAGTGATGTAAGAAGTCAACCAAAGGACTTGTATGCTTGCATATTGGCATAACCAATGGATACAGATGCTGGGGCAGTGGGGCTTTTTCCTGGAGAGTGGGAGTGCCTGGGTAGGGGTCGTTGGGGGGAAAAGGAGTCATATGTAATGCTTTAAACAATAAAAAAGTATCAGTCAGAAATGAAGAATACATTAAGTAAAATAAAGAACAAATTATGAGGAATCAATTATGAAGTAGATAAGCAGAGGATCAATACAGAGATTTGGAAGATAATGAAGCATAAAACACCTAATCAGAACAGCAGAAAGAAAAAATAACCCATAAAAATGAGGCTAGTATAATGAGCCTGTAGGACAACTTCAAGTGTACCAACATTTGCATTATGGGGGTACCTGAAAGAGAAGAGAGAGTGCAAGAAGTTGAAAACCAATTTGAAAAAATGACAGAAAATTTCCCTAACCTAGTGAAGGAAATAGACATATGAGTCCATGAAGCACAGCCCAAACAAGATGAACCCTAAGAGGCTCACCAACAAAACACATCATAATTAAAATGATGACTATTAAAGACAAAGAGAGAATCTTAAAAGCAGCAAGAAAAAAGCAGTTAGTTACTTATAAGGGAACACCCATACGACTGTCAGCTGATTTCTCAACAAGAAACTTTGCAGGTCAGCAGGGAGTGGCAAGAAATATTCAAAGCAGTGAAAAGCAAGGACCTACAACCAAAATTACTCTACCCAGCAAAGCTATCATTTTTAATTGAAGGACAGATAAATAGCTTCCCAGAAAAAAAAAGCTAAAGGAGTTCATCACCACCAAACCAGTATTACATAAAATGTTAAAGGGTCTTCTTTAAGAAAAGGGGGAAAATATAAAATTATGAATAATAAAATGGCAATAGATACATATCTATCAATGATGGAATCTAAAAAAATAAATGAATAAGGAGCAGAAATAGATTCAGGTACAGAGAACATTTTGGTGGATGCCAGATAGGAGGAGTGTTGGAGGGATGGGTGAAAAAGATGAAGGGATTAAGAAGTACAAATTGGTAGTTACACAATAGTCACGGGTATGTAAAGTACAGTGTGGAGAATGTAGGTAATAATGTTGTGGTAACTATGTATGGTACCAGGTGGGTACAGAATTTATTGGGGTGATTATTTAGTAAGTTGTATAAAGTCTGATTGCTAGGTTGTACATCTAAAACTAATATATTGTATGTCAACTGTAATTTAAAAATAAAAATATATTTAAAAAACAAATTATTATTCACAGTTATGGCAGTAACAAGAATAATAGCATTTTTGTGCTGATTCCCAGAGCTCTAATTTTCAAAGGACAGCATGAAGACATCCAGATACAGCATGGGTTATAGGATTATAGTATTACAGGATTATAGGATTGCAGGTTGCATTTCAGGAGAGGAGTCCTGAGTTTAGAAAACCTGAACATTTTATAATGGTCCTGCCCTTGACTCCAGTGAGAAACATAATCTTTATTATACTGGACAGGAAAGTATACCTATCCTTTCCTCCTGAGGGAGAAACTATCTCTACCTTCTTAGGCTGTTTACTATACAAATTTCCTTGAAATGATAATATGGAACAAATGGCAGTCAATGTCTTACTTACAAAACATATAGAAACTTGAGACTCATGGGGAAGGCACTATTATCCAACAATATTCACTCTTAATTTCTACACCATCTTGGCTTCTAGTAAATTTTCCCATAAGTGTACCATTTGATCAGCCACGCTATTTAATCTGACTAAAAGAGGCTGGGATCAAATCTGTTCTATTTGTTTCATATAATATTTAATTAAGGTTGTTATTTACAGGACTCAAACACAAGGATAAGGGCCATCTGCTGTTTTCATCTTAACCATGCTCCTCAGGATTTCAGACTCAATCATCTAAACAGATCCTGTAACTGCCAAGGTCTACCTTAGAAAAGCAGATGTCTTTCTCCTTAAGTCTTTCTATTCATCTTTGCACTTAATCTGAAGTGTTTACACAAGTACAGTAGGATGTATTAGCAATCACACAGACTCAACTTGTCCATAAGGAAAAATTATAGGAAAATTCTATCTTCTATAACAATGCTGGACGGTGAGCTGATGTTTATCTAAATGCCTTCCAGGTCTAAGATGATATCATTGATCACTTCAGTTAAAGTCAGAGATACATTTTGTACCACCTTTTCTAATTGGGAGGCTCCCATTTTAGGTAAAACTGTCTATAGGACACATATAAATAACCAATCAGTTATCTCTCTAGTAAACTCTCTTGAGTAACCAGTTGCAGCCTTATTTTAGAGATCTTTGCAGTGTTCTGAGGGCCAAATAATCTACTGATATAGATCTATTCTGTTAATGATTTATTGTTGAGGGTTTTTTTGTTTGTTTTTACAAAAAAGGGGGTAAGCCATTATCAGATTTCAAATGCTCTAGAATGCTGAGGGTTTTTAAAATTTTTTTCTCTTTATTGATTAAGGTATCGCATTATTGTTGAGTTTTTTGTTTGTTTTTACAAAAAAGGGGGTAAGCCATTATCAGATTTCAAATGCTCTAGAATGCTGAGGGTTTTTAAAATAATTTTCTCTTTATTGATTAAGGTATCGCA
>NW_005360037.1:7439-11808 GCF_000412655.1 Myotis brandtii
AAGTATTACAAAGGGTATTACATATGTGTCCTTCCCCCCCCCTTGACAATCCCCTGCCCTCCCTTACCCCCCAGTGTCTTATGTCCATTAGTTATGCTTATATGCATGCATACAAGTCCTTCGGTTGATCTCTTACTCCCCTCCCTTCTGCCCCCCAACCCTCTCTGGCCTTCCCGCTGCAGTTTGACAATCAGTTTGAGGCAGCTCTGCCTCTGTATCTATTATTGTTCAAAAGTTTGTAATGGTCTTTATTATCCATGTATGAGTGAGATCATGTGGTATTTTTCCTTCATTGACTGGCTTATTTCACTTAGCATAATGCTCTCCAGTTCCATCCATGCTGTTGCAAATGGTAAGAATTCCTTCTTTTTTACAGCAGCATAGTATTCCATCGTGTAGATGTACCACAGTTTTCTAATCCATTCATCTGCTGATGGGCACTTAGGCTGTTTCCAAATCTTTGCTATGGTAAATTATAGAGGAGTGTCCCATAGATAGGTGAGAATCATGATACAAAGCAAGTGGGGGGAGTAACTAGGATCTGGAGGATGCATATTGGAAGAGGATGTGGGCTTTCATAGAAGTCAGGGTTGGTAGGGTCAATACATAGGAGGCACCTGCATGGGTGCTCACTCATTTGTCCTCTTCTTCTGGTATGTGGGTAAAGCAGAGTCTGGTGGCCTGATCTGGTAGCTGTAATACTTAGGGGACTCTAGCTCATTTGATGGAGGTTTTCCAGGGATGGGTTTTAATCTGGAAAGGTGGAACCATAGGGTATGCCCTGATAGTTTAGCTGCAGTTGGGGTAGTTAAGAGTACCTGAAAAGAGCCTTACCATCAGGGCTGTAAATTATTGATGGATTTCCTTTAGGAGAAGTAGGGAGATTTCTCCTGTAAAAGTTGAGGGAGGACTTGATCAGCATGTTCTTTAGTAATTGTATAATGAGATTTAAAATGGGGACATAGTCTCCAAGAGGGGTCTCTGTGGAAGGGAAGTTTGCTAATAAGAAGGGTCTTCCATACATGAGTTCAAAGGGACTAAGAAAGGAGGGTGCATGGGGGATGCCCTGATGTGCATAAAGGCTAGAGGTAGGAGAGTAGTTTAAGGTTCTTTAGTTTTGAGTGTTAATTTAGTTAGGTGAGACTTAATTAAGGAATTTGCCTTTTCTACCTTGCCTGAAGATTGGGGCTGGTAGGGGGATATAAGTTCCACAGGATATTCAGAGTGGAGGAGACCTGTTGAGTTATTTGAGATATGAAAGGTCTATTATCTGATTCCAGTGAGGTGGTTAGGCTGAATCTGGGAATGATATGCTGAATGAAAGATTGAGTGACCTCGGAGGACTTTTCAGACCTAGTGGGGAATGCTTCTACCCAGCCTGAGAAGGTATCTACTAAGGTTGAGATATATATTTGTTTTAATGGGGGACATGTGAGTGAAGTCAATCTGCCAGTCTTGGCCAGGGATTTGGCCCCTGGACTGATGAGTGGGGAAAGAAGGAGGTCTAATCTAACCGGTCCTTGGAGAGATACTAACAAGTAGAACAGGTTTTGGTGATATTTTGCAGTAGGGAGGCTAGGCTAGGACATGTGATGAGGGGTTTTAGGAGTTGTAAATGTATCCTATATGTAGGGATTTGTGAATAGCCCGTAAGATATCACGGGCCTGTCCCTGGAGAAGAATATATTTCCCCCGAAATTTTAACCATGGATCTTCCTGAGTGGCCCAAGAGCTAATAGGGACTGAAGTTCCTCTGGAGTGTGTTTGAGTGTTATATGAGGTATGGCTAAGTGTTGCGGAGATGAAGGCTTCCTCTGAGCCGCTGCCTTGGCCTCCTGGTCTCCTTTATTTCCCTTTATTACGGGATCATTCCTGACTCGGTGTCCTTTGCAGTTTCTGACTTTTAAGAAGGCTAGAAAAGGGGAGAGAGTCTAAGCAAGTGGAGTGTCCATTGTGAAGTGGCCTAAAAGTCAGTTCCCAGAGGAGGAGGTATCGATTCAATTATTTAATCAGACCTAACAGGCCTCAGTTTTGTTTCAGCTCCAGAATGACCCCACTGACCACATCCTTGCAAAACCGGAGGAAACGATGCCATGGCTGACATCAGGACCAGATGCAATGATCAGCTAACCCCTACCCTAGTCCCTACCATTCAGTAGAGACTATGACCCTAACTATGACACTAGCTCCCTTTGTCCCCTATTTAACTCATCCCCTAGAAACCATCAGGGAGCCAGGTCTTTGAGATTTAGCTCACCTGTGACTCCTAGCATGGCCCCACTTCCTCAACTAATAAACTCTTACTTTCTTTGCTATAACTCTGATTCATGTCTTATTGAGCTTTGATGTGTGCAGGCAAATGGACCTATTTAGTCTAGTAACAGTCACACTGTGATAAGTGTTGTGGGGAATTAATGTACTGTGTGCCTTCTTTGTACCAGGCACTTTATATGCATTTTTCATTTAATCCTCATAAAACCTGCAAGATTAGCATTACAATTACATTTTACAAATAAGGAAATTTAGACTTGGAGAAGTTAAATAACTTGCAGACAATCAGGAATTCAAAGCCAGGTATTGTTAACGTACAAAGTCAATGCTCTTTCAATTATACCATGATTTAGCACAATGTCTGCCATCTGGTAGATGTTCAACAAATATCTGTTGAATGAATGACTCAAGCACTGGTATCCACTATCCTTGATTATACACACTGCATATACAAATTACACAGAACAATTTAAAGAAATTTAAACAAAAAGTTAAAATTTGTAGTACCTACTTATTAATCCTCCATTACAATCCTCAATTTATCCTTCACTACCCAATCTGGCCTTTTAATTACTGGTAACTCACATTGAAGCCTACTAGTCTCTTTTATTTCAATAACTCTGAATTAATGAAGAACTGTTATCTCTTCTTACATCATTAAAGAGTGGTTTTCCATAACTGTTCTTTTCAATAAAGCTCTGAAAGCTTGGTGAAGGCAACTGAAGAGTTACAAAAAATAGTTAAGCATTTTTTCATTTACTTTCATTTATTGATTCATTCATCAACAAATTTTTTAACATTTCATATACAGCATGTACTCGGTCAGAGTTGTCAGGAAAAAAAGTTTGATTAATGGCATGTTTATCAAGCCATCATCCTAGCAAGTTTCTTTAGGCCTCAAAACCCTGCAGGACCAACTTCTTTAGTCATGAGGGAAATAAAACTTTGATCCACATTAAATATTACTACATACCCAACCAAATTCTTAGATTAAAAAAGACTAATAGCACCATGTGTAGGCAAGAATGTGGAAAAACTGGAACTCCTATATGCTGCAGGTTGACATGTAAATTGGAACAATCACTTTGGAAAACTGTTTGGCATGATCTACTAAAGCTAAGAATATATATATGTATATATATATATGTATATACATATATATATATATACATATATATATATCCAGTGACAAGTGACTCTGAGTAGTATATATCTAACAGAAATAAGTGCATATGTCCACAAAGAGACAAGCACAAGAAAGTTTATAGCCACACTATTCATGATAGCCCAAACTGGAAACAACAGTAGAATGGATAAATAAACTGTGGTATATTCACATAATAGAATGGCAAAAAAAAAATGACCAATGGTCATTCAGACAGCAACACAAGTGAATCTCACAAAAATAATATTGAATGAAAGAAGCCAGGCACAGAAGAGTACACAGTGTTTTATTCCACTTACATAAAGTTCAAAAACAGACAAAACTAATCAATGCTGTTAAAAATTAGTTTTATGGTTACTTAGAAGAAGTAGTTGCTGGGAGGGGGCAGTTTGGGATCTTCTAGGGTGCTGGTCGTGATCTCTGTTTTTTAATTTTATTTTTAAATTACAGTTTACATATAATATTATTTCTTTTTAGTTTCAGGTGTACAACATAGTGGTTAAACAATAAGATACTTTACAAAGTGTTCCCCCCAATATTTCTAGTACCCACTGGCACCATACATAGCTATTATAATACTATTGACTTGATCTTGATCTTAATGCAAATTGTACAGTGTGTTCACATCATGAAGATGCATGGAGCAATTTGTGCACTTTTCTGTATGTATGTTATATTCCAATAAAAAATTAAGTGTACCAAAATTAAACTCTGAAGTAGTTTCATTTTTTTTTTAGCAGAGTACCTAAACTTACCTAAACATGCGGATTGATGGGGCCCTTGTTTAAAACATAAAATTCCAGTCCTCCCAGTAATCCCACTTCTAGGAATATATCCCAAGAAAACAGAAACACCAATCAGAAAGGATATATGTACTCCTATGTTCATAGCAGCACAATTTACAATAGCTAAGATTTGGAAACAGCCTAAGAA
>NW_005360037.1:16952-24341 GCF_000412655.1 Myotis brandtii
TGCCCTTCCCGGCTGCAAACCGTCTCACCAGCTGAGTAATTTCGCCAATTCGGGGTGGGTGTTATTAGTTTCAGCTGCTTACTCCATTTGCTCCGGGACAAGACCTGGGACGCATCTGCCTATATCGCCGCCATCTTGCTTCTCGGAATTCTGGTCATTTTCAATAGCATGGATGGAACTGAAGAGCATTTTGCTAAGCGAAATAAGCCAGTCAGAGTAAGATAAATATCATGTGATTTCACTCATTTGTGGAATACAATGAACAACATAATCTGATGAACGATGAACAAAAATAGAACCAGTCATAGAAGCATTGAACAGACTGTTCAATCTATGAGGAAAGGCAAGAGATCAACCAAAGGACTTGTATGCATGCATATAAGCCTAACCAATGGACACAGACGGGGGGTGGGATAAGGGCATGTGCTGGGGGTTGGGGTGGCTGGGGAGAGGTCAATGGGGGGATGAGGAGACATATGTAATACTTTAAACAATAAAACATTTTAAAAAACCATTACTTTAAAAATAAATAAATAAATAAATAAATTCCAGTGCTGATCTCAGACCTACTGAATTAGAATTTCTGGAGGCAGAGAAGTGCTGAGAATCAGCATTTTAAACACAGTCTTCAAAAAATATTCTTTAATAAAACACATTATTGAGGTATAATCAACATGCACATATTTAATGTGTACAACTTGATGAATTTGGATAGCTATACACCTGTGAAACCATCAACACCATTAAGGCCATAGACATGTCCATCATTTCCCAAAGTTTCCTTTCAAGGTTTATTATTATTTGTGTGTAGGTGTTAAAAACATTTAACATAAGATTTACCCTCGTAGAAATAATTTAAGTATACAGAAAGACAAATACTGCATAGCCTCACTTATGTGGAATATAAAGTAGGCAAACTCATAGAAGCAGAGAATATACTGGTGATAACCTGGACTTAGGGGAAGAGGAAAATGCGGTACAAATTTTCAGTTATGCAGAATACTGTTGCTATGAGGCAAGTTTCAGAAAACTTTTTCTATAACATTTGAGAGCATTTTGGTTGACTGAAACATTCTTATTTGTTCTCCAGTGCTCAGCTCTGATATCTAGCTACCCAGTTCTCTGTACATAAAGACTACTAAAAAGTCCTTTAGAGAGCCTTGATTTCATTATTCTCCTTTTACACAGTAGGAAATGGAGATTCAAGTTTTCAACTTAGCCAAGATTGTAATAAGAATGTAAAAAAGACATAGATATAACAAGAAGATATCTAATCTTGGCTGTGTACTTGAAAAGATAAGAGATCCAATTTATGAATGTATATGCCTCTGAAAAAAATCTATGTCAGGAAAAGTAGTGTCTTGCTCCAATATATAGAAAAGATCAAGGGTTGAAGAGAGATTTTCAAATGTCTTGGGAAAGAGAAGTAATCAAAATAAACTATGAAGCCAAATGGTTAACATTAGTGTGATAAAGGATTGGAAGAACTTGTTGAGATAAATAAATACCATCAATCCAGCTTACTTAATCAAAAAATTAAAGATGCCCATAAAATTGATAGGATTTATATGAAAGAAAGAATAGAATGCATGCAAAAGGAAGTGAAAGGTGTCATCACTGCTGATCATATTATGGTAAAAACCTAAATTAATTTTTTTAAAGAAAGTTTGAAGAAGTGTATGGAGGTTAATCAAATTCTTGCTCTTAAAATAATCAGAAATATGATAAGAGGAATGATTGATGGCATATAAACCCTGTTCATCTTTCAAGATGTCCAAGCAGGGCATAGGTGTGTGTGTGGTGGTGAGAGGGAGGACCCTAAGGGGGTTAGTGTAAAGATTATTCTAAGGAAAAGAGTAAAGTCAAAGTCTTAAAAGAGAAAGTTGATCTCTTCTGTAGAAGCAAATAATTAGGGATATAGGAAAGCTATTGATGAAGAAAGGAAGAATGTGCCTAGAGATGTGATTTTCAAACTTTAATGTGTATCAGAATCACCAGGCCTTAAGGAACTTGTGAAAATGAAGATTCCTAAGTCCCTATCTCACAGATAATAATCTAGCAGATCTATGTAGGGCCCACAAGACTGCATTTTAACACAAATACCCCCTACACACACACACACACACACACACACACACACACACACACTCCACAACACACCAAGGAGTTTCTTTTTCTTTCTTTCTTTTTTTAAATTAAATCTTTATTGTTCAGATTGTTACATTTGTTCCTCTTTTTCCCCCCATAACTCTCCTCCTCCCAGTTCCCGCCCCACCCTCCACCCTCACTCCCCACCCACTGTCTCTAGGATTCTTTCATCCATCTCTCTTCTCCTTAATCTGTTTTGTTTCCGTCTATCCACCACCCTTTGTCTGCTTTCCTCTTCCTTCTGTTCCATCCATCTTCTCTCCTTTAATAAATATGTTGGGTATTCCAAATAGATGTAAAAAGACAGAGAGTATTAAATTGTTTTCTATCATCAAAGTAAAAGTGAGAGCAGCTTATTATGTGTTTTCTCCCCTTTCTCCCAAGCAAAATAAAACTCCATACAATGGCAACTAAATTAATTTCAGTTGTTTTTTAAATTTAGTGTGGTTATATGAATCATTATTGATGTCCTTTTCCTTTTTTCATGGGGGTACAGAGGGCATTTTAATTGGCCTTAAAAAGAGATCTTTCTTCTCTGATCTAACACAAAGGAATGATGTACAGATGTAAGTTGTGATTAGACAAGATCATCTTTACCAATTTGAAAAATAATTTTGAGCTTTTTAAAAAATTTTATTAGGTAGCTAAGAGAGAGGAAGAAGTAAGAAAAAATGAGATGGATGAGCATCAGAGGTCATTAGAGAAAGCAAATATTATTAATTTTTTGCTTTTTCTTCTTGGATTAAATGATAAACATCATATGCTTACTCTTCTGCTGTCTTAGAAAAACAATAATTTTACTGCTTCCCAAAATAACTTTTTGGTGAATCATTTTTTAACATCATAGATTAATAGGAATCTGTGTTAAATCTTTTATTTTTAAATTTTCAAAAATTTTCTCATTCTTATTCAATCATGCTTTGAAGGCCAGTCCACATGAAACTTCTCTCCCTTGAGTAAGACTTCCATTTTGTCCACTTTGCTCTTCCCTTTTATTTAAGCCATCACTATCTTTCACTGGTTGATAAGTACATATTGTATTTAATTTTTATTATAAAGGTAATATGTATTAATTTTTGAACATTTAGAAAACAAATAAATAAAGAGGGAAGATTAAAAGTCACCCATAATTTCAGCATCCATTGCACCTAGTCCTTTTCCTCTGAATATTTCCTTTCTTGTTTACAAATATGACAGACTAAAAAATATATAATGTTTTACAACTGCTTTTTCATGTCATAAAACTTATTTTTTAGTGAAAAAATGTATTGTGAGTTGATGGGTTTCTTCCCACCTCTCACTAAGGAACTTTGAATTCATATTTTATCATGTTAAAGTTCATTGTGGACTTGGGGACATTTGTGGCATTGTCTGCAGTGTGCTATAGCTCTGTTTCTATTTCCTTACAGTGTTTTTGGGTGTGACCAATCTTCAAGCAGACCAGATTCAAATGACCAGCTTGTGTGCTCAGTGGCAGGTGCACCGTCATGCCACTGCCTACAGGATAGTTATAGAATCCGTCCAGGGTAAGTTAGTTGTATTTTTGAAGTGGTTGTTCGAGGCAGCAAACTCCGGCGTTAACCTATGCCGCCATCTTGGTTTTCCCTCCCAAGGAGTTTCTAATGCACACCAAAGTTTGAGAACCAAACCATGCTATAGCCTTGGGAGAATGGTGAAACTATGGCTAGTGAAAAATCTCCAAATGCCTCTGTATACACTTCCTCCATTTTCAAAGTTCTGAGAAGGAGCTAAACACATAGGTCAAGGGGCTGAGTCTTGGTCATGTGCCCGTATCCTAGTTGTTGTCAGCAAGAAATAGGAATGTTTGGCCCCACTTAGCCTCTGCAGTGAGAGTCAGGACACTTTCTGCCACCAAGATACACACAATACAGGTGATTCAGATGCTATCCAACCATAAGAATATTAGTAAGTATTTACCATAAGACATCAATCACATGAAATCTTGATCAAGTTGTTGAAGAGATAAAAGTTACTAGATTGGGTGGCCTCATTGCTGAGCCATTTTTAGATCAGCAAATATTAATAAGTATTTTGAGATCATTAGCCCAGCAATTGATATAAATTTCACTGTTAGAAACACTGACTCAGAGAAGTTAGTATGACTTGCTGAAGGTCACCTAACCAGAAAGTGGCAGAAAGTGGATTTGTTGTCTTATGGACTGGGACTAAGCTGACTTTATCAAGGAAAGAGGATTTCAGCTGGACCTCAAAAGAAAGGGAAGATTGAAACTAGCAAGGAAGGAGATGGAATGGGATCAAAGAGAGAAGTCCAAGCTTGGGGCACCTTATGAGAGGAAGGATCAGGTATGGCTAATAGGTATGTGCATGGAAAAATAAATAGTCCAATTTAGCTTGATTGAAAAGCTTGTATAGAGTAATGTATAGAGGAGATAAAAGATAGATAGGAGCCAGATCTTAGAAGGCCTTAGATGAATGTTTTAGGAAGAATAATCTGGTCATATTATATCAAATGGTTTGGAACCCAGATGTAGGGATGCTATTAGAGTGGGAAAAAACCCCATAATATATAGAAGCCAAAACTCTAGAGTCAGAATGTTCTCAGGCAAGTGACTTAACCTGTCTTTGCCTTGTCTTTCCAAATCTGTAAGATAAGTTTAATAGTAATATCTACCTCATAGAGTTATAGGGAGAATTAACTGACATAATGAATGTAAAAGCCTAAGGAGTGTATTAATCAGTGTACCAGCAAAACATTTTTAAAAGTAGATGTCATATTCATATTTGGTAATTTAAAATAATTTAATAAAAGGACAATTAACAAAATATGGGTAGGGTGTAGGAAAATCACAAGAAATAGTAAAGTGGGGTTATTACCATTCTCAGTCCTGTAAGAGAGAAGTGGGATAAGTTAGTTGTTGAGAGAGAAGGATGATGAGTGAGTCATCTATCAGGTGGTGTGAACTTTGTCATCCCACTGTGACCCTTCAGGGAAGTTGCTGAGTGAATACATACCTGACCTCACTCTCCTTCCCCTCTCAGATCTCCTGGCAGGGCTTCTCAATGGTGGAGCCCAATAGGAAGCTAAATATAAGAAAGCCCATTCATTATGTCAATATAGGTTCATTTCTTCCTTGGACACAAAGCACAGAGAAGAGTGTGTAGGGAAGAAGTGTAAATTTGGAAGAGCAGTAAATAAGTACCCCAAATCAGTGGTAGTGTGATTAAGATTCAGGTACTTTGAGGCCCTAGGTTTCCTGACTTGCTGTGGTCATTATACCCTTTAAGATTTAGGAGATTATAGGGAAGGCTTGGTGCTTATGTTTCTTCTGGTCACCAATTTCTGTGAGTTTCTGCTTCCACTATGTTCTTATTATTTTCTCATGCCACCTGGGTATGTGGTTCCTTTTCTGTACTGTATTGTGTCACCTCTCTGCTCACTCCTTGATTCTTTCACTATCCCATATACTACCTATAGCTGTATGCTCACAGATTTTACTGAAGTAACAGGTATTTGCAATGCAACAACAAACAAGTTAAAATTAAATATTGAAGATCTCTTGCCTTAAAAGTTCCTTAGCCATTCTACTAGGGCTTGGATTTTTCTCAATGCTGCTCAATTTTCCTTCTCTCATCTTCAATCTTCTCCTTAGTTTTCCTCAGATCATGAATACCCTAACCATGCCATTCCTGCTAATTTCTCAAGCAGAGCAGTTTAGCTCCAGGTTTATTCTAACCATACCCCAAGAGTAATCTTTGAGCACTCAAAATGACCCATCAAGGTGTTTGCTAAAACAAACATAGAACTCTTCCCATAAGAGGAAATTTGCAGTTAGTTAGCCTTTAAGCTGACCCTTTTATTTTCTCACCGTTAGTTAGTTCAGTTGTTTTTCAGGCATGAGTTGATGAGCACCTGGTCTCATAGGGTGGTGTGAGGACTAAAAACAAAGGAACAGATGTGAGGTACATTAGATAAGAAAAATAAATCAATAGCCCATGATAACTAAGTAGATATGGATGAGTGCCTAGGAGGGAGAAGAGAGCCATCCAACAAGAGTTTTCAGCTTGGATTACTGACAATCTTGATGCTTTAAGCTCTGTTCTGCTGAGTCACACCATCATTTTCTCCAGCAAAATAATTAATTGGGTCACCAAAAAACATTGGGTTCCCTCTCCCGTGTGTGTGTGTGTGTGTGTGTGTGTGTGTGTATGTGTGTGTGTGTGTGAACTCAGTGGAATTCAGTGGAACTCAGTGGAATTAGGGTGAAATGAGAAAGTTCTGGTCATGCAAGCCATAACTATGAGCCCTGCCTCTTCTTTGCCTTGCTGAAACTTGTTCTTTGTGTTCTATTCTGTTGAAAGATTATTATCAGGCTAATTTCTGATGTCTTACAAAAAACATGTGGAAGCTCTATAACCTCACCTTTTTCATCTGTTAAGAGTAAGGTAGTTTCTATCCCAGGCAAGGCCTCACTTTGGTCTCCTTTTCAACTTTCCCACTTTTCCTCATTGCCAATTGCCTTCTCCCCCAGCTTACTGTCCTTCAGAAGTCAGAGAGGGGTCTAGGCCAGCCATAGCTGCTTTAATCCACATCCCATAACCCATAGCTCATTCACACTAAACTATATTACTTCAATGTGAGAAAACACCTGATTTTCTTACAACTGATCCTGAATCACTGCGGGAGACTAATATTCAATATACCTTTTAAAACAATAACTTATTAAGCTATAATTCACGTGCCATAAAATTTATCCTTTGAAAGTATATAATTCAGTTATTTTTAATATACTCCCCACCATTCCTATCTAATTTCAGAATATTTTGATCACACCCATTAACCCCGATCTATCCTCCTTGCATACTCTAGCAACCATCAATCTACTTCCTGTCTCCATATGTTTACCTATTCTGGACATTTTATATAAATGAACTCATTTTGTGTCTGCCTTTTTAAATTTAACATAATTTTTCAAGCTTCACCCATATTGTATCATGTTTGGTACTTCATTTCTTTTTATAATTGAAGATTATTCAATTGTGTGAATATACTACATTTTGTTTATCTATTCACTAATTAATGGGCATTTGGGTCATTTGCATCTTTTGGCAAATAATGCTACTATGAATATTCATGTACAAAATTTGTGTGGACATAAGTTTTTTTCCATCCTGTAGATGTACCAGTTATTTTTTATTTATTTTTTTAATGCTTAAAGTATTACAAAGAGTATTACATATGTCTCCTTTTCCCCCCCTTGA
>NW_005360037.1:26590-37965 GCF_000412655.1 Myotis brandtii
TGAGGTTGGAAGTGTTCCTCCCTCTTGAATTTTTTGGAATAGTCTGAGGAGGATAGGTTTTAGTTCTTCCTTGAATGTTTGGTAACACTCCCCTGTGAAGCCGTCTGGCCCTGGGCTTTTGACTGCTGGAAACTTTTTGCTGACTGCTTTTTGACATATGTTTTTATTTCTCTTGGCTATATATATAGGAGTGGCATTGCTGGGTCACATTTTGAGAAACAACCATACTGTTTTCCAGAGTAGCAGTACCATTTAAAATCCTGCCAGTCTTAACCAAGGATGTAAAAGACCTGTACCCTGAAAACTACAAAATGTTGAAAAAAGAAATACAGAAAGATATAAACAAGTGAGAGCATATCCCGTGTTCATGGATTGGTAGAGTCAACATCATTAAAATGTCCATACTACACCCAAAAATCTACAGATTCAGTACAATCCTTATTAAAATACCAATGGCATATTTCACAGATCTGGAACAAACTCTCCACATATTTATATGGAACCACAAAAGACCCTGAATAGCTGCAGCAATCTTGAGAAAGAAGAACAAAGTTGCAGGGATCACAATACCAGATATCAGGTTATATACTACAAAGCCACTAGTACTGGCACAAGAACAGACATATAGACCAATGGAACAGAACAGAGAACCCAGATATTGACCCAAACCATTTTGCTCAATTAATACTTGTCAAAGAAGGCAAGAGCATACAATGGAGTCAAGATAGTCTCTTCAAAAAATGGTGTTGAGAAAATTGGACAGGTACATGCCAAAAAATGAAACTAGACCACCCACTTTCACCATATCCTATCTAATAAAAGAGTAATATGCACATTAACCATCACTCCATCACTCCGTCACAAAGATGGTGACGGCCATGGAGCTGGAGTGAACAGGAGGCTTGGGTTGCCCCTAGCGATGGAGGAAGCCAAGCTTCCTGCCTGCCCTGGCCGGCACTGGGCTCTGCTCAAGGCTACAAAGTTTCAATTATAGAAGATAAATAAATTCCAGAAAAAAAAAGAAAAAAAGGAGAGACTGGGGCTTGGGTCACTGGGGGGCGTGGGCAGCCTGAAAACGGCCATCAGCCCCTCACTCAGGCTGGCCAGGCACCCCAGCGGGAGCCCCTGCCACCCTGAAGGGGCTGTGGCCAGCCTGAAAACGGTCCTCAGCTCCTCACCCAGGCTGGCCACACCCTCATGGGGTGAGGTCCCCACTAGGGGGCTTTGCCAGCCTGAAAATGGCCATCAGGCCCTCACCCAGGCTGGCCAGGCACCCCATCAGGACTCCCACCCTGATCTAGGACACCCCTCAGGGCAAACTAGCCGTCCCCCACCTGTGCACTAGGCCTCTATCCTATATAATAAAAGGGTAATATGCAAATTGACCCTAACAGCAGAATGACTGGGAATGACTGGTCACTATGACACACACTGACCATCAGGGGGCAGACGCTCAATGCAGGGGCTGTTCCCTGGTGATTAGTGTGCTCTCACAGGAGGAGCTCTCCTCAGCCACAATCCAGGCTGATGGCTGCCAACACAGCGGTGGTGGCGGGAGCCTCTCCCGCCTCCTCAGCAGCACTAAGGATGTCCGACTGCAGCTTAGGCCTGTTCCCTGCTGGCAAGTGGACATCTCCCAAGGGCTCCTGGACTGCCAGAGGGATGTCTGACTGCCAACTTAGGCCCGATCCCCCAGGGAATGGACCTAAGCCAGCAGGTGGACATCCCCCGAGGGTTCCCAGACTGAGAGAGGGCACAGGCCAGGCTGAGGGACCCCCCCGAGTGTACACATTTTTTTGCACCAGGCCTCTAGTACAAGAATAAATGCAAAATGGATCAAAGACTTAAATGTAAGTCATAAAACCATAAAAATCTTAGAAGAAACTACAGGCAGCAAAATATCAGACATCTCTCGTTGCAATATGTTTCCAGATACATCTCCTAGGGCAAGTCAAACTAAGGAAAAAGTTAACAAATGGGATTACATCAAAATAAAAAGCTTCTGCAAAGCAAAAGAAACCAGCAGCAAAATGAAAGGGAGCCCACTGCATGGGAGAACATATTTGTCAATGATACATCTGATAAGAGGTTAATATCCAAAATATATAAGGAACTCATACAACTCAACAAAAGAAAGACAAACAATCCAAAATGGGTAAAAAACCTAAATAGACACTTATCCAAAGTGGACATACAAAAGGCCAATAGACATATGAAAAAATGCTCAAAGTCACTAATCATCTGAGAGATGTAAATTAAAATGACAATGAGGTATCACCTCACATCTGTCAGAAAAGCTATCATCAACAAATCAACATATGACAAGTGCTGGTGAGAATGTGGAGGAAAGGGAACCCTAGTACACTGCTGGTGGGAATGCAGACTTGTGCAACCACTGTGGAAAACAGTATGGAGTTTCCTCAATAAATTAAGAATGGAATTGCCATTTGACCCAGTGATCCCACTTCTAGGAATATATCCTAAGAAAACCAAAAAAATAATCAGAAAGAATATATGCACCCCAATGTTCATAGCAACTTTATTTACAATAGCTAAGATCTGAAAATAGCCTAAGTGCCCATCATTATATGAGTGGATAAAAAGACTATGGACATTTACATTATGGAATACTATGCAGCCTGTAAAAAAGAAGGATCTCTTACCCTTTGCGATAGCATGGAGGGACCTGAAGAGTATTATGCTAAGCAAAGTAAGCCAGTTAGAGAAAGATAAGTATCACATTATCTCACTCATATATGGAATCTAATTAATAAAATAAACTGATGAACAAAATAGATCTAGAGACATATAAGCATTGAACAGACTAACAAATCTCAGAGGGGAGGTAGGGGTGGGGCAGAGAGATTAACCAGGGAACTTATACTCATATATGCACAGGCCATGAACACAGAAAATAGTGTGGTGAAGGCCTGGGAAGGTTGGGTGCGGGGTGGAGGGGGTCAATGGGTAAAAAAGGGGAATATCTATAATACTTTCAACAATAAAGGTAAATCAAAAAATAAAATACATCTGTATAGCTCTATATAAAGTGTTGAACTTCTACATGAATTCAATACAAGAATAGGTTTGCAGAGTTTATTTTAAATGGTCATTTATCTTTTTTGTTCAGTTTTATGAGTTTTTTATACTCTGTCCATTATGAGAAGTATGATTTGTAAACATTTTCTCCCATTCTGCAGGTTGCCTTTTCATTTTCTTGAAGGTATACTTTAGAGCACACAAGTTTTAAATTTTGATGAAGTCCCATTTAACTACTTTTTATTTTGTTGTTTATGTCTTTGATGTCATATCTAAGAAACCATTCCCTAATTCCAAGTCAACAAAGATTTATTACTGTGTTGTCTTCTAATAGTTTTAAAGCTTTAGCTCTTACATTTAGGTGTATGACCATTTTGAGCTAATTTTTGTATATAGTGTGAGGTACTATCCACCTTGCCCTACCTTTCTGTTTCAAGGTTATTTGCTACTAGCCAGCTATTCCTCTCATGCCATTCTGTGGATTTGTACTGCACACATCGGGCTGCTTCTCACTACTGAATTAAATCCCTTTCTCACCACTTACTTTATCAAAATATGGCTAAACTAAAATCTAGTGACCTTAGGGTGGTGGGTTTTTTAAAGAAAAAAGAAAAGTCACTGAAGTCACTTGTTGCTGCTGTATCTTTCCTACCTGTAGAAGAAATGGAAACTACATGGTTTATCTCTGCCACCTGCTGTCAGGTACAGTTCAGACAACTGGTAGCCCCAGAAGTTAACAGGGTTAGCAAATTTAAATCTTTCAGGGGTTGGGTAGGCAATAGGAATGTGTGCAAGGTTCTGTGAACTGCAAGCACCAGCCCATAAAAAGTAGCTCCTCACCTCCAGAGAACTATTGCCATAAGGTACCATTGGTCCAGTAAGGCCAGATCACTGAATTTTTTTTTTCAAGAGAATCCAGAAATGCAGATATTTAAATGTGACCTCTTCTAATTTTTAACTGTTAATTAAGAAAAATGTAAATACTGTGCTGACCAAATAAAGCAGGTCTCTAGGATAAGAGTTTGCAACCTCTCTTTCTCCTGCCACAGTCCCAAGGACTATTTTGATAAATACAGGAGTGAAGTTAAAACCAATTTTCTCTAATGAAATTCAAGTGATATTAGCAGTGATCCATCATCTTTAGGCTGCTTGACTTATTTTGGAATCTGAAGACATGGACTTTCTTGAGGGCAGAGGAATCAAGTATTCTGCAACTTTTTACCCCTTTCAGTGAGTTACCCCTTACATTGCCCTGAATGGAGTAAGTGCTCAATCAACACAGAATAGAGAAATAGGTTTATGCTTTGACCCTGCCACTGAACATCTCTGGGTTCTAAGGTGAATCAAATAGCTTCTGTGAGTGTCCATTTCTTCACCTGTAAAATGTGAGTTGTAAGGTTAATTTTTTTTTAATCTTCACCCAAAGATATATTTTTAATTGATTTTTTAGAGAGAAAGAAAGATAAGAGAGATTGATATGAGAGAGAAACATTGATCGGTTGCCTCTCCTACAACGCCCTGACCAGGAATTGAGCTTGCAACCTAGGTATGCGCCCTGACAGGGAATCAAAGCCACAATCTTTTTTTTTTTTCGTCCAGTTTTTTTAAAATTTTGTTTTATTGCTTAAAATATTACGGAGTGGTACATATGTCTCCTTTTTCCCCCCTTGACCTTCCCCTGGCCTCCCCTACCCCCCAGTGTCTTGTGTCCATTGGTTATGCTTAAATGCATGCATACAATTCCTTTGGTTGATCTCTTATTGGTGTATGGGACAATGCTCCAACCAAGCCACCCAGCCAGGGCATGAAGTTAAACTTTTATGAAAATTATTTTAATTTAAAGATGACTTTATAGTGATGAAAGACAAGCTGAATAAAGGAATGATTAAATTCTCCAGGAAGAAGTTCCCAAGCATAAATTGGGTGAACCATAGCTCAAAGATCCTCAAATTTCAGGGAAACCACTGTCATACTAAAAAGAATCCTGATGAAAATCAATCAGAACAATTTGACACAAACTGAGAAGATGAAAGGTTTCAGCTTGAACATAATTGAATGATTAAGGCTAAACCCACATGCCCTCATATACTATTCAAAACCCTCCACCTAATTAGTTATGAAATGCAATCATTTCTAACCTTTAAAATGCCATAAATTGTGGTGATTGTGAAGCTCAAGTGTCAATATGGAAAGATCAGTGAATTGCTATCTAAACATAAAATTTCCCAAAATTACCTAATCATAACACTCACCTCCCAATGGGTACTTGTTAAAATACATATTTCCCCTCAAGATTATGATTTAAGAAGTCAAGGTGGATAGAATCTGTTTTATCTGTATTTCACTAAGCCCTCAAGAGATTCATGCAATCAATCAGGCAAGTTTCTGAAACTCTAAACAGGATTTGGTTTCTGATTTTGAGTTCTAGGTGACTGCTATGCTAGAAAGATAACTTTGGAGAAGTCACAAACTCTATGAGTTTTCTCCCCTGTAATAAAATGAGAAGCTGAATTTCTAGATTTAGTTTTGATTACCAGATTTTTAAATACCCCTTTATGATCTAAAAATCTATATATTATGCTTATTAAGTTTGAAAAAAAAAAGATTGGATACTCATTCTCTCCATCTTTTTGATTCCCAATGTTTCAGAATCCCTACATCTCTATAAAGGAAGAACCATTTTGACTAAGTCTCCTTGATAGGCTTTGTTTAGATCGGGGTCCTCAAACTACGGCCCGCGGACCACATGCAAATACTAATATTATATTTGTTCCAGTTTTATTTTTTACTTCAAAATAAGATATGTGCAGTGTGCATAGGAATTTGTTCATAGTTTTTTTTAAAACTATAGTCCGGCCCTCCAACAATCTGAGGGACAGTGAACTGGCCCCCTGTTTAAAATGTTTGAGGACCCCCGGTTTAGATTTTTAATATTTGTTTCAGATAAGATTGTACATCTGGTTCCAGAGATGAACTGACAAAATTGAAGAAAATTACATTTATCAGACAATTTTAAATCTGTGTCTTATTATTGAACTGTGGGACATAAATAACATTGTTGATTACATTTAAAGTCTTATTTTTCAAATAGATTATATTGTGTTATGTGGGGGTTGGTGATGTTAGAAGCATAAATATGTTAAAATATTTAAAACATCTCACGATGCTTAAACCCTGTTTTGACATTTTGTCATTATTTTATTTTAATATATCAGGAGCCTCAAAAATAACAGTAGTATCCTGGGCCTCTTTGAACTCTGAGAGTCCTTTTTTGTAATTATATACCTGGTACATCCTTCTTGTTACCCAAAATTAAATGGTCCACTCATGCTCTTATTTCATTACTTCTGCCTCTTTTAGGACATTTTTCCATTATTTATTGCAATGTCCCCCTCTCTAGGAACTCACCTACATAACTTTTCTTTCTTGATTTTCTTCGAGGAATCCTCATCCTCCACCAGTCCCTTAACTGGGGTTTTTCCAAGTTTTTATTCATACCCCATGTGGACACAAACTCAAGTGCTTAAAGGGACCAGGCAGTAAACATAAATGACTCAGTATTCCATTGGGGGTCTCTACTTGGATATCCCCCTATTATTTAACACTAGAGGCCCGGTGCACAAAAATTTGTGCACTCAGGGGGCGGGGGAGGGGGGGGTCCCCCAGCCCGGCCTGTGCCCTCTCACAGTCTGGGACCCCTCGGGAGATAATGACCTGCTGGCTTAGGCCTGCTCCCGGGTAGCAGAGGGCACACCCAATCCCTAGGTGCAGCCCTGGTCAGGCTCAGAGCAGGGGCGATTGGGGAGTTGGGGCGCCGCCCCGTCATGCACAGAGCAGGGCGGATCAGGAGGTTGCGATGCCACCCTCAGTCACGCTCAGGGTAGGGCCGATTGGGGGGTTGGGGCACCGCCCCCTGTCACACTCAAGGCAGGGTCGATAGGGAGGTTGTGGCGCCACCCCCTGTCACGCACAGAGCAGGGCTGATCAGGGGGTTGGGACACTGCCCCCTGTACTCACAGAGCAGGGCCAATCAGGGGGGTTGGGGCCACGTACCCTGTCACACACAGAGCAGGGCCGATCAGGGGGTTGAGGAGCTCCCCGCTGTCACTCACAGAGTAGGGCCGATAGGGGAGTTGGGGCACCGCCCCCTGTCACACAGAGAGCAGGGCTGATCAAGGGGTTGGGGCGCTGCACCCTGTCACACTCAGGGCAGGGCCAATGGGGAGGTTATGGCTCTACCCTGTCACACACAGAGCAAGGCCCGTGGAGGGGGGTTGGGGCGCCACCCTCTATCACCCACAGAGCAGGGCCGATCAGGGGGTTGGGGCGCCACCACTGTCACACTCGGGGCAGGGCCGATGGAGAGGTTATGGCTCTACCATGTCACACACAGAGCAGGGCCGATCAGGGGGTTGGGGCGCCACCACTGTCACACTCGGGGCAGGGCCGATGGAGAGGTTATGGCTCTACCATGTCACACACAGAGCAGGGCCGATCAGGGGGTTGGGGCGCCACCACTGTCACACTCGGGGCAGGGCCGATGGAGAGGTTATGGCTCTACCATGTCACACACAGAGCAGGGCCGATCAGGGGGTTGGGGAGCTCCCCCCTATCAGGCACAGAGGAGGGCGGAGCGGGGGGTTGGGGTGCCTTCCCCTGTCACGAACAGAGCAGGGCGGATAGAGAGGTTGTGGCGCCGCACCCTGTCACACACAGAGCAGGGCCGATCAGGGGGTTGGTGTGCTGCACCCTGTCAAACACAGAGCCGCAGGGCAATCAGGGGATTGGGGAGCTCCCCCCTATCAGGCACAGAGCAGGGCAGATAGGGAGGTTGTGGCCCCGCCCCCTGTCACACACAGAGCCGCAGGGCGATCAGGGGGTTGAGAAGCTCCCCCCGTCACACACACAGCCGCAGGGCAATCAGGGGGTTTGGGCGCTGCCCCCTGTCACGCTGATCCCGGTGCCGGGAGCCTCGCTGCTCCGCTGATCCCGGTGCCAGGAGGCATATTACCCTTTTACTATATAGGATAGAGGCCTGGGGGCCGGCTGGTTTGCCCTGAAGGGTGTCCTGGATCAGGGTGGGGGTCCCCACTGGGGTGCCTGGCCAGTCTGGGTGAGGGGCTGAGGGCTGTTTTCCCTCTGGCGAGTGACTAAAGCTTCCAACCGCTCCTTGTTTTCTTCTCTTTCTTTTTTTTTTATTCTGGGCCAGCTTTAGCTCTGAGGCTTGGCTCCAGCTCTGAGGCCTCGGCTGCTGAAAACATCGATACAATGTTGCAGTCCGAGCCCGGGCCATCTTGGCTGACAGTTAATTTGCATATACTCACTGATTAGCCAATGAAAAGGGTAGCGGTAGTACGCTAATTACCATGTTTCTCTTTTATTAGTGTAGATGTCTAAAAAATGTGTCAACTTCCTTTGATTCAGTTCTCCTCACACACGCTTTATTATTATTATTTTTGGTCAATGACATAATAATTCTGATCCATCAATCTGGAACTAGTGAAGAACCCAGACAGAATTTAGTCAGACAAAAGGGTGTGTATAGGTAACATAAGCATGGCTATGGTGCTGGTACAGGTCTAGTCAGAATCCAAGATTAGGCAAAAAACAGCAATAAGGTCAATGTGGGTCATGGGGGCAGAACAGAGCTTTAAAATACATTATATAATGCCAAAAAGGTGACCCAAAGCCAGGGAAAGCTCAAGCAGGTCTGATCAAAGCCCCAGGAAACTTTAAGGAAACAGTTACTTCAACTATGTTCTCCAGTTACATTTTAATTAAAGCAATTCAGGACTACTGTCTGGGAGTTGTCCCAGAGAAGGACCCTTCAGTAAGTGATTCTTAAGCTTTTATGGGTCATGTACCCCTTTGAGAATCTGATAAAAGTTGTAGAGTTTTTCCCTAGAAAATACACAGATTGCCATATTCAAAAATTATTATATATTATTTCAGAAACCCCAGGCTAAGAGGCCTGTCACATAAAGGACATTGGCTAAATACATTGATACTGAATTTCCTAGGAGCAGAGTGGGTAAAGGAATGAATACTCCTTTCTCAGAAGGCTAAATTTAACATTAGAAGTTATGCTATCTTTTTTGTTCTCTCTACCAATGGATTCCATTAGGCTGGATTGCCAAAATCTATGAAAGGAATCCCTCATGTCTGATATTTTAAAATTTTTATTTAATAAATATTATATTTTGAGAGCTACTTGTATTTCAGATGCAAGGGTGGGACCTAAGGAATGAGCAATGAACAAGAGAGACAAAAATGGAGCTTGTGGTTTAGTGAGGGACACTGACATTAAACAAAGAAAAATACATTAATAAAAGTATTGCAAGTTGTAAGTGTTAATAAAAGAAGGAATCAAAGAGTTTAGAAATAAAGTTATAGGAGGCAAGGATGGTGGGAATTATTTTTGATAAGAAGGTAAGAAAAGGCCTTCTAAGGAAGAGGTTATTATGGTGAAGTCTAAGGAGTTTGCCTTGAGAAAAATCAGTAGAAGAGCATTCTAAGTCAAAGTGACCTTGAAATAGGAAAAAGGTTGTCTTGTTTATGAAAAATGTCCTAATGTGTACAGAGGAGATCACATGATGGATAGAATGGCATAGATGAGGGTGTTGGAATAAGAAGAGGTCTGATCATTCAGGGCCCTTAACAGGTCATGATACCTGAATCTGAATTTTATTCAAAGTGTAATAGGAAGCCATTGAATAGGTGTAAGAAAGTTATGTGATTCAATGAATATTTTTAAAAAATCACTCTGCTAGAGAATCCAAGATGGCAGCAGAATAGGTGGTAGGTTCACTCACCTCTTCCCAGGACCAAACCAGAATTACAACTAAAATATTAAACAATCAACTTGAATAACCAGCTGAAGACAACTGAAATCTTATAACCAAAGATTTACAGAAGAAGCCATGTCAAAACTGGTAGGAAGGATGAAGACTCCAAAAGGGCTGGCCCTGCACCCAAATGTGGCACCTGAGAATAAGGAGAGATATCTCAATTGCAAAGATCATCCCCCAGAAGCATGGGGTCTCAAACCCACATTAGGCTACCAAGCCAGGAGCACCAGAACTAGGAAGAGGATCCCACATAACATCTGCTGCAAAAATCCTTTTTCAAGGTAGAGACAGGAGTCTGCTAGAAATCCGGGCACCCCCTTAAAGGGCAAGCACATAAAATCTAGTTCATAGCCACTCACACTGGACTCTGGTGAAGGGAGGACAGCTCAAAGGGAGGACAGCTCAGAGCAGACTAGAGGCAAATGAGGAGAGACTGGATTGTGCGGCTCCAGGGAGAAAGCTGAAGGAACAATCACCAAGGTTCCTGTGCTGAATCACTTCCCCACATCGCCCACAGACACCATCTTTCTTGGGTCAAGCACTCCCTTCTATACAGCATCAGCCTGAGTAAATGCAGTATTGGAACTCTGCTGAATCCCTGTTCCCCACTCTTCCAAGCTCACACCCTGCAGATAATTCAGCTATCTGGACCCATGGTGTAGAGGTCTGGGTGGACTCAGGGAGTGTCAAAGTCTGAGTTTTGTGGCTCTAGGGCTGGGGGCCATTGTTCCCTCACATGCTCTACTGGTGCCACTGTTCCTGAGCAGATCCCTCCCTTCACATGGCCAAATCTCGGTCTGTTTGAGCCTCAAGAATTCTGCTCACCTCACCCCAATGACTCCCTTACATACCACCCCACCACAAAGATCTGCAAGCATATGGCAAGTGGCAGCTGGCCTTGGTGTACCCTGAGACTTTTGCTGAGGGGACTCAGACCCAGCATCAAGAGTACGTTTGAATCTGTATCAGTCTGGTGAACACCAATCACCCCTACCGGGTGACTCATTGAGAATCTACCTCATACAACTCTCATACTGTAAGAGGCTCTTTCAGTGACTGAGCCTAACAGGCAGCCAGCAGGGATAGGCGGGCATAGGTGAATCTTGTGGTGTCTTGGGCCTTTTGCTGACCTTCCACTGAGTTTGGTGCTAAGGGAAGCTGAACTTGGTGCAAAATTAGGCCCTTCCAATGCACACCCAGTCCCAACAGAGGTAGCCACAAATCTAATCTAATAAAAGAGAAACATGCAAATTGACTGTAACTTTGCTACACCCCAAGCCATGCCCACCAGCCAATCAGAGCGACTATATGCAAATTAGCTCAACCAAGATGGCGGTGGCAGCCATGGAGCTGGAGCAAGCAGGAGGCTTGGTTGCCCCAGCGATGGAGGAAGCCAAGCTTCCCGCCTGCCCTGGCCGGCTGTGGCCTCTGCTAAAGGCAACAAAGTTTCAATTATAGAAGACAAATAAATCCCAGATACCTGCTTCC
>NW_005360037.1:39290-40927 GCF_000412655.1 Myotis brandtii
CACTATGACACACACTGACCACCAGGGGGCAGACGCTCAATGCAGGAGCTGCCCTCTGGTGGTCAGTGTGCTCCCACAGGGGGAGCTCTGCTCAGCCACAAGCCAGGCTGACAGCTGCCAGCACAGCAGTGACGGCGGGAGCCTTTCTCGTCTCCTCAGGAGCGCTAAGGATGTCCGACTGCAGCTTAGGCCTGCTCCCCGCTGGCAAGTGGACATCCCCCGAGGGCTCCTAGGCTGCCAGAGGGATGTATGACTGCCAGCTTAGGCCCTATCCCCCAGGGAGTTGGCCTAAGCAAGCAGATAGACATCCCCTGAGGGGTTCCAGACTGCGAGAGGGCACAGGCTGGGCTGAGGGACCCCCCCCAAGTGCACAAATTTTTGTGCACTGGGCCTCTAGTTATATATAACTTTATAGCTCCAAATGGGTAACACAGGGCCAGTCATAGACAATGTCTGACAGAGACCTGCATCAGAATCCCTTCCAAGAGGCCCTAGTACCAACACACCTGGTTGTGGGCTTCAGACAACATCAGAGCAGGATCCAATTAGCTCTACAAATGGCACATCAAAAGGGAGATTTTGGCAGGCACCAGACCCTGATGGGGTGAAATCTGCTTCATGTAATGAGCACCTGCACAGCTGCTTGTACACTGTGGTCAAGGTCAATCCTCAGTCAGGCAGCCTGAGGGTTAATCCCATGCATGGATGGTCCAATAGTAATCAAGACTCAAATACAACAAGAGGGCTCACATAATACACACAAGGTACATTCTTGGAGCACCTTGCTCAAGTGATCGGGGATACTGTACTACTGAGCCACACAAGATACCTACAACATAAGGCCACCCCACAAAGACTGAGAGTCATAGCAAAACTACCTAATATAAAGAAAGTCAGCCAAAATTGTGAGACAAAGAAACAGGTCCGAAATTAAAAACAGGAAAAGTCCCCAGAAAAAGAACTAAATAATATAGAGGAAAGAAATCTATTAGATACAGAGCTCACAACAATGATTATAAGGACACTCAAGAAATTTAGGGAAGGACTGTATGGACTCAGTGAAAATTTAAACAAAGAGATAAGATAGGACACATAAAAGAGGACATAGGAACCAAAAAATACACCAGTCAAAAATGAAGAATACAATATCTGAAATTAAGAATACACTAGAAGGAATCAACTGTAGGTTAGATGAAGCAGAGGACTGGATCAGTGATTTGGAAGACAAGATAGCAGAAAACACCAAAACAGAGCAGGAAAAAATTAAAAAGCAATAATAGTTTAAGAGATCTCTGGGGTAACATGAAGTTGAACAACATCTATATCATAGGAATAATGAAAGAAGGAGAGAGAAAGTAAGGGATTGAGAACCAATTTGAAGAAATAATGAGAGAAAACTTACCTAAAACCTGGTGAAGGAGAAAAACACACAATTCTAGGAAGTGCTGAAAGTCTCAAAAAAGATAAAGCCAAAGAGGGCCACGCCAAGGCACATCATAATTAAAATGAAAATGGTTAAATACAAGGAGAAAATTTATTTTATTTTTTTCAATTAAATCTTTATTTTTCAGATTATTAAAGCTGTTCCTCTTTTTTCCCCCCATAGCTCCCCTCTGCCCGGTTCCCACCCCACCCTC
>NW_005360037.1:42655-45022 GCF_000412655.1 Myotis brandtii
CAGATGAGGCCCAGCTGTGAAGCAATGCAAGCTGCTGTGGGGCCTTGGGCCTTCTTTTGAATGTTCTGGGTCTCTCTGGCCCAGCTGCAGTTTGTTAGGTAATTTTAGATTGCAAAGGGCCAGGCCATTCATATGCAAAAGCCTCTGCGCACAGCTTGGGTGGGGCGGGGTTTCAGGAAATCACCAAGGTAGAGCAAAGCTATGGCTGCTCCCCAGTCCTATCCTAAGAGGCCCTGGGTCTCAGTGTCCCTTGGTAATCGCTGCAAGCACCCCTGAGAGAAAGCCACCAGACAATCCAGTTTCTTCCCGTATGAGTCTGGGTCCCCAGAGACTCGCCCGGAACTGGAATTCAAAGCAGTCAGGAGTGATTGAAAAAAACAACCGTGTCCTCAGTTGCCCACCCTTTCCGCGTACATCTCCGTACCTCTGCACTTTACTTCCGCACCTCCTCTGAGTCTCAGTGCACTTTTCTCTTTCTTTCTAGTTGTAGAATTTCCACTCAGCCAGCCTTCCTGTGGTTCTGGATGATGCCCATTTTGTCTTTTAGTTGTATTTTTGAAGTGGTTGTGCGAGGCAGCAATTTCAGGTGTTTACCTATGCCACCATCTTTCTGGAAAAGCCAAGGAGAGAATTTTAAAAACAGAAAGAGAGCCCTAACCGGTTTAGCTCAGTGGATAGAGCATTGGCCTGTGGATTGAAAGGTCCCAGGTTTGAGTCCAGTCAAAGGCATGTACTTTGGTTGAGGGCACATCCCCAGTAGAAGGTGTGCAGGAGGCAGCTGATCAGTGTTTCTCTCTCATTGATGTTTCTAACTCTCTATCCTTCTCCCTTCCTCTCTGTAAAAAATCAATAAAATATAAACACACACACACACACACACACACACACACACACACAAAACACAGAAAGAGAAAAGCCCTACCCACCAGGGAGCTCCCATAAGACTGTCAGTAATTTCTCAACATAAACATTTCAGGCCAGAAGGGAATGACATGAAAATATTCAAAATGATTAACAGCAAAGACCTACAACCAGAACTACTCCACCCAGCAATGCTATCATTTAAACATGAAGGAGAAATAAATAACTTTCCAGACAACAATAACAAAAAGCTAAAGGAGTTCATTACCACTAAGAAAGTATTACAAAAAAAATATTAAAGGTAATTTTTTAAGAAGAAGAAGAAGAAAAAGAGGAACATAATTATAAAGAATAAAATGACAATAAATATGTATGTATCAATAATCACTTTAAAAATAAGTAGATTAAATGCTCTAATCAAAAGACATAGGGTAACTGAATGGATACGAAAATATGACCCATATATATGCTATCTACAAGAGACACGCCTCAGAATGAAAGACACACACAGACTGAAAGAAAAGGGATGGGAAATATATTTCATGAAAATGAAAATTTCAAAAAGTTAGGGTAGCAATACTTATATCAGACTAAATATATTTTAAAAGAAAGGTTATAATAAGAAACAAAGAAGGACATTACATAATAATAAAGGGATCAACCCAATAAGAGAATATAACCCTTGTAAACATTTATGTGTCCAACAAAGGAAAACTTAAATATATAAAGCAAATCTTGAGGGACATAAAGGGAGAGATATATAGTAATACAGTCATGGTAGGTGATTTTAACACCCCATTGACATCAATGGATATATGTTCCAGAAAGGAAATCAACAAGGAAAAACAGCCTTAAATGACATACTAGACCAGATGGATTTAATTTATATTTTCAGAGCATTTCATGCCAAAGCAGCAGAATTTACATCATTTTCAAGTGCTCACAGACCATTTTCTAGAATAGATAACATGTTAGGACACAAAATAGTCTCAATTTTAAAAGATTGCAATCATATCAAGCATTTTCTCTGACCACAATGGTGTAAAACTAGAAATCAATCACAAGAAAAAAAATTGAAAAGCACACAGAGACATGGAGTCTAAATAACATGTTGCTGAACAACGAATGGGTTAACAAAGAGATCAAGGAAGAAATAAAAAAGTTACTTTGATAAGAATGAAAATGAACACACAACACAAAAACTATGGACCAGTGTGAAAGCATTCCTAAGAGGGAAATTCACAGCAATACATGCCTACATCAAGAACCAAGAAAAATCTCAAATTAAAAAAATCTAACCTTACACCTAAAGGAACAAGAAAAATAGCAACAAGCAAAGCCCAAAGTGGAAAAAAGGGGGGGGGGAATAATATAAAGATCAGAGTGGAAATAAATGAAATAGAGTCTAAAAATACCAGAAAAATCAATGAAAAAAGAGCTAGTTCTTTGAAAAGGTGAAAAAGAATCTATAAACCTTTAACAAGATTAATCAAGAAACAATGAGAG
>NW_005360037.1:45101-50552 GCF_000412655.1 Myotis brandtii
ATAAATAAATAAATAAATAAATAAATAAATAAATAAATAAAAAGAATCAATGAGAGAGGACCAAATAAATAAAATCTAAAAGAAAAGAGGAGAATAGCAACTGACAAAAGCAAAGACCTACAACCAGAAATACAAAGGATTATAAGAAAATATTACAGACAATCTGGCCAGTAAGGCTCAGGAGTTGAGCATTGACCTATGTACCAGGAGGCCACAATTCAATTCCCATTCAGGGCATAGGACAGGGTGACGGGCTCCACCCCTGGTGGAGGGCATGCAGGAGGCAGCCAATTGATGATTCTTTCTCATCATTGATGTTTATATCTCTCTCTCCCTTTCCCTTCCTCTCTGAAATCAATAAAAATATATTTTAAAAAAAGAAATAAAAGGCATCCAAATTAAAAAGAAAGAAAACTGTCATTACTTGCAGATGACATGATACTGTATATAGAGAACCTTAAAGATTCCACACAAAAAAACTACTAAAACTAATGAAGGAATTTAGTAAAGTAGCAGGATACAAAATTAAAATTTAAAAATCAGTTGCATTTTTATACATCAAGAATAAAATATCAGAAAGGGAAAGTGAGAAAACAATCCCATTTATCTACACTAATAAAAGACAAACATGCAAATTGACCATACCTTTGCTATGTCTTAAGCTACGCCCACCAGCCAATCAGAGCGACTATATGCAAATTAACCCAACCAAGCTGGCGGCCGGCAGCCACGGAACTGGAGCAAGCAGGAGGCTTGGTTGCCCCAGTGATGGAGGAAGCCAAGCTTCTAGAAGGTAAATAAACCACAGAATAAAAAAAGAAAAAGATAAAAAGGAAAGGCTGGGAGCTTTCGTCCCCGGGGGGCTTGGCCAACCTGAAAATGGCCCTCAGCCCCTCACCCAGACTGTCCAGGCACCCCAGTAGGGACCCCCCACCCTAAAGGAGGTGTGGCCAGCCTGAAAACAGCCATCAGCTCCTCACCCAGGCTGGCCAAACCTCCATGAGGTGGGGGTCCCCACGGGGGGGGGCCTTGACCAGCCTGCAAACAGCCATCAGCCCCTCACCCAGGCTGGCCAGGCACCCCAGTGGGGACCCCCACCCTGAAGGGGGTGTGACCAGCCTGCAAATACCCATCAGCCCCTCACACAGGCTGGCCAGGCACCCCAGCGGGACCCCCACCCTGATCCGGGACACCCTTCAGGGCAAACCAGCCGGCCCCCTCCCATGCAAAAGGCCTCTATCCTATACACTAAAAGGGTAATATGCAAATTGAGCCTAACAGCAGAGCGACTGGGAATGACTGGTCACTATGACACACACTGACCACCAGTGGGCAGATGCTCAATGCAGGAGCTGTCCCCTGGTGGTCAGTGCGCTCCCACAGGGGGAGCTCTGCTCAGCCACAAGCCAGGCTGATGGCTGCCAACACAGTGGTGGTGTCAGGAGCCTCTCCCACCTCCTCAGCAGCACTAAGGATATCCGACTGCAGCTTCGGTCTGCTCCCTGCTGGTAAGTGGACATGCTCCTAGGGCTGCCAGGCTGCCAGAGGGATGTCTGACTGCCAGCTTGGGCCCAATCCCCCAGGGAGTGGGCCTAAGCCAGCAGGTGGACATCCTCCGAGGTGTCCCCGCCTGCAAGAGGGCATAGGCAGGGCTGAGGGACCCCCCCCCCAAGGGCACAAATTTTTGGGCACCGGGCCTCTAGTAATTGTATAAAGAATAAGGTACCCAGAAATAAATTTAATCAAGGTAAAAGACTTGTACTCAGAGAATTAAAAGACAGTGAGTAAGAAATTGAAGAACATGCAAGTAAAGGTAAGCATATACCATTCCTATGGATAGGAAGGGTTAACATCATTAAAATGTTCATATTACACAAAGCAAGATATAGATTCAATGCAATTCCTATTTATAATACCAATGGTATATTTCACAGAACTAGAACAAATAGTTCAAAAATTTATATAGAACCACAAAAGACACTGAATAGCCACAGAAATCCTGAGAAAGAAGAACAAAATTGGAGGTATCACCTTCCCTAATATGAAACCATATTATAAAGCTATAATAATCAAAAGAGCGTGTTACTGGCATAGAAACACACATATAGATCAATGGAATAGAATTGAGAGCCCAGAAAGAAACCCACATATTTATAGTCAATTAATATTTGACAAAGGAGGCAAGAACATAAAATGGGGTAAAGACAGTCTATTCAATAAATGTCATTGAAAAAAATAAAACTAGAAAACCTTCTTACCCATATACAAGAATAATCTGAAAGCAAATTAAAGATTTGCCGAAACCGATTTGGCTCAGTGGATAGAGCGTCGGCCTGCGGACTGAAGGGTCCCAGGTTTGATTCTGGTCAAGGGCATGTACCTGGGTTGCGGGCACATCCCCAGTAGGAGATGTGCAGGAGGTAGCTGATCGATGTTTCTCTCTCATCGATGTTTCTGACTCTCTATCTCTCTCTCCTCCTCTCTGTAAAAAATCAATAAAATATATATTTTAAAAAAAAGATTTAAATGTAAGACTCAAAAACATAAAAAGTCCTAGAAGAAAACGTATGCAGTAAAATCTCAGACATTTCTCTAAGCAATATTTTTCTATAGATCTCTTCAGATAAAGGGGGGAAAAGAAAAATAAACAAATGAGAATATATTAAACTATAATTTTTTGCACAGCAAAGGAAACCATCAACAAAATGAAAAGACAACATACTGAATGGAAGAATATATTTGCCAATGAGCTCATACACCTCAACACCAAAAACAGAACAAAACAAAACAAACAAACAAACAAAAAAACAAAACACACACAGTCCAACCCTAGACGGTTTGGCCAGTGGATAGAGCATCGGCCCACACACTGAAGGGTCCCGAGTTCTATTCTGGTCAAGGCCATATACCTCGGTTGCAGGCTCAATCCCTGGCCCTGGTTGGGACATGTGTGGAAGGCAACCAATTGATGTGTCTCTCTCACATTGATATTTCTCTCTGTGTGTCTCCCCCCCTCCTTTTAACTCTCTCTAAAAAATCAATGGAAAAAAATATCATTGGGTGAGGAGTAACAACAACAACAAAAATCCCAGTTAAAATATGTGCAGAGGACCTGAATAAACACTTCTCTAAAGATGGTAAATAGACAGATGAAAAGATGCTCTACATCACTAATCATCAGAGAAATGCAAATTAAAACCATAATGAGAGGAGGAATCAAGATGGCAGGGTAGGTAAACGCCTGTACTTGCAGCCTTCCACAACCACATCAAAATTACATCTAAAATACAGAACAACCATCATCCAGAACCACTGGAAAGCTGGCTGAATGTAAGTCCTACAACTAGAGAAGTAAATAAGAAAGCACACTGAGAGTGGTAGGAGGTGTGGAGGCAAGGGACAGGCTGGTCCTACACCCATGTATGCCACTTTTTTATCATTTGGGAGACCATCTCTATGGAGGCTGCCCGGCCCATGAAAAGCAAGAGGTCCCAGCTCCACACCAGCAGCCCGGCCCAGGGTCCCAGAGCTGAGAAAAGATGTTCCCATAACTACGGGCTGTAAAAACCAGTGTGGATTGGGGCTCAATGACACAGAGGCTGCTGGAGACCCAGCTGTTCCTCTTAAAAGGTTGGCACCACAAACTGAACTTACAAGGTCCTGCTTCTCAGAGCTCCAGCACCAGGGCAAGGCTCTGGGGGACACAGATGAGGAGGGACTGAGTTGTCTGGAACTGAGTTGTAGGAACTAGGGGGCAGTTTCTCCCAGATGGAGGTGCTTGGAGGGATCATTGTTTCTATGCTGGGACCTCCCCATCACAGGGCTGAATGGCAGCCATTTCTGTTAACTCTGCCCTGGTGATTCCCTAACACCCTGCCTCATCCAATTTACAACCCCACCCAAGCTGCATGCAGCAGCTTTTGCATATGAATGTCCTGTCCTTGATCATGCTAAAATCTCTCAAACAAGCTGCAGCTGGGTCAGGGATCTCCAAACATATCAATAAAAGGCCCAAGACCTGGCACCAGCACCAGCCTGCCTTGCTTCATAGCTGGGCCTCCTCTGAGCACTTCCAAACCCAATACAAAGAGGAAGAACCTGAAGATCTCTCTGTAGCTCCTGCTGGGTGGCCCCAGGAAGTTGCTAACTTTGCACCTCCCTAGAGACCCAAGAACCAATGTACCCTGTGGTCAGTGTTAGACCATACCAGATTACAACTCTACACATCCGTAAGTGAGATACTCAAGGGGCAGACTCAGTGAGCACCAAAGCCCCATGAAGCAAGTCCTGCTCCATAGGAGTGTCTCTTGCACAGTAGCTCTTCCACTGTAGTCACAGCTGGTCCTCACAGCCAATTGGCCTGGAGGTCAATTCCTCCCAATGACACCAACAGCAATCAAGTATCAACTACAACAAGACTGTGTTTAAAGCCCACAAAGGGGTGCACCTAGAGTTTCCAGTTCAGGACCTACTACACAAGGCAACTCTACCAACTCAATGAGACATAGCAGCTCTAGCCAATACATAGAAACAAATAAAGGGAAGCAACCAAAATCCGGAGACAAAGAAACATGTCACAAATGAAAGAAATGAAAGAAAGCAAACTACTGGAAAAGCAGACTCTGGTGCACATCTTGGTCCTTTGGAAAGGCACCTAGCCCCAGCAGAGGGAGTTGCAAGCTGTGGATTGCTGATAACTCCAAAAATGTACTCAGGGCCAGTCACAACAGTGTCTGACATTGTGCTGCACTAGATATTGGGATTCGTAATAGGTCTACCTAATAAAGGGAGACAAACCCAAACAGGTGGCCAAAATGGGGAAACTTAAAAGCAAGTCACAAGTGAAAGAACAAAAGAATTCTACAGAAGAGGAGCTAAATAAAATGGAGAGAAGAAATTAATCTGATATAGAGTTCAGAATAATGATGGTAAAAATTCTCAACAGTATGAGAAAAGATATAGTAACTATGAAGAATGACATAGCACTATTAAAAAACACAATGAAATGAATACACAGCAGATTAGGGGAAGCCAAGGATCGATAAGTGAATTAGAAGACAGGGTAGAAAAAGTCATTCAATCAGAGGTCCAAAAAGAAAAAAAAAATTAAAAATATGAGGACAGCTTAAGGGAGCTGTGGGACAACATGAAAGGTAACAATATTCTCATAAAAGAGTAGCAGAAGGGGAAGAAAGTGAATAAGGGAAAGAGAACATGTTTGAAGAAATATTTGCATAAAACTTCCCTAACTTGGTGAAGGAAAAAGTTACATAAGTTCAGGAGGCACAAAGTCCTGAGCACGAAGAACCTACACAGCCCCACAACCAGAAAATTATAATTAAAATGCCAAAAATTAAAGACAGAGGATTTTTTTGCCTCCTTTTTAAAAATTTTAATTAAATCTTTATTGTTCAGATTATTACATTTGTTCCTCTTTTTTCCCCCCATAGC
>NW_005360037.1:51951-58157 GCF_000412655.1 Myotis brandtii
ATAATAATTAACAAGAAAACAGAGACTCTAAGTGACACACTGGATCAGATGGATTTGATATTTATAGAAGAGTTCACCCAGAAGGTGCAGAATATACATTCTTCTCTCAAGTGCACATGGGTCATTCTCAAAAATAGATCATATATTAGGACACAAAACCAGTCTATACCAGTTCAAGAATATTGAAATCATAGCAAGCATCTTCTCAGATTACAATGGAATTAAATTAGAAATCAACAATAGTAAAAAAAACAACCCTCAAAAACATTCAAACACATGGAAGAGGCTAAATAGCATGTTATTAAACAATGAATGGGGTATCAATGAGATCAGGAAAGAAATAAAAACTCCCTGGTAAGAAATGAACAAAAAACAACTCCAAATCTATGGGACACAGCAAAAGCAGTTTTGAACTTCCAGAGGGAAGTTCATACCACCACAGGCCTACCTAAAAAAAAAAATTAATAATAAACTAGTTGACCTTACAACTTGGGCTGGTTTTTTGAAAAGATAAACAAGATTGATAAACCATTAGCCAGACTCATTAAGAAACAAAGAGAGAGGACCCAAATAAATAAAATCAGAATTGAAATTGGAGAAGTAATAATTGACACCACAGAAATACAAAGAATTGTAAGAAAATACTGTGAACAACTATAGGCCAAAAAGCTGGACAATGTGGATGAAATGGACAAATTCCTAAAAAAAACACAATTTTCCAAAACTGAATCAGGACAAATCAGAAAACCTGAACAAGATAATAACAACTGATGAAATAGAAGCAGTAATCAAAAAAATCCCAGCAAGCAAAAGCCCTGGTCTTGGAGGTTTCTCAGGAGAGTTTTACTAAACCTTCAAAGAACAACTGACACATATCCTCCTCAAACTATTCCAAAAAATCTAAGAGGAAGGAACACTTTCCACCACTTTTTATGAGGCCAGCATTATCCTAATTATAAAATCAGATAAAGACACTACAAAGAAAGAGAATTACAGGCCAATATCCCTGATGAACAAAGATGCTAAGATCCTCAACAAAATCTTAGCAAATCAGATCCAGCAATATATTAAAAAGATCATACACATGACCAAAGTAAGATTTATTCCAGGGATGCAAAAGTGGTACAATATTTGCAAATCAATTAATGTGATAGGTCACATAAACAAAATGCAAGACAAAAATCACATGATCTTATCAATTGATTCAGAAAAAACATTTGACAAAATCCAACACCCTTTTTGATAAAAACTCTCAGCAAAGTGGGAATGGAGGGATCATACCTCAACATAATAAAGGCCATATGTGACAAACCTACAGCGAACATCATACTCAATGGGCAAAAACTAAAACCACTTCCCCTAAAAACAGGAGCAAGACAGGGATGTCTGCTTTTACCACTCCTGTTCAACATAGTACTGGAAGTGCTAGCCACAGCGATCAGACAAGAAGAAATAAAAGGCATCCAAATTGGAAAGAAGGAAGTAAAACTGTCATTATTCGCAGATGACATGATACTGTACAGAGAATGCCCCAAAGACCCCACCAAAAAACTTCTAGATTTAATAAATTAATTCAGCAATGTAGCAGGATACCAAACAAACATCCAGAAATAAATGGCATTTTTATACACCAGTAATGAATTCTCATAAAGAGAAATTAAACAATCCCATTTGCCATTGCAAGAAAAAATTTAAGATACTTAGTAATAAACTTAACCAAGGAGGTAAAAGACCTGAACTTGCAAAGCTACAGGATGTTGAAAAAGAGAGCCAGAGGATGATCTAAATGAGTGGAAAAATATACCGTGTTCATGGATTGGTAGAATCAACATCATAAAAATGTCCATACTACCCAAAGCAATGTACAGATTCAATGCAATCCCTATTAAAATACCAATGGCATATTTCACAGTTCTAGAACAAATACTCCAAAAATCCATATGGAAGCAAAAAATACCCCAAATATCCACCCCAGTCTTGAGAAAGAAGAACAAAGTTGGAGGGATCACAATACCATATATCAAGTTATCTTACAAAGCCACTGTAATAAAAAGAGCCTGGTACTGTTACAAGAACAGGCATATAGATCAATGAAACAGAACAGAGACCCCAGAAATTAACCCAAGCCATTACACTCAATTAATATTTGACAAAGGAAGCAAGAACATACCATGGAGTCAGCACAGTCTCTTCAATAAGTGGTGTTGGGAAAATTGGACAGATGCATGAGAAAAAATGAAACTAGACCACTAATTTACACCATACACAAAAATAAACTCAAAATGGATCAAAGACTTAAATGTAAGATGTCAAACTAAAAAAATCCTAGAATAAACCACACGCAAAATTTCAGAAATATCTCGTAACACAGTGGTTGGCAAACCGCGGCTCGCGAGCCACATGTGACTCTTTAGCCCTTTGAGTGTGGCTCTTCCACAAAATACCACGTGCGGGCGTGCACGGACAGTACAATTGAAACTTCGTGGCCCATGCGCAGAAGTCGGTTTTCAGCCTGGGTGAGTCTATTTTGAAGAAGTGGGATTAGAAGAAGTGGGGGGTGTCGGTAGGGCAACAAGAGACGCGGCGCAGGCGCGCGCGATTCATGCAGGAGTTGAGTGAGCCAGTCAGTCAGCAGTCTCATTGTGCAGTGGTTAGTGCTAGTCGCCTCCGCAAATCGCACGCAAGTATACAAGACGAGTGTGGATGGGAAAGTTGGAAGAGGTCGACCTCACCGAACGTACCTCAATCAGATTGAGGACGTTTTTAGCAAAGGCCAACTTAGGAGTACCCTAATTAATAACAATGTACCTCCCTATAGAGTTTAAGTTTAAAAAATTTGTCTCTCAAAAGAAATTTCAATCGTTGTACTGTTGATATTTGGCTCTGTTGACTAATGAGTTTGCCGACCACTGTCGTAGCAATATGTTTATGGATACATCTCTGAGGGCAAGGAAAACTAAGGAGAAATGCACAAATGAGACTACATCAAAATAAAAAGCTTCTGCATAGCAAAATAAACTGTCAATAAAATGAAAAGGGCTCAATATATGGGAGAACATATTTGGTAATGATACATCTGATAAAGAGTTAAAATCCAAAATATATAAGGAAGTCATACAACTTAACAAAAGGAAGACAAACAATCCAATTCAAAAATGGACAAAGGACCTAAATAGACACTTTTCAAAAGAGGACATTCAGAAAGCCAAGAGACATATGAAAACATGCTCAAAGTCACTAATCATCCGAGAGATGCAAATCAAAACAACAATGAGGTACCATCTCCCACCTGTCAGACTGGCTATCATTAACAAATGACAAGTGCTGGTGAGGATGTGCAGAAAAAGGAACCCTAGTACACCGCTGGTGGGAATGCAGACTGGTGCAGCCATTATGGAAAACAGTATGGAGTTTCCTCAATAAATTAAGAATGGAATTGCCATTTGACCTGCTGTGAAGCGCGAGTGACAGAATGACCAGAACTTCAGACTGATTAAAATTTAGAGAGCCTTTATTGACTGGCCAGTGTCCGCTCCTCCACTCAGGAAACCCAAGAGAGAAGTGGCTCCGACTATCTGCAGAGTCCAATATTTAAAGGGGACAACTACATCCGTGTTCAGGTTCCCATAGCAAGCAAAGCCAAGTTACAAAAGCTAATTGCGTAGTTTTAGCCAAGCTATTCATCATCCTCCTGTTATTCATTTCTGGGTAACTTAAAGGTCAGGACTATTCTTAATTTTGATCTGTCTGTTTTTTGTAGGCTGTTGCTCAGGTGTGTTGATCTGTTTGCTCTTTGTGGGCCATTGCTCAGGTGTGGGAGCTCAGTTCCTAGAAAACTTTGCACAGGCTGTCAAGCTGCTGAGGTGGCTAGGTAATTAAGCAGGCCTAAAAATTTTCCTACTCTGTAACAGACCCAGTGATCCCACTTCTAGGAATATATCCTAAGAGACCTGAATCAACAATCAGAAAGAATGTATGCACCCCTAAGTTCACAGCAGCACAATTTACAATAGCTAAAGTGCCAATCAGTAGATGAGTGGATAAAAAGCTGTGGTAATTGGAATACTATGCAGCAGTAAAAAAAAAAAAAAAGGGTCTCTTACCCTTTGAGACAGCATGGAGAGACCTGGAGAGTATTATGCTAAGTGAAATAAGCCAGTCAGAGAAAAATAAGTATTACAGGATCTCACTCATATGTGGAATCTAATGAAAAAAATAAACTGATGAACAAAATAGATCCAGATACATATAAGCATGGAACAGACTGTGCAATCTGAGATGGAAGGCAGGGGAGGGTGGTTGGATGGGAAGATATCAACCAAAGAACTTGTATGCATATATGCATAACCCATGGATACAGAGAATAGGGTGGTGAAAAACTGGGATGGGGGTGAAGGCGGCTAAAAGAGGTTGGGGGGGGGAAGGGGACATATGTAATACTTTCAACCATAAATATTTTTAAAAACCACATTGCAATGTATTTCTTTTTTCCTCATTCTTTTAAAAATGTCTATGTTGGAGTATTTTTTAATATATTTTATTGATTTTTTACAGAGAGGAAGGGAAAGGGATAGAGAGTTAGAAACATCAATGAGAGAGAAACATCGATCAGCTGCCTCCTGCCCATCTCCCACTGGGAATGTGCCCACAACTAGGGTACATGCCCTTGACCGGAATCGAACCTGGGACCCTTCAGTCTGCAGGCCGACGCTCTATCCACCGAGCCAAACTGGTTAGGGCGATGTTGGAGTATTTTTATGTGTATGTATAACAATATATGCATAATGTAATATATAAAATATATTTGCACAGTAGTACATGTATATAATCTATAAATATATATAGATATATTGAGGCCTGTGCTCAAAAGTTTCCTGTTATTACAGATACAAATGTGGGAGTAAAAAATTGAGGACCATGTGTATCTCCCCTCCATCAGAAGAGGGCTTTAGTGTGTTTGGAGGAGAGGGGAGGAAGTGGTTTAAGTAGGAGCACAGGGATTCAATTAGAACTCTTCATTTTATTTTTAGAGAACAATACTTATTGATGATATAATAGGCATTCATATTCAACAAATATTTTCTGAGCATGTCCTATGTAACAAGCATTGCCCTAGGCCCTGGGGATATGGTGGTGAATCTAGACAGTCCCAATGCTTGACTTTATAGTGCAATATAGTTTAGTGGAGGAAGGCAGTTGTCAATTGAAATAATCACACATTTAAATATCTAATCATGAACAGATAAATATTATGAAGAAAAACCAGGAGTCTGCAAGAGAATAAATCAAGGCAGTCTCTCCATTTTGGGGTTATTGAGAAAGGTTACTCTGAGGAAGTGACAGTTTAATTGGGCCATGTGGGATTGATTAAATAGTTCACTTGTGAAGAGGTAGAGTGAGACTGGCCTAGATGGAGGGAGGTTATTGTGAGGACCTTTAAGGGGCACATGGTGAGTGAGGGACAGTGCCATACAGGCACAGGTTCTCAGAGATCAGAGAAGATTCACAGGTGGATCTACCTATGGGCTAAATAACCCCAGGAGCTAATCCTCCTTTGATAACAGGAAAGAATAAATCACAAAGTTGGAGGTACAGAGGGCCAGAGGAGACAACAAAAAGAAGCTGGGCATAAGTGGAATATTTCATTCTACCTCAGCAACATTTCCAGAAACGTCTAGCAATGCTCTCTGTGTGCCCCTCGAGAATACTAACTGGTAAGGGTAAAGGATGGTGTGCCTTCTATGCCTGAGGTACAGATGTGAATCTTTATTTTTGGATTGCCATGAGAATTTTATGAGCAGTAGCCAGCTAGAGGACCTAGTAATGTGTTGTGTAATGTATTTCCTATTAATGTATTTCCCTGCGCTGTTTGAAACAGAGAACATATGTGCTATCCTTTTGGCAAAAGTAGAGGGTTTAGCGGTAAGGTAAATGAGTTAGGTCAAAGGGTAACTGCGGAAAATGGGGCTGTGGAACCCGGCTGCAGAGGAGCTAAGTGGGAGAGCAATATTTGACGGTCCATTGTCGCTCTGCCTACTGAGGGGAGGGGAGGATGACAAGGGAGACCTGGGTTGGACAATGAGCATTAAAGGAAACAGCGAGACAGGGTGCGCTCTGGACCTGCAAGGGCCACAGACAGCCGGGTCCCCAGCGACAAGAAAGGGGCCCGAGGAGGCGGCGCGGGCCCCGCCCCCTCCCCTCTCAGG
>NW_005360037.1:58232-62516 GCF_000412655.1 Myotis brandtii
CAAGCTGCACTTGCTGCCCCACTGAGGACGGGGAGGCAGTAGGAGCAGTGACAGTGTCGCTGAGGAGCCGGGCGGCCGGCTCTCAGAGCTGACTGCCTGGTGCCCGTGGCTCTCTTCTATCTTTGTCCCATTGTGTCGGGTAAGGTGACTGTGCGTGGGCAGGGAGCGAGGCCAACAGCCGGGACCCCAGAGGCCCGGAGGTGGGGGGTTTGGGGAAAGATGAATAAAGGGAGGTCTAGGTAATTTCTGGGGGCACTCGCACCTTGGGAAAGGGCCCTCAGCAGTGCAGGGGTCAGAGTTGGGGGGTAGGTGACTGTTGGGGAGGTGGGGGTCGTTGCTAAGTAAGCCAAGCGGCTGCCAGAGCTGGGCAGGGAGGGGTAGGACTCCGTGGGGAACGGGTGTGGCTCAGTGCGCATGCGCCACAGCCTCTGGTTCTAAGAGCTGGGGGTGAGATGAGAGGATCTGGGTCCGAGGTAGCTGAAACTATGCCTGACATCACACTTTTTAGATCCCCAATGCTAACAGTGCCCCTGTCATAGAGATAACATTCCTGGTCTCCTAGGGAAGCTTCTCCCGGTACTTTGATCACTTACCCAAACCTTACCTATTTGTCTCTAGCTAGTCTACTTGGGAAGAAGTGGCCTGGGGACAGTGCCAAATTGCTATCTAGTATGCCTTCAGGCTCATAGCCACGGAGCTGTCATCCTGAGGAATGAAAGGTTAGAGGTGAAATTCCACATTGGTCCCTTCTAGATGCATATAAGATCTAAATATGGACATAAATGTGAGAATAGCATTTCAGTGGCATGACAGCTGTGACTGTTGGACTCAGTGCATGGATGTAGCTGATTATTTGTTAGCTCTACAAAATGAATCCAGTGTACACGTCAGAGGGCTTACCTGCTAGGAACCCCATCACCACCACTAAGCATCAGGTTGAATTGGAAATAACCTACACCGTTTGAGGTGGAGGAACTCAAATATTTTATCATTTCTTATTTGTATTGATTTTCACATAGATTAAAGAATGCCTCTCCCAGTTCTCCAGTGCAGTATTAACAAATATTGTGCCAGGAATCAATAGTGAGTTGAGTAGCCTCAACCAGTATGTCACCACAAGATGGGCTTTCCCTACAACCCCAACTATGGCTCCTCCCCTGTGCAGATTGCAGCCAGTGCCACTCTCACCCCCCGCCCCAGCCATGCAGTACAATCCCTTTCAAGACTTGCTCCCAATCTGCACTATGGATTTGAGCATCATTCTACCCATGGCAACTGACTTGCCAATTTGCATTTCTATCTCTCTTCTCTCCATCATCACACTAAAATGTACTATTTTCAAAGCTTCAACCTCTTTCTCATGATTGTACTGCCTTCTTCCTCACCTCCATTCCCACTCCCAACTAAATACAATCAGTGGGTGCCAGCACAGCAGATTCAGAAGGTTTCAAGTATTTTGAAGAGCAAAGAAAGCTGGCAAGTATCTGTTATATGAATTCCTAATTCACCTTACTGTCTAAGATGTATACCCTAATTGGAATAAAAAGTGAATAAGCTATCCTTAGAGAATGCTTGTTAATCTATTTGGGGCCATGGGATAGGAAAGGAGAATTGCATCTCTAGGATAGTTGGTCTGTTAAAGCCAGATCTTTCTCTGAATGGGACCAAAATCAGAATAAACATTTTAGTCCAAATCCTAACTTGACATGGGATCCATAAAGGATGTATAAGGGGTTTGATTTACCTATTAAATGTATTTAGAGTTATTAAAGGGTTCTTTTGCCTACATTATGTTATCTTTTTCAAGGTTTGATTTAAATTTGCCATATTCTGGGGGAGGAAAAATTGATTTGTTTGTATACTGTGCTAGTTTTTTAAGTATGTACTAAAGAAGATCACACTCATTTTCAGTGATGATGATGATGGTAGGGATGCCAGCAACCACTAAAAACACAAAATGGAGATAATTATTCTCCTCTAGTTTTTGATGGGAATGGAGGGATCTGTATACTTATTTTTAAAATGTGAGGGAAAGGGAGGAAAACTTGAGTATTTCCACCAACTTTCAACAGGTGGAATTTCTGTTATATTCCATCTAAAAAGTGATCCATATAAGACCATAACTTCTGCTCTTTAGTCACCTTATACTAGTAAATAATAGTATTTGGATTTCTTACAGAACTGTGGCTCTATTGTACCTTGGCATAAATTTAGAGGCATTAGTTTTGGGCACCTACTTAAACAGTTAATTAATGAACAAATATTTATTGATTAGCTATATGAGGACTCTGCTACTGCATGTTGAAGTGGCTTCAAAGACATACAAACAAGGGCCTTACTATCTGGAAATTTAAAATTTGGTTGTGTCAGAAAGACATACTTGGAAATAAGGTTTTGGTAACAAAATAAGGTTGGTATAATGCTACTGTTTCAACTGTAAACCATGAGATCTGAAGCTTATATGTTAATTTGTAAACTCCTTGAGGATAAGACCTCGCCTAAAACACGTATGCATGTCCAACAGTAAGTGCTCAAGTGATTAAGCTTTGCAAAGTAGATTAGGTAAGGAGAAACCAGAGGCAAGGGAGAGAACAGTCAGGAAGCTTTCATAATAGATTACATGCAAGGAGATGTGAGCCAAAATGAGGATGGTAGCAGAGGATCAGAAAAGGATATTCCAAGGAAAAATCAGCAGGATTTAGTGAGTGAAGGCAAGGAGACAAGCCTAAACTGTATTCATCTCTACTTCCAGCAAACAAACAAGAGTTGGAGATAGCAGAGGTGAATAGAGGGTCACTTTAGTAAGGAATTTGCACCCAATAGGCACTCAAATGTTTTCTCAAGCATCAATAGCAAGATTGGATGAGAAAATCCTTAAGGTCCCTCCACACTGAGATTCTGTGGCAGATACTCAAAATTATTGGGAAACAAGGCGTTTTCAAATATGGAAGACAAAGAAAATGAAGAATTGTTATATTCCTACTGGCAGGCCCTTTTGAGAAGGGTTAATACTGAGTCATAAGGCTCCCACCAGTGAGTGAAAGGAGGTAGAGGAGCAAGAGGAACAAACATCTCAAACCAAAAATTTCAATAAATGCATACAAATTTTTGCAGGCTTCATAAGTTATTCACCCCCACCCCAAAATCCTATGAGTTAAGTAGGACAGGTATTATCAGTTCTATTTTTATATAGGACGATATTGAAACACAGAAAGATTAAGTGACCTGTCCAATTTCATAAAATAAATTAATGGGAAAGCAGCGATGAAGACTCTTATCTCCGGATTGCTGCCAGCCCAGTGCACTTGACATTGAACCACATTGCTTTTCCTCCCAATGTACCCAGAAGTTATGTGTGCACATGACCAAATAGGGAATGCACAAGCAACTGCAGCATTATCTCAGATATTTATTAATACTTCATCATTATTCCTGGAGCTGAGTATTTGGTTTCCATATGCACTCAGTCCTTGACCCATCATCTGATGTATCCGCAGTAAGGAAAGTAGAGTTAGTAAGTCATTGAATGATATGAACCATCTGTTTGCTAGATATTTAAAGTTTATTTGGCACAAGCCCTTAATACTACCAGTATTGTGCCCAAGTTTTCACTTCCTTCTATTACTTTTCTAAGTGAGAGTTCAAGAGTTCTGTTATGAAAGTTATCACACAGACCAGTATTAAAAATAAAGAGGTTTACAAACACTTCTTTCATCTCCATTTAAAGAAATGTTTGTCACTTGAGCTAGTGCCAAAGACAGCAGTTTGAGAACAGAGAAAAGAGGACAAAAATAAAGAATTGTGGTAAACTTGAGAATACTTTAGAATAGATATAGACCAAGAAGGAGGATGAAGCCTATCAATTTAAAAGACATTATTTAAATTCATAATTACTAATTTATATTTCTAATAAATCCCTTATAATATTCTTTATTTATATTTGAAGAAAATAACATGACAAACAAAATAGGTCCAGAGACCTGGAAGTATAGAACAGAGTTACAGATCTTAGAAGGAAGGGGAGCAGGAAGAGAACTTATATGCATACATGCATAGCCCATGGACACAGATAATAGTGCAGTGGAGGCATGAGGTATGGGGGGGAAGCTGGGTGGAGGGGAGCAAAAGGGGGGGAAATGGGGGACATCTATAATACTCTCAACAATAAAAAAATTTTAAAATTACATGAGATTATTAAGCAAGAGAGATTGTTTTTTAAAGTTTCTTTATTCCCCACTATGAAAGAATACTCAACAAATATAAGCACTGTTTTTCTTTTTAGGC
>NW_005360037.1:62532-63194 GCF_000412655.1 Myotis brandtii
TAAAAATATATATATATGTTTTTATTGATTTCAGAGAGGAAGGGAGAGAGAGAACATCAATGATGAGAGAGAATCATTGCTTGGCTACCTCCTGCATGCCCCACACTGGAGATCAAGCCCACAACCTGGGCATGTGCCCTGACCAAGAATTGAACTATGACCTCCGACCTCCTGGGTCGATGTTCAACCACTAAGCCATGCTGGCTGGATGACCAGTATTCTTTTCTTTTTTTACTTTATTTTTATTGTTGACACTATTACACATGTCTCCCATCCCCCCTCCTTAGCCCACCTCCACCCAACCCCCACCCCTTCCCCTCTGTCCATCCCATGCTGTTTAGACCAATATTCTTGATGATGGTTAAATAAGATTCTTGCCATAATTAACTAAAATGTTAAATGATGTTGCGTTTCAATTTAATAAAGCCGGTTAAATACTAAAACTTGTGTTCAAGACAGATGATCAAAATTAATGAGTAAAATAATTAGCCAATAGAATATATTGTAAATAGGGAATCCCCAAACATAACCTTTTCTTCTCTGATCTTGTGAAATCAAATGCAGAGACAAACTCAAGGAAGATTGATGAGTGTGCTAGGACAGTGGTCGGCAAACTCATTGGTCAACAGAGCCAAGTATCAACAGTACAACGATTGAAATTT
>NW_005360037.1:63359-64093 GCF_000412655.1 Myotis brandtii
GCCTGCTGCTCCTGCCTGCCGCTCCTGCTCATCCCAGCCCTGCTGGGCCTGCCGCCACTTGGCAGGCTTGCTGCCTCTCTGATGCAGTCTCCGGGCTGCCGCAGCCAGCTGAGAGCCCTGCATCTGGTGCCCAGCGGTCAGCTGAGGGGCTCTCCCATAGGGAGTACACTGACCACCAGAGGGAAGCTCTTGTGTTGAGCGTCTGTCCCCTGATGGTCAGTGTGTGTCATAGCAACCAGTCGACCAGTCGTTCGGTCGTCTAGTTGCTTAGGCTTTTATATATATAGATCAGGGGTCCTCAAACTATGGCCCTCGGGCCACATGCAGCCTGCTGAAAACATTTATCCGGCCTGCCGGGTGTTTTTGCTGCCACTGTGTGCATAGGAATTTGTTCATAGTTTTTTTTAAAACTATAGTCCGGCCCTCCAACGGTCTGAGGGACAGTGAACTGGCCCCCTGTTTAAAATGTTTGAGGACCCCTGGTATAAAGGGAAGGAGTTTCATCTCTGTCATAGAATCTCTGTGCTTTCCCTTTCCTGAATATCTTCTACTGTGAATATCACCTACTTTCTTCGGTTTACTTTGATTGGAGAGCTCAATAGAGAGACAATATAGAAGTTTAAAATTACATAAAGTACACTCAAATTAGGACAAATTTAAGTTTTTGCAATAAAATTATTTGTCCATATTAAACATTTATAGCATTTTAAACTCAAGTATATTTATGAAAAGCA
>NW_005360037.1:66797-83126 GCF_000412655.1 Myotis brandtii
TTTTTTAGAATCCTAGAACAGGAAAACAATAACAACAAGAAAAAGACAAGATTGTGACAAAGACCCAACTGGGTAGGTTTATATTTTATACTCAACTGTATAGATAATATTTTATATTTTTTTCCATTGGATCTTCTAAAAATGACTGTTTAGAAAAATATATGATTAGTACACATGCACACCAATATAATTTTAAGGACTACTGAAGGTTTTTAAAATTACATTTCAAATGTATTTGACTCCAGAAACATTTTTGTATGTACTGTTTGATTAGTGATTACTTTTCATCTCTTTGGGTCTCGTGCATAAATAACACCCAATTAACAGCATCATTGTTGAGTTTCCACAATGGAGCTGGTGTGAAAGTACCTAACATAATCTAGTACAAGGTAGTTGTTCAGTAAGCATTTGATCTTTTTATCTTAAGATGCATTCTAGGTATTTCATGTATAGACATGTTACGGAGGTAACAAAAGGGTTCAGTATAATTATTAGTACTTTAGAAATTACAATATCTTTCTTTAGTGCTAGCATGAAATTAGAACCTAAAACTAAAAATTAATAAGCTATTCAGATATTCTTCCTGAGTGACAGCTATTATATTGGTACCAGTCAACTGTCATCAACTTAATTGCTATTGTTCCATGAAGAAAAGATTATGGATGATCCTTTACTTGTGAGGGCATCCATATTAATGCAAGTATAATGAGGCAAATGCCAGAAGAAACTTGACCTTTTTCTCTCTTCCAAGTTTGGTCTAATTCTAACCTAAACATCTACTGACAGAATTCTAACTCATATAACCTTTTCTCCTCAGTATATTAGGAACAGACTTCAAACTCCAAATCAATTTCACACTATTTGCCTGTTTAGAACTGTCAAAATCTGAAGCTAATATGGTTACACATTTGAGCGGCATTCCTGTTCTAGGTTTTCTCATCAAAGAGAGAATAGGGTCAGAACTGAACCAAATTGCAGCACCATTTGCTAGTCCACTTACCCATGGCATTCAGCCATTCCTGGCACAGACAATAGACCTCAGACAAGCAAGACCTATTTTCTCCCTCATGCAAAAAAAGTTTTATTCCTTCTGTTATACTATATCAGTTAATGAGCATGAATCAAGAGAAGCTAAATTAGAAGGCTCCATAATTCAGAGAAATTTATTATGAAGTTGATTTCAATTTCAAATTTAACTGTTTTCCCTCTTACTTTTTATTTTATTTTCAGGTTATCTTGGTTAGAAACTCTTCCCCATCTGGTGCTGCAACAATGAGTGGTAAATCCCTGCTCTTAAAGGTCATTCTCTTGGGTGATGGTGGAGTTGGGAAAAGCTCGCTTATGAACCGTTATGTAACGAATAAATTTGACTCCCAGGCTTTTCATACCATAGGGGTAGAGTTCTTAAATCGAGATCTGGAGGTAGATGGACGTTTTGTAACTCTCCAGATCTGGGACACTGCAGGACAGGAACGTTTCAAGAGTCTTAGAACACCCTTCTACAGGGGAGCAGACTGCTGCCTCTTGACCTTCAGTGTGGATGACCGACAGAGCTTTGAGAACCTTGGTAACTGGCAGAAAGAATTCATCTACTATGCAGATGTGAAAGACCCTGAGCACTTCCCTTTTGTAGTTCTGGGTAACAAGGTAGACAAAGAGGATAGGCAAGTGACTACTGAGGAGGCACAAGCCTGGTGCATAGAGAATGGAGATTACCCTTATCTAGAAACAAGTGCCAAAGATGATACTAATGTGACAGTGGCCTTTGAAGAAGCTGTCAGGCAGGTGTTGGCTGTAGAGGAACAGTTGGAGCATTGCATGTTAGGTCACACTATTGACTTGAACAGTGGTTCCAAAGCAGGATCTTCATGTTGTTAAAAGTAAGAAGACTTTTAAAGGTGTACCCCAAATTGGTCAGTCAATAGTGTAAGAATAACTGTGCCCCTCTAAGCGTGCACACACACAAAAAAAGAAAGGGTAAGAGATAAGGTTGTAATTGTTAATTAGAGCCTTTCAAGCTGAAGTTGTAAAGCAACTTGTTAAAAAGTGCTTTATCAAGCCAAGTGTATTTTGCGTGATTTCTGCTATTTCCTTCTTGTGTGCATCAGGACACTTCAGAAAACTTTAGTCCTGAGCGATTTAAATATTTTTTCAAATCACAGTTTAAACTTAGAACCCAGCTGCATGAAGGAATTAAAGAGCTATAGCTATTCCTTAAAGTGTTCCATTAGTCAACTAATAAATGTCACCACCAACTCTTGCCAAACAGTTTCTGACATGTCTGCCAAAGGGGGAAAATAATACTCTGAGCTTTATTACAATAAAATAGTAATGCAAACAAGGATTTCCTAAGCTTGAATTATAAAGAGGTTGTAATGATTAGGAATACAAAAGTATAATGATGTACACTGCCTTGTTTAAACCTTTATGTATGCTTTGCTGCCATCTGAGCTTTTCAAAATATACCACCTCAATAAGAGATACACTGATGACATTGAAAATTGATTATACTCCTTGTGTTTGAAGTAACAGGGTACTAGAGAATGTATTATGCTTAAATATGCCAACCACCCTTGCAAATAAATGGTTGGTCTGCTTTTACTTCATAAGTCTACTTTTGCTGCCTAGGGATGTTGCTTCTCTGACAACCTCTTATCAATTTAGCAATGCTGCTTAGTATATGGCTTTGGATGCAGTGCTCTCTGCTCATAATTTTGATGGTCATTTGGTCCATCATGCTGTGCTCTCAGAGAAGCCTTCAGAAAAGAGTGGGGGATAATGGGCTTTTCTCACAAGCTTCCTTAACTCCAATATTTATTGTACAAGAAGAAACTGGGTTTTTGTTGTTGTTGTTGTTTTGTATGTTGTACTGTATGTTCAGCTGGCCAAACTAGGATATTAAAAATGACAAGAGAGCATACTTTAACCCATAATTTCTCTAATTATGAGAAATTAGAATTAATTTCTCATAATTATAATTGTCCAACAGTGGAATGGACTGCCTTAATAGTAAACTTTCCAGTAAAAATATTCAAGTAGATGCTGGATGACCATCTGTTAAAATACCATTAAAAGGATTTCTGTACTGGCTGAATGTTTCTTTTCAGGTCCCTTCCAGCTCTAAGTTCTATAAGTCTATAAGCTACAAACTACATTTCAGTGCCATGTTATAATTCGATGCATCTTAAGACAATAGCTAAGACTATGGAGAGGGACTTTTAAAATGCTCAAACTATTCTGGGATCAGCATTTAACAGTAACTACATAGCTCTATCTTTTGCTTTTGTAATATGGCAGGAAAAATTCTTGAGATCTAAGTAATAATTGTGTGCCGATATAAATGTCCTAAAGAAAGCATATTAAAATACAAAAGTGGTTTGTCAAAATTTGATTACTATGACTGACAGCTATCTATATGCCTTCTGGTTCTTGTTGGTTGACTTGTTTGTCCTGCATAGCTTTTTATCTGTACTTTTTAAACATCTATGATAAAAATAGTGACCCAAGTTAGTGAGGAGCAGTTATAAATGACCCCCAAAAGAGACCTGGGCCAAGGAGGGGGTGGGAGCTCTCACAAGAATACAGCTTAGAACTCTCCATTGTAGTCACATATGGAATCAGCCTTACACATGGGACCTTATGTACTTTAAGAGCTCTGGGACTTTTTGGCCACCTAGACAAATTTAAGATGGCATTTCAACCCAGTCATACTCAATATTTCCAATTTAAATATAGTCCTGACCCCATTGGCAAACTAACATTTATGCCAGAAGTCAAAGACAGAACTGGGACCCTGTAGCTCATAAGAATTGGTCCCTATCCTGCCTATGCCTATAGCCAGTCACACTGGTTTCCAAATTCTATGATCATTTTGCTACAATCATGTTAGGGTGAAAATCTGTACGTCAGAACTGTTAAATGCTAACTGTTTTAAAGTGCATGAGACCTGGGGCCTTCTCTTTCTACTTGCACTCTGCTTAAAATAGTTTCTATTTGTAGATCTCAGGCCTTCATAAAGACCTCCATTCACTCACAAAAGTACTTGTCTCTATCAGAATGGCATGTGGTCATTTAAGTAAAAAAAAAAAAAATTGCGTGGATATCCCATTCATAGGTCTCCTGTCCATTCAACACAAGTGTTAATTTTATCGGCAGGTCAACTGAAGCCCCTTTCCTCTTAGCCATGCCAACTTTTTTTCTGCCAAATCACTACACAATATCTTTAAAAAAGCATTTAACATTAAGTGACAAAAAAACAGTGGCATTTTGGTGAGGTGTTGCTGTATAATTTGAATAAGATTAAAAAACATTAAAAGCTGAGATCTGTGAGTCCCAAGAACTGTGCATATAGGCTTAGAAATTGTGTACCGAGAATGTGCAGTACAGTATTTTCAGTAGTTTTTTTCATGAACACTAAGTTTTTGAATAAGCTATTTCTAATTGAAACTATACTGTTTTTCAATGGTTCATTAGAATGTCATATAGAATATTTATTTTGTATTTTCATGTATTGGGCTAATATCAGGGGGCCTCAGATTCCATATGTCTTCAGTGGATTGATAAATTTCAGGTTAATTTGTGCCTGCCTCAGCCATCTCTACTTTACCCTGAGGTATTCCACAATCCTCTTGTTGCAGGTGCTGCTAAAAACTCAAAATTGTGTATCAGATGTTTTGTTTCAAGTGTAAAAAGTCATCTGTGTTAAAGTAAATAAAAAGTGCTTTTTGAATAACCTGTATACAATGCTTGTGCTTCTTTCCTTTTTCTCTTTTTGAGTGACTGGTGGGTGTGACAGACAGTACTTATCAATCAAGTCACTCTTTCAGGCTGCATTGCATGTGGCCTCTGGATCATTTTTTTTCACGTGGTACTCCAAGCAGCTACTACCTAGTGATCAGATAGATACTCTTCTATTGATTGGGAAATAAACTAAAAAAATTAAGGTGGGGAAGTTCCTTTTATTTTATGCCACTTTTTAATGTATGAAGAGTGTTGGGACTGGAAATTGGATCTTGACTCTCCACTTTATGTCTTCATTATAATTTAAACCAAATGCTAAAGCACCACAGAATATAAATAGAATATACATATTCCTTTTATTTTCTTGACTGGTATACTGTCTAGAATTTAGGAAACATGAAAATATAGGCGAAATAAATCAGAAAACAGGATAATTTTGTTAAATATTCTGTTCTCTTGTTTCCATATATTGGACTTAAAAGATCAGTATCAGCTGGCTTGAATGTACACGGTGGCAACTTTAAAATTACTCAAGTACCGCCACAGCACATAATTTCATTTTATTTATTCAATCTGTCTCAGCTTTAGCCATCTTTTCTCCTCGTTCTACTTTTAACTGTTGGAACTTTGGGCGGTCAAAATCATGGTGGGGGGGGCAGATTTGTTTGCCTCCTGTAGTGGTTTTTATCTCTGAGAATAATCATTTAACAGATTATCAGACTCTGCTTCAAATAAAGCACCTGAAATCTTTTTTTATTAGGTTATAATGATGTAACTTTTAATCTATATAAGATCATAGAGTCATAAGCCCCTTAAAAAGGATTTGCTCATTCCAAACTTTTAAATATTCTGATATTTAAAAATCAGAAAACTAGCTTTCTATCTTTGCTATTTTTCTGCCTGATTGATAGCCCAGTAGGAAATCTCTTTCTCTTGATGTCTTAAGAAATAGAATAGATCCTCAATTTTTTGGAAATAGTTTGCCCTATGGTCCTTCCAGAAACTGGAGGGTGTGGAATAGATGGTTTCCCTTCACTTCTGTAATTGAAATTTTAAAACACTGGAAATTTGAGGCATCAATTTCAATATAGGAGTTGGTATGGGTATCTCTACTGTCATTTTAACTACCTGCAGTAGTTCTAACTGCAACAATTTTTTTTTCTCCAGTGATCCAGATAATAATTTCACTTTTTTCTCTTTTTGCTATGGAGATGTAGGATTTATTACAGCGGAGTGCTTCTCTTAATCTTGATTATAAGGCAGGTAAACTGTGATACATCTTTTGATAAAATGTTAACATTTATGCATGAGTTTTTCCAGATTGGCCTCTTTCTTCCTCCTGCCTTCATTGAGGTATAATTGGCAAATACAACTGAATTTATTTAAGGTGTTCAACTTGATGATTTGATGTATGTAAATACTGTGAAATAATTACCACAATCAAGCTAATTAACATAGCCATCACCTCACAGAGTTACCTTTTTTTTTCTGTCTCTAATTTCCTTAAGTTACCATCACAAATAAAGCCCTCATTCTTTATTCCTTTCTCTTTAAGAAAAGAAAGGGATAATAATAGAAACTAGGCATATTTAAAGAAAGGGTATTAAATATCCCCTTATTGATATATTTGTAAAAACTGTTAAGCAAGGATCTGCCTTTTATTTTGCTAGTGGAGGTGGTGATATTTGTATGAGGTTTGGTTTTGTTTTTAAGGGGTGAGGGCTGAGAATAAGTGTCTTCACAGCTTTGGATGTGAAGGAATTGTCACCTTTAGTCATATTAGAACTACTGCAGTGATCTGTGTGTCTTTGTAAATTTCGTTGTCTTCTCCAAGGCAACATGGAGAATTTTGGTTCAGCCATATTTAAGTGCCTATTTAAATGGTGGGTTTTGTGAGTGCAAGTATGTATATTTTTTTAGTCAGCTGTCAATTCCTTTTATGCTCTATGAATTATGGGTAAATGTGTAATAAGTCTCACTTTAGCACTCCTGAATTTTAGCCAAACATGTCAAACTGCGCTTCTTCTACTTAAATTGTTGATAAAAAGGAATTACCATGAGAAATGCTACCGTAATGAAAGAAATAGCTCTGAATTCAACATTAGGTGTATTGATTAGAGTAAAAATACAAATCCTGTGATTCATTAGTGAGGAAACAAGAGATCGGTTTATCTCTTCTCATTTCTCCTTCACTTTTCTTGGCTGCCTTAGAAACAACACATCCAAGGGTGTGTCCCTTAACATATTGCTCAATATAGAATCTGCTGATAGATGAATAAGTGTTGGTATAACATTTGAATCATCTCTTTTTCAATTTGTTTCCAACAGGAAAACTGTGTCACCTGTAAATACTTTAAAACCTTGTCTTTCTTTTTTTCTGATTACAAATGTTATACACACTCATGGTAAAAAAAAATTGAGGAACAAAAGAAACAGATAAGCAAGATAAAGAAAATAAAAGTCATCTGTAACTCTATTATTCTGAGGCAGCCAAATTTTATATTGCTTTTTAATGTGTATTTTTTTATATTTATATAGCAAAATTTATATTATATTACACACACTGATTCTAATCTTTTCACTTGATAATATAGGACTTTTATCTGTCATCATATATTCTTCTAGGAATTATATTTAATGCTTGCATAATATTCTATTGAAGAATTTACTATAATATATGTAATCAAGGAGTTATTGCTAGACATTTGTTTTCCAACTGTCTCATTTTTATAAAATAAAACTGTGGTGAATATCCCTAATATTAACCTTAATTCACATCTCTGTTTATTTCAAATAAGTAAGATTTATGGGTCAAAGAATATGGATTTTAATATATAATTGGCAAATTTCCCTCTAGAAAGTTGTCTCAAATTACATCAATACCAGTAGAATAAGAGGAGACCTATCAATCACTCATAAAATATTAGCTTACTTTTAAACCACATTTTCCCAATTTGATGGGTGAAAATGAGCTCATGTTTTGATTTGCATTTCTTTTACTCTGAGTGTGAATAGTTGTGCATATATTTATTAACCTTTTTTTTCTTGAATTGAATAGCCCATTCTAGTCCTTAGCCCATTTGTGATGGGAAACTTTTTGTTTCTTATTGAGTGCTAGAAACTCTTTTTATATTATGGGAATTAACCTTTGATCTTATTCATATTGCTGGTTTTCTGCAATTTTATTCCATATCTCTTCCCTTTGTGTTTATGCTACTTTAAAAAAAATACTGACACTTAGGCTGTTTCCAAATCTTATCTATTGTAAATTGTGCTGCTATGAACATAGGGGTGCATATATTCTTCCTGATTGGTGTTTCTGATTTCTTGGGATATATTCCTACAAGTGGGATTACTGGGTGAAATGGGAGTTCCATTTTTAATTTTTTGAGGAAACTCCATACTGTTTTTTACAGTGGCTGCACCAGTCTGCATTCCCACCAGCAGTGCAGGAGGGTTCCTTTTTCTCCACATCCTCGCCAGCACTTGTTGTTTGTTGATTTGTTGATGATAGCCATTCTGACAGGTGTGAGATGGGACCTCATTGTCATTTTGATTTGCATCTCTTGGATGATTAGTGACTTTGAGCATGTTTTTCATATGTCTCTTGGCCTTCTGAATGTCCTCTTTTGAAAAATGTCTATGTCCTTTGCCCCTTTTTTGATTGGATTGTATATTGTGAATGTTGCATCCATTTGCAGCTAGGTTTCAAGATCTGGAGAAGGTGCTGCGTACAAATGGATATACTAGGCAAGAAATATAAATTTAGAAGGCATGGGGGAGCCAGGTGGAGGCTTCACTCTAGTGGAGAAGCTCCCTGAATCTCCGGACACATCAGCTTTTTATTTACTAGAATACACATTTGCCTTTCAGCAAAGCAAACAGGCATACCAATGGTAAGGTTTGGTAAACAATGAAAGGATTATCAGGTTAGGACCGTGGTTTGCAAACTGCAGCTCAAGAGCCACATTCGGCTCTTTGGCCCCTTAAGTGTGGTTGTTCCACAAAATACCACATGCGGGCACGCATGTACAATGCGATTGAAACTTCGTGGCCCATGTGCAGAAGTCAGTATTTTGTGGAAAAGCCAGTATTTTGTGGAAGAGCCACACTCAAGGGGCCAAAGATCCGCATGTGGCTAGCAAGCCACGGTTGGCTGAGCCACAGTTTGCCGACCACTGGGTTAGGGGATTGCCTTCAGCCATTCAGCCAACAGCAGGCAATATTATGCTGATTTTCAGCCTTTGCTGAATATCAAAGTCCATCAGCCTTCTAACTGACTCCTCACATTTATATGTTAACTGCTTGTTGGTCTTAGCCTCTGGCATTTCCCTCTTTTTTGTTTCTTAATAAATTTAGAAAGGTGTATGCCATTTGCAGGGCTTGAGTCCTTTTAAGACTTTTAGATTCAATGAAAGGGATTGAGTTCTTTCATGTCCTTTTAAAAATTGTCAGGCATCAAAGGAACTAGTTTGCAGTAAGCTTTCTGGGACATCAGTTCTTTGAGTCCCCTTGCTAATCACTGTCCCCTTGTGACATTACAGCAATGATATTTGAGTTCTGGATGGTGGACAAATGGTGGGAAATGACAATGCAGGTCCAACCTTCTTTGGCTTTGTCCAGGGCAACCTGTGCCAATGCACAGCTGATGACTGCTAACATGGAAAGGTGTCTTTACCATCCCCCACCTCTGGACTGTTTCTCCTCTGTCTCGTCAGCGTGTTGCTTGGGGCTACTGCTATCTGTGGTTGGAGTATCCTGGTCAGTTCCTGACTCAAATCCATTGTTGAAGTTTCCACATGGGCTTGGAGGGGTTTTCAGGAAACACACAGCATATCCTCAACCAAAGGTTAATAAAGGGACCCTTCCATAAACCAGACTTGGGATCTTTCCATTTAACCAGACCATTTTCCTTTGGCTTATTCTGACACCAATGTAATTCAATGGGTGTTTTGCCATCAGCATTACAAGTGAAAAAAGTTAAAGTAATTAAGGCTGGATGTACAGGATATTTCTCCACTGTTTATCTTCCTTTTGTTAAGTTGTATGAGTTCTCTATAAATTTTGGAGATTAAACACTTATCAGATAATCAGATGAGTAGATTAAAAAACTGTGGTACATCTACACAATGGAATACTACACTGCTATAAAAAAGAAGGAACTCTTACCATTTGCAACAGCATGGAAGGACCTAAAGAGCATTATGCTAAGTGAAATAAGCCAGTCAGAGAAAGATAAATATCACATGATCTCACTCATCTGTGGAATATAATGAACAACATAAACTGATGAACAAAAATAGATTCAGAGACAGAGAAGCATTGAACAGACTGTCCAACCTCAGAGGGAAGATAGAGGAGGGGGAAGGGATAAAAGATCAACCAAAGGACTTGTATGCATGCATATAAGCATAACCCATGGACACAGACAGTAGGGGGGTGAGGACATGTGCTTAGGGTTGGGAACAGCTGGGGAGAGGTCAATGGGGGGAAAAGGAGACATATGTAATACTTTAAACCAGTGGTCGGCAAACTGCGGCCCCTTGAGTGTGGCTCTTCCACAAAATACCACATGCGGGCACGCACAAACAGTGTGATTGAAACTTTGTGGCCACACTCAAGGGGCCAAAGAAAAAATAAAATAAAAATAAAAAATATAAAAATACTGACAGATTATTGAAAGGTTTGTGTTCTAATAAAATAGAAAACTAGGGTCAGGGGATAGAGAAATGCCTACTTGACCTGTCTTTTGTTCCTCACCACATCTGAGACTATGTATTTATTTTTACTTAGAGAAAATTTGTCTAAGTTTGTGTCAGCATGATAAAAAAAATTGGTAGAAAGCAAAATATCTATTCATCCAGGTTCTTTTCTTGCATGATGTCAAATGGTTGGTTTGATTTGGGTTTATTGTTATTTTTAATAAACCAATTATTCTGAAATCTTGTACAAATACAGTGATTATAATAGTTCAGCTTTGCCACAAGAGGGCAATAAAGACCAGTGAATGTTATACCATAGAGGAAACAGAGACCACAGACCTGTAGAGCTGAAGGGGCACCTAGAAATCATCTATTTAGTCCATCTCCACCCATTTTTTGTATATATAGGAAAATGGATATTTGGAGGGGTGAGCTGACTTGTTCAAGGTCATGGAGCTGACTAGTCAGAGAGCTGAGTCTTAGGTACTTTCCAGTGTACCATACTGTGAATAGTGACATTGACACAAATTATAAACACATTCTTTTTTCTGATTTTTTTATTTTGTTTCGCCTTTGGAGAAAAAAAAATTCACATAATAACATTTACTATTTTAAAAGTGTACAATTTGGTGACATTTAGTATATTCATGATCTTATAAACACATACATTTTAATCTCCTAGATTCAAATCCCAGTCCTGCCACTTCATAGATTTGTTACCTTAGACTAGTAATGTAAGATTCCCGAGCTTCAGTTTCTTTAGCTTGTATATGGAGAAAATGATTTATTTCTCTTTCTTTTTTATGTATTCTTACAGTCTACTAATTAGGCCATTTTATTTTATTTTTATTGTCTAAAGTTTTACATATGTCTCCTTTTCCCGGAATTGACCCTCTCCCCCACCACTCCCACTCCCAAGGGCAAGCTCCCACCGCCCCAGTGTCTTTGTCCATTGGTTATGCTAATATGCATGCATACAAGTCCTTTGGTTTTTCTCTAACACCCACCACCACCACCACCACCGCCCCTGCCATTTGTCTCTGGATCTATTTTGTTCATCACTTTATGTTGATCATTATATCCCACATATGAATGAGATCATGTGATATTTATCTTTCTCCAACTGGCTTATTTCACTTGGCATAATGCTCTCCAGTTCCATCCATGCTGTTGCAAATGGTAAGAATTCCTTCTTTTTTACAGCAGCATAGTATTCCATTGTGTAGATGTACCACAGTTTTTTAATCCACTCATCTGCTGATGGGCACTTAGGTTAAATGATGTATTTATTAACAGATTGTTGTGAAGATTACTAGAAATAATATGCACAAGAGCCTAGCAATGTGCTTGGAGTAGAGCAGATGAGAAATAAACTCTTTCTTTCCTTCATGATATTAATCAGCTTATTCCCCATGTAGTGTTTGCATATTTATTTCACATTAAGATAAAAATAGATTCCAGAATAGATTTTTTTCTCTTCTCACGACTATTACTGCATGACTTATATTGAATGTGCTCAGAGGTTAATAAATATTTAAAAAGAACTTCACAACACAAGTTGTTGTGACATAGTTGGAAAAGAATTGCAGTATTTAATAAAGCGTGTCCCAAAATTCATGCAAGAAGTAATTTTGATAGAAAACACAGGTTTATAATTAAAAATTGTAAATTTTTTATTGATTCATGAAGTATACAGTATAGGGTGGTACAAGCCCTTGACCGGAATTGAACCTGGGACCCTTGAGTCCGCAGGCCGACGCTCTATCCACTGAGCCAAACCGGTTAGGGCTCCATGACCGTTTTGCATAAATGTGGCTGAATTTCGTTGATACAGCGCTCAATTTCCTCCTTCAAGGCGTGGGTGGTAGTGGGCTTGTTGGCATAAACCTTAGACTTCAAAAAACCCCAAAGAAAAAAGTCTAATGGCGTAAAATCGCGTGATCTGGGCGGCCAATTCTGACCACCAAAACAGGAATTTACACGACCAGGAAATGACTCATGCAGTAATTGAATTGTTTCTCAGGCTGTATGGCATGTGGCACCATCTTTTTGAAACCACATGTCGTCCACATCCATATCTTGCAATTTAGGCACAAAAAAACTGGATTATCATGTCACGATAGCGAGCACCATTAAATTCAAATCTTGCATGAATTTTGGGACACCCGTTAGATGCAAAGACCCTCTTTAAAACAAACATGCTTCTTAGAGGAATTTTGAAAAATGGAAGATGATCCTAGTCTAGGGGTGAGGTGCAGAAAGCATGCTGATGTGTGTGATACTTTAGATCAAATTTTGGAACCAATGCTAAGAATATGATCCCATCCTCTTTTTTTATAGGTAATAAAACTGGGGAACAGAGAAGTTAAGCAAATTCCTGAAGGCCACACAACTGGCGAGTGATAGATCAGGCCTTAGAACTCTCATCTCCTGCTTCTCAGTCCAGTGTTGTTTTCAACACACTTCACTGAGGCCAAGACTTGTTTTTTTTTCTTCAAAAAAATTCCAGCTTCCTTGAGATATAATTGGCATATAACATTATGTAAATTTAAGGTGTGATGATTTGATACACATATACATTGCCAAATAATTACTACAATAAGGTTAGTTAACACATCATTCACCTCACATAATTACTATTTTGTTGTTGTTGTTATGGTGAGAACATTAAAGCTATACCCTCTTAGCAACTTTTACATATACAACACAGTACTGTTAACCTTAATCACCATGTTCTACAATAGATCCCCAAAATCTATTTATGTTATTTAGTTTGGGAGATGCATAAACATAGGGATGAGGAGGAAATGAAATCAGAAGCGCAAAGAGGAAAAGTAAGATTCTAAGCAGAGCAGGGTTTACCGTGTTTTAGACAGTGGAAGGGAAAGAAGCAAGTAGCTCTTGCCTGAGAGAAATTTCTTTAAAATCAGTGATGCCCTTATTATTCCTCCCAAGGAAGTAAACCCAGAAACTGCTGAGAATGTGTGTCTCCCCAATAGCCTATGCCTTATTGAATTTTTAAAGAAAGCTATTGAAGCCCTAGCTGGTTTGGCTCAGTGGATAGAGTGTTGGCCTTCAGACTGAAGGGTCCTGGGTTTGATTCTGGTCAAGGGCACCTGCCCCGGTTGCGGTTGCGGGATCGATCCCCAGTAGGGGGCATGCGGGAGACAGCCAATCAATAATTCCCTTTCATCATTGATGTTTCTATCTCTCTCTCCTTCTCCCTTATTCTCTGAAATCAATAAAAATGTATATTAAAAAAATAAATACAATTTTAAAAGCTACTGAAAAGTGTTGTTGAAATCAGAGCTGTTGGTTTTTATCAGCACCCAAGTCTTTAAGTCTGATTGAAAATTACCCAAATGACTAAAATCTAAGTGTCTTAATAAACAGAATAAGGAAAAAGATACCTTACAGTTTCAAAAACATCATATTCATCAGTTCCACATTATCCTCCTTTCTTTTATATAGTGATACAATAAGAAAAATAGTTATTGGCAATTGTGAAAATTGCTGTTTAATTATTTAGCAATTGTTAGCTTTTGTTATTAGCTATATATGAGCCAAATGAGCTTTCTGATCTGTTATGTTATTCTTTAGATTGTCAAGGCTATTTGTTTTAATGAAAAAAAAATTGTAGCATTAAATTGAGCTGGAGAATTATTATATCTCTGCATGATACATTTTTTGGTCAATCCTCACCTGAGGATATTTTTTTTCATTGATATTTAGAGAGAGTGGGATGGAAGGGAGAGAGAGAGAGAGAGAGAGAGAGAGAGAGGCATCAATGTGAGAGAGACACATCTATTGGTTGCCTCCCACACGGGCCCCACCTGCAACCCAAGTACATGCCCTTGATTGGGAATTGATTCCAAGACCCTTCAATGCATGGGCAGATGCTGTAACACTGGCTAGGGCATGATACACTTTTTAAATTGATTTTACAGAGAGAGAGAGAGAGAGAGAGAGAGAGAGAGAGAGAGAGAGAGAGAGATTTGTTGTTCCACTTATTTATACGTTCCTTAGTTGAATCTTATATGTGCCCTGACCAGGGCTCAAACGCACAACCTTGGCATATCAGGATGACGATCTAACCAACTGAGCTACCCAGGCAATTATATATTTTTTATTGTTTTTCCCCCTAGAATACTTTTTTACAGTAATAAAAGTTGATTTGCCTAACATTCTGGCAGAGATTTTTCTTAATTGACATTTCTACACTTCAAAATTATAATGAGAATTCATGCTTGTAATGATAACCCATAGACATTGTAAGAAGCTAAATTACTTACTGAATCATCAAAAAAGAAAAATCAGGGATATTATTTTTGGTCTGTTCTATGGTATGGAAAACAGGTATTCCATGTATGATGTATACGAGTATGGTATATATGGTAAGATAAGCCACAATACTCTACTTCCCTGGAATGCAGAGTTCGTTTTCTTTACTTTTCCCATTCACTTTTATTTTTCCAAAGAATCCTACTTCAGCAATGGTAGGTAGTTATTTCTTCCAAATTCTATGCCATGTTTGAGTACTTTTACCAAATGCCTGCCAAGTGGTCATAGAATCAATATTGCAGGTGACAGGGAACTTACCATTTTACAGTATAGATGATTACATCTTTGAAATGATGGCACATGCTTCCTTATATGGAATTAAATTCTGACTTCTTGTGACTTCCATCAATGGGTCATGGGGCCATTCAGAACACATGTTTCATATGACATAGACCTTCCAATATTTGAAGATAGTTCAATATTTGAACAGAGCTATCTTCATAGATGTTAACATAACATCTACCATAGATGTTATGTTAAATATAAACATCTCTCATAGATGATATAAACATCTCTCATAGATGTTATTTTCATGACTAGTAATATTCCATGGTCCATCAGTGAAATATGAAATGTTTAAGCCCCTCGTTTTCACAGTAACAAATATCTTCCCAGTGTCTACGCTGCATCAGGCACTAATTGAGGTGTGGAGATGAAGAGGGTAAATGGGAAACAACAGGCACTGAAACTGAGGCAGAATCAAAAGCACAAAGAACTAGCTAATCCCGACTAAGGAATCTGAATGTATTTTAAAAGTAATAGACAATAAAAATGGGTTTTCAGCAAAGGGATGGAAGCTCAGGTTTTTGTTATACAATGATTACTCACTCCAGTTATGTGGAGGATGGGATTGTTGGTGAGTGGAGCATGGGCAGCATATAGGCAGGTGACCAGTGGCTATAATAATAAAAATGGCAGTTATGCCAATATATTTGACTTTATCCTGCCAATATTTTCCAAGAAAGACCCATAAGCAGCATGCCAACCATAGTATAACCAACTGGGGACCTTGTTAAAAATAAAAATTCTTGCTATTATCAACAAGACAAGTAATAAATGTTGGAGAGGTTGTGGAGAGAAAGAAACCCTCATTCACTGCTGGTGGGAATGTAAATTGATACAGCCACTATAGAAAACAGTATGCCAGATCCTCAAAAAATTAAGAATAGAGTTACCATATGACCCAGCAACCCCTCTCCTGGGTATCTCCTGGAAAAATTTGAAAACAATTATTCGCAAAGATATATGTACCCCTATGTTCATTGCAGCATTATTCATGGTGGCCAAGACATGGAAACAACCAAAGTGTCCTTCGGTTAAAGAAGATGTGGTACATGTATACTATGGAATATAATTCAGCCATAAGAAAAGATGAAATACTGCCACTTGCAACAACATAGGTGGGCCTTGGAATTATGCTAAGCAAAATCGGTCAGAAAAAGCTAAGAATCATATCATTTTACTCATATATGAGATATAAAACTGAAACTCAATAGACACAAAGTATGGTAGTTACCAGAGGGAAACAGTGTGAGGGGGTAATAAA
>NW_005360037.1:83163-85125 GCF_000412655.1 Myotis brandtii
GGAAGATGATTTGGTCAATCCTCACCGGAGGATATACTTTCTATTGATATTTGGGTGGTTGGCACACAAAGCAATATACAGTGGGGCCTTGACTTACGAATTTAATTCGTTCCGAGACCGAGCTCGTTAAGGAGCTCATTAAGGAGCTCGTTAACTCAAATTACTCTGTCAACTCAATGCAAAAGATCCGCGGAGAGACAGCTGGTATCTCAAAAAAACTCGTTAGTCGGGACACTAGTAAGTCAAGGCCCCACTGTACAGATCATGTACCATAGAAATCTACACTTAAAATCTGTATAATATTATTAATCAACATCTCCCCAATAATTAAAATTTAAAAAGTAAAAATAAATAAATGAAAAGTCTTGGGCTCCACCCCAAACTGTTCAATCCAAGTAACCAGGGGATGGTGAGGCCCAGGCATCTACATTTTATCTAGCTTTCTAGCCAACTCTGATGCATGTGGTCTGAGGGTTGTACATGGAACAATCTGGGTGGCAGCAGTCAGAGTTTGACAAGTAAAAGCCAACAGGCATTCAGATCTCAGAAAACCTGACTCTGCCAAGGAAAGAGGGCTTGGAAATGCCCTTGCCTCAGGGTAAGGACACACCTTGGCCTCCTGCACCCAACTCTCTGGCTGGTGCCTTCTCTTCCTCAGGGTCAGGCTTTAACATCTCCTCAGAGTTCTTTTCTAGTCTCCTACTCCATCTTAGAGGTGTTCACAATATCCTGATTTTTATTTTCTTCTGTTTATCACATCTCTGTGTGTGTTTCTTCATAAATGCCTCCCCTCCAACCTGCTCACTAGACTATAAGCTGCTGAGGTCAAGGCTCCTGTCTGTTTTTCTCTTTGCTGAGCACCCTACAGCACCTAGTGCAGGGCCAGGCACAGGAAAAGTGACAGCTAAATATTTTGTAATTCATGCATGGATAAATAAATTTTTAAAAATGGATGGGGAAGCATCGGTGGCAGCCCCAGATTGGACAACAGTACAGAGTGGCAATCCTCCATGGGGCCAGTCCTAGTTGCTCTGTTGGCAAGGTTGCTTGCAACACCATCAGTGGCCTTGAAAGGTGACAAACCAGGGCCCCATTTTCATAGGTTCCCATATAAAGCCAACAGAGAAGCTAAGGCAGCCAGATCTGGGGTAAGAGACCAGTGGATGTGCTACATTTCCTGTTGACTGGTTGGACACCCGGAGGCTGTGGATGGGAAGGCACTGGGACTTGCTGCCCTCTTGGCTTGGCCCTGGCTCATCTTGTCTCTGGCTCCCTGGGGGTGGCCATAGAAATGTAGCAGAATTTGCCACACTAAAATATAGGGGTAAACAAAAGGCAGGTTACAGTTGTGAGTACATGAAACAGTTTATTCTTACATTATTATTTATTAATTATTGTATTTTCCATATGAACAACTGCAAACCTACTTTTCCCCACCCCTTTATTCCTCTTTGGAATAAGGATTACTTCAGGCTGATTTAAAAACAAAACAAAACAAAAAAAGCAAGCAAACAAACAAACAAAACCCAAAAAACAGCAGACCCAAAAAAACCCAAAAAAAAGCTCCAAAAACTGAGTAGAAGTTACTCTTTTGCAAGAGACATTTACATTAATTAATAAGGGAAATATTTATTTGTAAGAGTGTCTCCCTCTGTATCATAAAGAGAAAGATGAATCTAAACCTCAAGAGACTCATAATGGAAAAGACAGGGATTTAAACCTACATAACAGCCTTACCCTGTTCACTGTGCTTTGCCTGGTAACTTACATAACTGCACCCCCAAGCATCTTATTTTTATCTCAGTTACTGGAGATAATATTTAAGGTGGTGACTTGGATCACTTTGGGGAGTTACTCAGTTTTTTTTTTAATTAAATCTTTATTGTTCAGATTATTACATTTGTTCCTCTTTTTCCCCCCATAACTCCCCTCCACCCAGTTCCCACCCCACCCTCCGCCCTC
>NW_005360037.1:87298-92392 GCF_000412655.1 Myotis brandtii
TCAGCCGCCAGCCCGCTCCGTGTGCGCCTCTGTACCTTAGTATTTTACTTCCGCACTGCGCCTCCTCTGAGTCTCGGTATGCTTTTCTCTTTCCTTCTAGTTGTAGAATTTCCACTCAGCCAGCCTTCCTGTGGTTCTGGATGATGTCCATTCCGTCTTTTAGTTGTATTTTTGAAGTGGTTGTGTGAGGCAGCAATCTCCGGTGTTTACCTATGCCTCCATCTTGGTTTCTCGAGTTACTCAGTTTTCCTGGGTCTCTTCCCAGTATACAGGAGGTATACATTTTATTAAATTTATTTTTGTTTTTCTTCTGTTAACTGTCTTTTATTATGGGGGATCTCAACCAAGAACCTAGAAGGATAGAGGAAAAATTATTTTCCTCCCCCACAGCCCTTACTCTATTGTATGCAGAATTGCGGGCAGATATCCTCAGGAGTCAGGGAGTATTGGTCTCTATGGCAGTGTTCCCAAGGGTGCTTGAAAATGAAGAGGGCATTTGCATGAAATCACACGACACACATTTATCTGCATGTATTCTGAAGGGCTGTCTCAGGCAACCAGCAAACCACATCTTCTCATCCTCAGAATGTCATGCTTCCTCTGGAATGAAAAGCCAGGTTCCAGTGACTTGAACACTGGGACCAATGACAGACCTGAAAGGTCACACTGTTCAACAGCTCAAACTCTGCAGAATGAGGATCTCTGATGAGATGCAAATAGCTAACGTTTATGGAGTGTTTCCTAAGGTTGCATGCTGACTGCTGTACAAGTGTTTGCAGCAATCTTTTGAGGTGGGCACTGCTGCTGTCCCTGGTTTACAGAGGAGGAAAGTGAGGCTTTGTCGGGCTAAATTATTTTCATAGCTACTTACTCAGAAGAGGCAGAGAGAGCCTATGCCCTAAATCTCCGCTTCCCTTGTCCAAGTGAAGACTCAGACAAAGAGAAGCCAAGTACTGTGCCCACAGTCACGCAGCTAGCTAATACTAGAACTGCAACCAGAAATTTAGTCGCCTCTACCCTACTGTGGCTCTCTTTCCCCCAGGTTCCATCCCTGTAGGTACAATGGGAATCACGTGTCCTACTTTAACCAGCCAAATATGCTCCCAATGGCCTAGCCCAGTGATGGCGAACCTTTTGAGCTCGGCGTTTCAGCATTTTGAAAAACCCTAACTTAACTCTGGTGCCGTGTCACATATAGAAATTTTTTTATATTTGCAACCATAGTAAAACAAAGATTTATATTTTTGATATTTATTTTATATATTTAAATGCCATTTAACAAAGAAAAATCAACCAAAAAAATGAGTTCGTGTGTCACCTCTGACACGCGTGTCATAGGTTCGCCATCACTGAAATAGACTTTAAAACAAAAGCTTTAACAAGTAACAAAGAAGAATCCAGCAATTTCACTTTATTTATTTATCCAGAGAAATTCAGAACACTAATTTGAAAGGACAAATGCATCCTTATGGTCATTGTAGGATCTACACTAATAATAGAGAAAATGCAAATTGTCCGGGACACCGTCACAGTAACAGTAACAACTGAACAGCAAACTGCGTGCGGCAACCAGGCCAGCATGGGGGTTAGTGAGGGATGACCAAATGACAGCAGGCTGTGTGGGGCAACCAGGCTGGCAAAGGAGGGAAGTTAGGGGTGACCGGGCCAGTAGGGGAGGGCAGTTTGGGGCAACCAGTCCTGCAGAGGAGGGCAGTTGCGGGCAATCAGGCTGGCAGGGGAGGGCAGTTGGGAGTGATCAGGCCAACAGGGGAAAGCAGTTGGAGGTGATCAAGCCAGCAGGGGAGGGCAGTTGGGGGTGATTGGGCCAGCAGGGGAGCAGTTAGGCATCAATCAGGCCGGCAGGGGAGCAGTTAGGAGGCGATCAGGCTGACAGGCAGAAGTGGTTAGGGGCAATCAGGTAGGCAGGCAGGTGAGTGGTTAGGAGCCAACAGTCCCAGATTGTGAGAGAGATATCCGACTGCCAGTTTAAGCAGGAAAAAGGCCTAAACGGGCAGTCAGACATCCCCCGAGGGGTCACAGATTGGAGAGGGTGCAGGCCGGGCTGAGGGACACCCCCATGCATGGATTTCATGCACCAGGCCTCTAGTTATTTATAATAGCAAGAGTGGAAATGTCTACCAACTGACAAAATGTGGTGCATCCCTATAGTGGAATATTATCCTATATAATAAGACCCTAATATGCAAATAGACTGAACGGCGGAATAACCAGTCTGTATGACATGCACTGACCACCAGGGGGCAGATGCTCAACACAGGAGCTGCCCTGTGGTGGTCAATGCGCTCCCACGGGAAGTTGGGCTCATGGCTGGTGAGCGCAGCAGTGGTGGCAGGAGCCTCTCCCACCTCAGCAGCAGTCGGACATCCCCAGAGGGGTCCCAGACTGTGAGAGGGTGCAGGCTGGGCTGAGGGAACCCCGCCCAGTGCACAAATGTCATGCACCAGGCCTCTAGTTATTTATAATAGCCAAGATATGGAAACCACTGAAGTGTTGTTCATCAGTAAATGAATGGATAAAGAAGACGTGGTATATATGTACAATGCAATGTAACTCAAAAAAACGAAATCCTGCCATCTGAAACAACATGGATTGACCTAGAGGGTATTGTTCTGAATGAAATAGGTCAGACAAGAGAAAGACAAATGTCATATGATTTTACTTATATGTGGAATCTAAAAAACAAAATAAATGAATAAACCAAACAAACAGACTCGGAGATACAAAGAACATATGATGATGGCAGGATGGGAGGGGATTCGAGGAATGAGGGGGGGAGGGTGAAAGAATTAAGAAGTATAAGTTGGTAGATACAAAATAGTCATGGGGATGTAAAGTATAGCATAGGGAATATCGTCAATAATATTGTAATTATGTATGGTGTCAGATGGGTACTAGATTTATTGGGGTGATCACTTCTTAAGCTACATAAATGTCTAATCAGTATGTTATATACCTGAAACTGATATAATATTGTATGTCAACTGTAATTAAAAAATAAAAAATAATTTTAAAAGATATTTAACAATGAGAGAAGAGATTAAAAAATAATTACTTTAAATGCAAATGTCTTAAATGCACTAATAAAAAAACATATGATGGCTGAATGGATAAAAAACAAGACCTTTATAAATGCTGTCTACAAGAAACTCACCTCCAATTGAAAGACACACAGACTGAAAGTAAAGGGATGGGAAAAGATATTTCATGAAAATGGGGGGTGGGGGAAGCTGGTGTAGCAATGCTTATACAGACAAAATAGACTTTAAAACAAAGGCTATAACAAGAGAAAAAGAAGGACCCATAATTCTTCTTCTGGGTATTTATCTGAAGAAACTCAAAACACTAAATCTAAAAGACATATATATCCATATGTTTATTGCAGCATTACTTACAATAGCCAAAATATGGAAGCAACAACCTATGTGTCCATCAGTAGATGAATGGATAAAGAAGCAGTGGTGCATCATTTATGGAATATAATGAACAACATAAACTGATAAACAAGAGCAGATCCAGAGACATAGAAGCATCAATCAGACCATCAAACCTCAGAGGGAAGGTAGGGGAGGGTGGGGGTAAGGAGGAGAGATCAACCAAAGGACTTATATGCAAGCATATAGGCCTAACCAATGGACACAGACAACAGGGGGGTGAGGGCATGAGTGGGGGGATGGGAGGTAATGTGGGGATAAGGACACATATGTAATAACTTAATCAATAAAGAAATTTAAAAAAGAAGCAGTAGTGCATATACTAGTATGCAAAGGAATATGATTAATCCATTAAAAAAAGAAATATTGCCATCTGCAACAACATGGATTGGACTTAGAGGGTATTGTGCTTAGTAAAATAAGTCAGACAGAGAAATACAAATGCCAGATTATTTCACTTACATGTGAAATCTAAAAAACAAAATAAATGAACAAGCAGAACAGAAACAGACTCAGAGATGCAAAGAACATTTTGATGGTTGCCAGATGGGAGGGGGGTCATGGGGATGGGCAGAAAATGTAAAGGGATTTAGAAGTACAAATTGGTAGTGCAGAATAGTCATGGGGATGTAAATAATCAAATAATATTATAATAACAACATATGATATCAGATGGGTACTAGATCTGTCAGAGTGATAATTTCATAAGTTATATCAATGTCTGATCATGGGGTTGTGCACATGAAACTAATACAATATTGTACATCAACTGTAATTTAAGAATAAAAAGTATTTTTTAAAAGAAACAAGTGGCATCTACATCAGAAAAGAAGATTTAAGATTATCTCTACTCATAGATGACATTATATGTTTTAAAATTTTTAAAAATCTCCAAAACTATTAGAGCTTATAAGCAAGTTCAATAACATTACAGGCTATACGATCAACACACAAAAATTAGTTGTATTTCTTCTATACACTAGCAATGAACAATCCAAAAGTAAATTTTTTTTAATTTATTTATTTTCTAAAGTTTTACGTATGTCTCCTTTTTCCCCAATTGACCGCCCCCCTCAGCCATTCCCACCCCGGGCAAGCCACCACTGCCCCAGTGTCTGTGTGCATTGGTTATGCTAATATGCATGCATACAAGTCCTTTGGTTTTCCTCTAATACCCCCTCCCCTGCCATTTGTCTCTGGATCTATTCTTGTTCATCAAATTATGTTGATCATTATATCCCACATATGAGTGAGATCATGTGATATTTACCTTTTTCCAACTGGCTTATTTCACTTAGCATAATGCTCTCCAGTTCTATCCATGCTGTTGCAAATGGTCAGAGTTCCTTCTTTTTTACAGCGGCATAGTATTCCATTGTGTAGATGTACCACAGTTTTTAATCCACTCATCTGCTGATGGGCATTTAGGTTGTTTCCAAATCTTAGCTATTGTAAATTGTGCTGCTATGAACATAGTGGTGCATATATACTTTCTGATTGGTGTTTCTGGTTTCTTGGGATATAGTCCTAGGAGTGGGATTACTGGGTCAAATGGGAGTTACATTTTTAATTTTTTGAGGAAACTCCATACTGTCTTCCATAGTGGCTGCACCAGTCTGCATTCCCACCAGCAGTGCAAGAG
>NW_005360037.1:93985-112553 GCF_000412655.1 Myotis brandtii
ACCCTTGAGCCACAGGCTGATGCTCTATCCACTGAGCCAAACCGGTTAGGGCAACTGGAAGAATTTTGATCACTGCTTCAATTTCTTTGGTAGTTATTGGCCAAAATGAAATTTAAAAGACAATCCTAGCTAATAAAGAAGTAATATGTAAATTAACCACCACTCTTCAACAAAGATGGCGGCACCCATAGTGGCTGGGGCTGGATGCTGGTGGCATTGTCCTGGCAACACAAGCCTAGGGTCTGCTTCCCCAGCTGCACATAGAGAGGGGAAGTGAGGGGCCCTGGTCAAGCGGAGCAGGGGGAGGGGAAGGACCTCGGGCCGGAGGCCGGGGCCAGGGATGCTGGCATTGTTGGAGGCCAGGCTGAAGGACAAAAAAAGGACCCCCCCCCCCCCCCCCCGAGCATGAATTTTGTGCACTGGGCCTTTAGTTTTATTTATAATAACATCAAGACAAAAAAATCCCATTAAATTCACCTCAATAAATTTTATTTTAAAAAGAATACAATACTTAGAAACAAATTTAACAAAAAAGTACAAGATTTGTACATTGAAAACCAAAAACTTCACTGACCAAAATTAAAGACCTAAAAAATGGTAAGTTATCTTGTGTTCATAAATTGGAAGACTTAGTATTGTCAAGAAGGCAATAGTCCCCAAACTGATCTACAATATCAACACAATCCCAGCAAAATCCCTGCTGGCTTCTTTGCAAAAATTGACAACTGATACAAAGTGCAAGGGACCTAAAATAGCTTTTTAAAATCTTGAAAAAGAAAAACAAAATTTGGATGACTCATATGCCCCAATTTCAAAACTTACTACAAAGCTACAGTAATCAAGAGAGTGTGGTAATTACATAACAATAGATCAATGGACTGGAACTGAGAACCTAGAAATATATCCTTATACTTATGGTGAATTGATTTTCAACAAGGGTGCTTGGATAATTTACTGGGGGGAAAATGGTCTTTTCAACAAATGGTGCTGGTACAACTGGATACTTAAATGAAAAATAATAAAATTGTACCCCTGCTTCACAGAATATACAAAAATTGAATTAAAATGGATCATAGATATAAATGTAAATTAAAACTAAAAACTCTTAGGAGAAAACATAAGGGATAATCTGTGACCTTGGATTATGGAATGGTTTAATAGATGTGCTAACAAAAGCAAGAGCAATAGAAGAACATTAGATGAGTTAGACTTCTTCAAAATTTAAGATTTTATTTTGCTTCAAAGCTACCATCAAGATAGTGAAAAGGCAATCCACAGAATGGGAAAAAATATTTGAAAATCATGTATCTGATAAGGGACTTATAGCAAAAATATATAAAGTAATCTTACAGAACAATAATAAAAAGACAACCCCCCTAAAATGGGCAAAGGATCCAAATAGATATTTCTCTAAAGATATATAAATGGCCAACAAGTACAAGAGAAGATGTTCAACATCACTAGTCATCAAAAAAGTGCAAATCAAACCCATAATGAAATATCACTTCATACTTACTAGGATGGCTATTAAAAAAATTCAGATAATAAATGTTGAGGAGGATGTGAAGAAATCAGAAACTTCATACAGTGCTGTTGGGAATGTAGAGTACTGTAGCCAGTGTGGAAAACAGTCTGTCAGTTCCTCAAAAAGATAAACAGAATTATCAAATGACTTACTAGTTCTACGCCTAGGTATATACCCAAGAGAATTGCAGACATATGTTCTCACAAAAACTTGGATATGGAATGTACAATGTTTATTGCAGCAATGTTCATAATAGCCAAAAAGTGAAAAACAAACAAGTGTCTATAACTGAAGAATAGCTAAAATGTGGTATATCCATACAAAGGAATACAGGGCAGGGCAAAAGTACATTTACAGTTGTTCATAGAAAATAATACAATAATTAATAAATAATAATACAAGAATAAACTCTGTTTTCTGAACTCACAACTATAAACCTACTTTTTCCCCACCCTATATATATTATTTAGTAATTGGATATATTGTTTAGCAATTGGAAGATATATTTGTCAATAAAAAGAAACAAAGTACTTATATATGTTACAACATGAATTAAACTTAAAAATGTTTTGCTAAGGGAAAGAAGCCAGTCACAAAATACCACATATTTCATGATGCTGTTTAAATGAACAGTTCAGAACAGACAGTTCTTAGAAGCAGAAAGTAGATTAGTGGTTGCCTGGGGCTGGGAGGGAGAGAGTGAGAGAATAGGGAGTGATTGCTAATGAATATGGGGTTTCTTGTGGGGGGTGATAAAAATGTTTTAATATTGATTGTGGAGATGGTTGCAGAACTCTGTGAACATGCTGAAACCCAATGACTTGTACACTTTAAATGGGTCAGTTTGCATGTGATTTATATCTCCATAAAAGTAATCTATCATGCACTCATAGCCTGGATTTATTTCCACATCTAACTTCAAAGAAAAGGACAGGCAAGAATAGCCTCATTATTTCCCAGTAAAGCAAAGGATACATCAAGGTGCCTTTCCATGCAGCCACCTCCTATATTTTAATCCTGCTTGCCCTTGAGATGTATCAGAAATTCTATATATCCAACCAGAAAAATTATGAGCAACTTCAAGAGCAAAGGCTTCTATTGTAGGGCAACTACTTATTTGTTTAATTTGGGCTTCAGGTGGCTGAGAATTAAGTTGGTCACACTCCTCAGTTATCAGTAAATTTTCATCATCATTCCAAGCAAGGTCTCTCTCTCTTTCTCTCTCTCTCTCTCTCATCTCTTTTTCTTTCTTCCATGGTCCATCCTCCCTTTTTCCATTCCCACCTCAGGCACCCACTCCAGTGTATTTAATATAGTCTTTAAACATGCTGATATCCTTGTAAATTATGTACTAGTACTTTATGTATTATGTATTTTAACTTTATTTTTCACAATTTATTTTTTTAATTTAATTTATTGGAGTGGAGGAACCAAGATGATGGTGTAGGTAAACATCTTCCCACAACCACGTCAAAATTACAACTAAAATACAGAATGGAGAAACCAAGATGGCGGCATAGGTAAACACCGGAGATTGCTGCCTCGCACAACCACTTCAAAAATACAACTAAAAGACAGAACGGACATCATCCAGAACCACAGGAAGGCTGGCTGAGTGGCAATTCTACAACTAGAAGGAAAGGGAAAAGCATACCGAGACTCAGAGGAGGCGCAGTACAGAAGTAAAATACTAAGGTGCAGAGTGCATGCGCGGAGCAGGATGGCGGCTGAGGGCGCGGTTGTCATTTTCAATTGGGAGGGAGTCTAAGGCTCTGAGCTCCAGTTCTGGGTGAGTCTCTAGGGACCCAGACTCATACGGGAGAAGCAGGACTGTCTGGCATCGGTCGGAACCCGAGGGCAGCTTTCTCTCCAAGGGGCTTGCAGCGATTACCAGGACACTGAGAAGCAGAGACTCTGAGGGCAAGACTGAGAGCAGCCATAACTGCTAGCCCCGCCCTATTGATCCTGTGGGACCCGCCCTGCCCAAGCCCTGCAGGGAGACTTTTGCTGGATAGCCGCAGGCAAAGGCTAGATTAGCACCTCCCTAGAGATCCAGGAGCCAGGAAGCCCAGAGGTCAGAGTGGAACCATAAAAGACACACTCAGGGGGCAGACTCAGTGAGCACCAAAGCCCCATCGAAGCAAGTCTAGCCCCAGAGGGGTGTCTCCAGCACAGAAGTTCTCCCACTACAGACACAGCTGATTCAATTAATCTTCTAAGTCTGTAAAAGAAATCAATTTTAAAATCTGTGAGTGATCATCCTACCTCGTCTTTGTCAACCTCCTCATCAACTTCATAGACATGAACTGGAAGTTTATCCAACTTGGCCCCTTTGCTTTAAAAAGAAGAAAAGAATATGTTTTATAATTACCTGGTCCCTGGAGAGATGCTGCATTTCTTCTCCCATCAGAGGAACCAGCACTTAACAAACCCCAAACTGGCCCACTCAGGTAAAGTTAAACCATCAATGCCATTGCTTTTCACAGTGGAGTTAGGAGAACCCCAAAAGCTATCCATAGCTTGTTGGGAGCTACATAGGTATTTTAAAAAGGGAAAGCTATTAATAAATAAAGACTTGGTAGGCATTAACAACAAAAACATGACAGTAACAATAGCGGCTGGCATTTATTAAACAATTATGTGTCAGGCACTGTGCTGAGTACTTCACGTGTTTTCTCCTTTAGTCCTTTTGATGCGGGGACTGGTGTTCAGACCATTCACTAGTAATAAATGAGGAAACTGAGGCTTACAGAGAGCAGAGTAAGTAGATGACTTAGGCAGAGATAGAAGAGAATCTATGTTCTTAGTCACTGTTACAATCTTCCCTCTCATCTTCATCACAATAATCAGAAACTCTTATTTATGCCAAAAAGTGAAGTCTGCCAGCAGTAAAAGTAAAATATCATATAGGAAGTACAATATATCTCACAGTCTATTCTCTTTTAGCCATGAGAAAAGTAGGAACAAGACTCTCAGTGAAGATAGGTTAATCTGATCAAATGGGAAGAATTAAAAAATCCCCACAGGAGTACAGGGTGAACATAGAGCTAAGAAGCACACCCATCTGGAGAAGATAATGTTGGAGGAGAGTGTTCTCAGCTGAGGTTTAAAAAAAGGCATCTGGGAAGCTGGCTAAACACGCTTAAGGAGTGGCTGAACCACACAAATAGAAAAAACAAATAGCGAGATCCATCAGGAATAGTATGAACAAATCAAACCCATAGGTGCAACAAACACAAAGAAAAACATAGTAATAGGATCTCAAGTAAAATTTTCATTGGCGATGGTTACTTTTGAAACACAATCCATCATTATTTGCTTTCAATTTTCATACTGAACTATATTTAAATTTGCCAACTGCATCATTTATGGGTGTACCATTTTATAACAGACATCCTCTCAAGGTGAGACCTACCTATCCCTGGTTTATTTTAACCACCACTAATCAATCTAAATGCACCTGCTTTTGGTGTATTTTAGAATGAGTTAATACTTTAAAGGAGGTAAAGAAATTTCTGGACAATAATCGTGCACCTATGGATGAGGACAGTGGGTGGGGAGTGAGGGCGGAGGGTGGGGTGGGAACTGGGTGGAGGGGAGTTATGGTGGAAAAAAAGAGGAACCAATGTAATAATCTGAACAATAAAGATTTAATTTAAATAAAATAAAATAAAATAAAATACAGAACAACCATCATTCAGAACCACCTGAAACAAGTAGAATGAAATCCCTACAACTACAGAATTAAAGAAGAAACCACATTGAGACGAGTAGGAAGGGTAGAGGTATGGAATGGTCTCCAACACCCACATGTGGCATGTTTTTAATTGGGAGGGATATCTTGGCTGAGGAGGTCTCCTGTGAGGAGCAAGGGTCCCAGCCTCACACAGAAACCATCAGTCCAGGGTTCCATTACCAGGAAGAGAAATACCTGTAACTTTGGGCTGTAAAAACCAGCAGGGATTGTGGCTCAGTGACACAGAGACAACCAGAGGCTCAGGTAGTTCCTCTTAAAGGGCCTGGGAATGTATTTACTGGGACTCATTTCCTCTGAGTTACAGCACTGGGGCAACAGCTTGAAAGGGTACAGGGACATATAGGGGGGAACTAAATTGTCTGGCATTAGGGCAAGAACTGGGGGGCAGCTTTCTCCCAAACAAAAGTGCTGGCAAAGGTCACTATTCCTTTGTTGAGACCTCCCCCTCCATACTGCCAACTGGCAAGCACCATAGCTGAGTCACCATCAACCTGGCCCACACTGTTAGCCCCACCCTGGTGATTCCCTGAGATCCTGCCCCACCCAATTTGCAGTCCCACCCAAACTGTTTTCAGTAGCTTTATCATAATGAATGGCCTGTCCTGGTTCAGGCTTCAGACTTTCCTAAAATCTCTCAAACAAGTAGCAGCTGGACTCAGCATGCCCCATACCTTTCAATAAGTGGCCCCAGCCCCGCACTAGCAGCAGCTTGCCAAGGTTCACAGCTTGGCCTCTCCTGGGTATCCCCAAGTCCAACACAAGTAGCAGCCATCTAGAGATCACTCTATAGCTAGTGCTGGGTGGACCCAGGCAGGGCACAGGCAGTGGCTGACTTTGTACCTCCTGGGAGGCCCCAGAGCCAGTGCACCCTGTGAACAGCATCAGACCATGCCAGACTATAACTCTAACACATCCATTAGTGACATGCTCAAGGAGCAGACTCAGTGAGCACCAAAGCCACATTAAAGCAAGTCCTGCTCCATAGAGGTAGCTCGTGCAAGGCAGCTCTTTTGCTGTAGTCACAGTCAATTGGCCTGGGGTCAATTTCTCCCAGTGACACCAACAGCCATCAAGGCTCAACTACAACAGGACAGTGTACACAGCCCACACAGGGGTGCACCTTGAGTGCCCAGCTCAGGTGACTGGGAAGTTTGAGCCACTGGGCCCTACAGGACACCTATTACATAAGGCCACTCTACTAATTCCAGGAGACATAGAAGCTTTACTTAATAAATACAAACAAACACAGGGAAGCACCAAAAATGCAGAGACAAAGGAACATATCACAAAAGAAAGAACAGAAGAAATCTCCAGAAAAAGAACTAAATGAATTGGAACCAAGAAAACTACTAGATACAGAGTTCAAAATAATGGATATAATGATGTTTAAGGAAGTTAACGAAAGCTTCAAGGAATTTTGCGGGAATGTCAAGGAACTTAGTTAGAATTTCAAGAAATTAGTGAAAACATCAAAGACATGAAAAAGGACCAGTCAGAAATGAAGGATGCACTAACTGAAATGAAAAATAATTTACAGGGAATCAACAGTAGAGTGGAGGATGCCAAAAATTAAGTTATTTGGAATATAAGGAAACAAAGAACTCCCAATCAGAAGAGCAAAAAGGAAAAAGAATCAAAAAATATGAAGATAGTGTAAGGACCCTCTGGGACAGCCTACCAATCTCATCATGTGGGGGGGGGGGACAGAAGGAGAAGAGAGGAAGCAAGAAATTGCAGGCCTATTTAAAGAAATAATGACAGAAAACTTCCCCTACCCAGTGAAATAAATCGACTTACAAGTCCAGGAAGTGCAGAGAGTCTCAAACAAGATGAACCCAAAGAGGCCCACACCAACATACCTCATAATTAAAATGCCAAGGGTTAAAGACAAAGAAAGAATCTTAAAAGTTACCTACAAGGGAGCACCGATATGACTGTCAACTGATTTCTCAACAGAAACATTGCAGGCCAGAAGAAAGTGGCAAGAAATACTCAAAGTGATGAATAGCAAGGATCTACAACCAAGATTACTCTACCCAGAAAATCTATCATTTAGAATTGAAGGACAGATACAGAGCTTCCCAGACAAGAAAAAGCTAAAAGAGTTTATCAGCACCAAACTGTTTTACATGAAATTTTGAAGGGTCTTCTTTAAGATTAAGAATAAGGAAAAAAGATTAAAAATATGAACAATAAAATGGCAATAAATACATATCTATCAGCAACTGAATCTAAAAATCAAAATAAAAGAACAAAGAATCTAATGAACAAAGTAAACTGATGAATAAAATAGAAGCAGAGGTATGGAAACATGGAACAGACTGAGGAATCTCAGGGAAGTGGGGACGGGAAGAAACTAACCAAAGAACTTATATGTGCATTACCCATGGGCACAGACAATAAGGGTGGTGAAGGTCTGAGTTGGGCAGGATCTGGGTGGAGGAGGCAATGCGGGGGGGGGGGGGGGCTGTAATACTCTCAACAATAAAGATTTAAAAAAATATAAATAAATTTATTGGGATGACACCAACTGAATGGGAGAAGATATTTACAAACAACAGCTCCGACAAAGGGTTAATATCCAAAATACAGAAAAACTTATACAACTCAACACTAAATAAACAATCCAATTAAAAAATGGACAGATAACCTGAACAGACACTTCCCCTGAGAAGACATACAAATAGCCAGCAGATATATGAAAAAATGTTCAACTTCACTAGCTATTAGGGAAATGCAAATCAAAGCTGTTGATTTTTTTGATAAAATTTGTTCTTCACTTTGTGGCTACATAACTTGCACATTTATCATTATATGATAAAATTTATGCTGTGGGCTTCTTCCTCATATTGAGGACTGGGTGTTCCAAGTTCTGATTAGCCTGTTCTGATCCTCAGCATCCTGTTCTTAACTATTCTCATTTTGTCCTCAACACACCTTCCTCCCAGGACAAACAGGACAGTTTTGTTACATAAAATGTTTTCTTTAATTTAAAGTCCTGCTGCCCTATGATAGATTCTGTCCCTTTAATAGGAGGAATATAGAGCAGTGGTTAAGTGCAGAGATTCTGGAATATGACTACCTAGTTTTAAATCTTGCCAGGGGTTGGGGGGAGGAGGAATTGGGGAGTGTTGGTTAAAGGCGTAGAGTTTCAGTTATATAAAACACATTCTGGAGATTTGTTTTACAACAAAGGGCCTATGATTAGCAATACTGCACTGCATACTTAAAATTTTGCTAAGAAGGTACATATTACCATATGTTGTTTTCTTACCATGAAAGGGAAAACAAAGGGTAAAGAAGAAAACTTTTGGAGGTAATGGCTAAGTTTATGACATTGTAGTGGTTATGGTTTCACAATGGATACTTATTTCCAAATACATCCAAACATTTCCAAACACATTTCATACGTAATATATTAAACTAGGGGCCAAGTGCATGAATTCGTGCACCTTGAAAGGAACTGTGGGCCACAAGGCTGCAGTGGGCACAGGGTCGGGTCTTGGCCCATCATCCGCGCCCCCTCCCACTGTGGCCCCCAGTCCCCTGTCTGCCAGCAGCCCCGCTCCCACTGCAGCTTCTCCCACGTGCTGACGCCGCTGGCCCTGCTCACACCCGCTGATGGCACAGAGTGATTGGGACCAGTGCCAGCAGCGGGTGCGAGCAGGGCTGTTGCCAGCAGCAGTGCGAGAGGTGACTGCTGGCCCTGATTTTCCCTCAGGAACAGGGGGAGGTGGAGAAGCTCTGAGGGGCGATTGCGGCTGGCAACCACTGCTCACACCCACTGATAGCACTGAGTGATCAGGGCCAGTGCCAGGCACTAGCAGCAGGTGCAAGCAGTGGCTCCAGTGCCAGCAGCAGGTGGGACCGTGACACGTGGGAACAAAGGATTTTCAGTAACCACCAGAAGCTTGCCCCGATGACAGCAACAGGCACCCCGCCTTGGTCTGGCACCCCTGCTCACCTGCCCCATCATCCCACCGCAGCCGATGCCCGCCATATTCTTTGCTCTGCCACCTGATACTGACACCCGCCATGTTCTGCGCGTGCCCCCTGGTGGTCAGCGCACATCATAGCAAATGGTTGTTCAGTTATTTGGTTGTTCAGTTGTTCTGCCATTTGCATATTAGGGTTTTATACATATAGACATGTATTGCTTTTGTATGTCAATACGGCCTCAGTAAAGTGTTTTTAAAGTCTTTCCACCTTTTAGCTTGTAACTTTGGGCAATATTTTTAACCTATCTTTATCTCAGTTTCTTTGACTTTCAAATCAGAATAATGATCTATAATAATAAAAGCATAATATGCTCATTAGACCGGACAGCCAGGCATCCTTCAGACAAAGCCGTGGAGGCTGCGAGGGCCGAGGGCAGGCAGCTGTGGTGGCTGGCAGTGGCAGCAGCAGCAGCAGTGGGGTGATGGGACAGCACCTTCCCCTGATCGGCCTGGTAGCCTCCCGCAGAGGGAGACCAGGCTGCGGGGAGCGGGCCTAAGCCATCAGTAGGACATCCCCTGAGGGCTCCCAGACTGTGAGAGGGGGAAGGCCGGGCTGAGGGACATCCCCTGCCCCCAGCCTTATGCACGAATTTTCATGCACCAGGCCTCTAGTAATAATAATACTGATCTCTGAAGTATTATGAGGTTTACATGAGTTAATATATGTGAAGCACTAAGAACAATGCTGGCACATAGTAGAACCTACATGTATTTGCTGTTATTATATTTCTAGGTTGTTAGTCATATTTCAGGATTCTCTGGTGAAACAAGTAAATTATTTATATTCCAGTAGGATGAGCAGAGTGTAGAAGGTGGGCCTGACAGTAAACAAATCTTTTAGAGAGGTTTAAGCAGCCATTAGAAGGCCTGTCAGCATTTAACAAAAACAGGGTACCTAGAAAGTGGTGGGACCAAGTGGTAAGAGCAAGTCTGAGCCATACTACTAGAAGGAGACTAGTGTAATAAGTGACTGCTGTGGTGATTTTAAACGGGGACAATACTACTATAAATGGTGAGTACTCAGGCTGGAAGAACACTATGGAAGAGGGGCTATTAGTATCAGGATAGTATCAGTAAAGCCCAGTCCTGAGGACATAATTGTACCCAACTATAAGCCCAGGAAGGCAGAGGCAGAGAGAATGAGGCAGAGCCTACAATGTATCCCCTCTTTTGCAAACCATGTTTTAATAATCCCCAGATATTTTAGAATCAAACACTATTTCTTCATTTATTTTAGTTTATCTCATTCTCTTTTCCTAAAAATGTATAGCATATGCCTTTACAATTGGAACTGCATCAAAATCTTATTTATATCATTTTTCTGATACTCCTTGAAATAATTGGAGAACTGGTGGAAACAGCCCTGGGAATTAACTCCCCTATGGCTTTTATTATAGGAAGGAGATAATGAACACTATAAAAGCCTCCCTAACCTGTGAAAGTAAAAGCTTTGGACATGGACCCATTTTAATTCAAATTTATATTTATTTTTAGAAGTATCTTCCACACAGGGTACCTTCCAGGCTGATGTACCAAAATGACAAAGAGCCTGGAGTTCTTATTAAGGTTGCAATATCAAGTATGCCCACATCTGGTTGAGAGAATATGCTAATTCACCATATTTAAATCAATACATTAACTTACTGGAAAAACAAAAAACAAAAAAACACTACATCTAAGCCCAATGTTTTAAAGGTTCCTGAATTCTGGAGTTTGAAGTGAAGGCTGGGGAAAAAGAGACCTAGAACTGTTTTCTTTCTTTGTCTTTCATTCCTGGCCACCCTGACCACTTCCATAGATATGAGAGGGGAAAGAGGAAAGAAAAAAAAACAGCAAAGCAAAAGGTTGTTTTGGAATGGTTTCAACAACTCATAAATGGATTACATTACTAAAGTAATGAATGTGTTCTAGAAAAAAATCCAAACACAACATCAGCAATCATAATGACAGTCTGCCTTATCCCACTACTCAAATAAAGCACAATTATTTTTGATACTGCAACTACAGAAAAATGTCTCCACTGCAACATTCTGGATAAATATAGTATAACTAGTGGCCCAGTGCATGAAATTCATGCACGGGGGTCCTGCACCCTCTCCAATCTGGGACCCCTCAGGGGATGTCTGCCTGCCAGTTTAGGCCCAATCCCTGTGGACTGCTGGCTCCCAACCGCTCGCCTGCCTGCCTGCCCAATTGGCCCTAACTGCTTCTGCCTGCTGGCCTGCTTGCCCCCAAATGCCTCCCCAGCTGGCTTTCTTTTTTTTAAAATATATTTTATTGATTTCTTACAGAGAGGAAGGGAGAGAGATAGAGAGTTAGAAACATCGATGAGAGAGAAACATCGATCAGCTGCCTCCTGCACACCTCCTACTGTGGCCTGGTACACGAAATTTGTGCATGGCTGGGGGGGTCCCTCAGCCCAGCCTGCACCCTCTCCAATCTGGGACCCCTCAGGGGATGTCCGACTGCCAGTTTAAGCTGGCAGTCGGACATCCCTCTCGCAATCCGGGACTGCTGGCTCCTAACCACTCACCTGCCTGCCTGCCTGATTGCCCCTAACCACTCTGCCTGCCAGCCTGCTCACCCTCAACTGCCCCCACCCACTGGCCTGCTTGCCCCCAACTGTCCCCCCCACCAGCCTGATCACCCCCAACTGCCCTCCCCTCCTGGCCTGATCACCCCTAACCGCCTCTGCCTTCGCCCCGCCACCATGGCTTTGTCCAGAAGGACGTCTGGAAGGTCTCCCAGTCTAATTAGCATATTACCCTTTTATTAGTATAGATGAATGACACCCACAAAAATATGCCCATAGTAAACACAGTCACTGTTGCATGGGGCTGCTTTTTTAACATGCCCATTAATCTAGGACACTGATATCACAAAGCAGAGAAATTCATTAGAAATTATTTCACAGGGGCCAATATGAAGCAATTCAAGCATGTTGCCACCTGTTGGTCTGCCTTAAATCATGAAGCAATTTTACACTCTAAAATGGATCGATTCTCAAAGATTTGCTCTTCTGTCTGCTTGGGGATGGGGTAGAACATGAAGGCATTTCTGAAAGGAGTCACCATATTTATCTGAACAATAAGGATTGTCATTAGAATGAATGAATGATGTATCTTCATGTATGTAGAAAATGACTTAAAATAAAGTGTCATTGAATATTAATTATTGTTGAAGTTGAGTGATGAGTACATGGAGTTGATTACACCATTCTCGACTTTTGTATATATTTGAAACTTTCTATAAGAAAACTTTTTAAGCCCCAGCTGGATTGGCTCAGTGGATAGAGCATTGGCCTGCAGACTGAAGGGCCCCAGATTTGATTCTAGTCAAAGGCACATGCCCGGGTTGCGGGCTCGATCCCGCCTTTGATGGTTTTTCTCTTATCATTGATATTTCTATCTCTCTCTGCCTCTCCCTCCCTCTCTGAAATCAATAAAAATATATTTTTAAAAAGTTTTAAAAGAATTTTACTGAACTAATAGTAGATTTTAAATGTTTTCCCAACCAATGGATTAAAAAAGTACAGTAACTGTCATGGTGGAGACCTAAGAACAGTTTTTACCTTAGAAAGATTTTCAGACTCAGAATGGTTTGGAAAAACTGCTACATAGTTCTTATGGTCTCTAACTGTAGGAGGTGTTTACTCTATGAGACTGCAACATGATTCATTAGAACTAGTATTTATATCAATTTTTAATTGTAAAATAAGAAATATGTTTATTAATATTTAATATAAAGATGGAATCTGGTGTTATCACTCAGTCTGTTTGTCAAGAAAAGATTCCTTTTTAACAATGGGTGAGAAAGTAAGTGCTTTTTAAAAGAAATGCCATAGAGCAATTTGAAAACAGATATTTGAAAATGCTATCATCATCTTGTGATTTTGTTGCTGAAAACTATGTGTGTCACCTATTTGCCTAACTAGTTGTAAAAAAATATATAACAGGGCATTTTATTTTTTTTTCTCTCTTTTTTTTCTTTTTCTTTTTTCTTTTTTCTTTATTTATTTTTTTAATTAAATCTTTATTGTTCAGATTATTACATTAGTTACTCTTTTTTCCCACCATAACTCCCCTCCACCCAAAAAAAAAGATTATTGTCCAATCTCTTCCCGCACCCCCCACACCCTTTCCCCCCCACCCCCAGAATAGTCAGTCCATTCCCTTTCTATGTCCCTGATTCTATTATAATCACCAGTTTATTCTGTTCATCAGATTATTTATTCACTTGATTTTTAGATTCACTTGTTGATAGATGTGTATTTGTTGTTCATAATTTGTATCTTTACCTTTTTCTTCTTCTTCCTCTTCTTAAAGGATACCTTTCAGCATTTCATATAATACTGGTTTGGTGGTGATGAACTCCTTTAGCTTTTTCTTATCTGTGAAGCTCTTTATCTGGCCTTCACTTCTGAATGATAGTTTTGCTGGATAAAGTAGTCTTGGTTGTAAGTTCTTGGTATTCATCACTTTGAATATTTCTTGTAACAGGACATTTTAAACTTGCCTAAAATAATTCTTGAACTCACTTTTAAAGATACTTTAGTTTGCAAGAGCCACTGATTGATGTCAGGGAAAGTGGAAATTGAATAACTGAATTTTAACAGAAACCTTTGTGTAACTGCAGAGTGAGAATGAAAAATTAGTAACATGATTTACTCAGCACAGCTAATGTCGTGCTGCAGCCATTTAGATGTGTAATCTTGGTGAGGTATTGTTTTCACCTATGACATCCATTGGAGCCAAGTGTGAGCTGAAACTGAACTCAGTAGTATTCCAAACTGTTAAACCATCATTTTAAAATTAATGAGGCATATTTAATTACATTGTTCTCACTAAGATATTAATAATATGTATCAAATAAAAAATAAATCTATATATAAATCAAAATTTAAAATTTATTTAAAAACATTATTTCATAGTTATCTCATACTTTTAAATGTTCTATTATGCATGCTTTATAATGTATATAATATCTTAATACGACAGTACATGAATATAACATTAATATTTTAAACAAGTCTATTATATATTTTAATACATTTTTACATAATTACATACAACAAATCTACTCAAATTTTAGTGTGTGTACACATCAACCTGGGATCTTGTTAAAGTGCAGTGTCTGATTCAGTAGTTCTAGGGCTAGGCCTGAGATTCTACATTTCTAACTAGCTTTCCTGGGGGATCATGATGCTGCTTGTTCTTAGACCACACTTTGAGCAGCAAGGTCATGGGGCAGGGAGGCAGGGAGGCAGGGCTCCAACACAGTATTTAACTGCTAGGGTTGCACATCTAAAATGTTTGGTGATGACTAGGGAATGAAAGGACTACACTCCATTCAGGTTATCCTCCATAGCCACTGCTTTTCTCAGTGGAATGTCTGGTAAGTAGTGAGCTACAATGGCTGAGGTTCTGCCCACCCTCCTTAACAAACATCTGGATGTAGCTCCTCTCTGCCACTTTAGCAGTCAGCTGAACTGAAACAGGATTGACATCTTCAAATTCAAACTGATGTGATCAGCAATGGCATGTGTTCCAGCCTGGAACTGAGGGATAATAGTTGCTTCTGCCTCAAAGGACTGACATGAGGGTTAAATGAAAAAAGACATCTAAAGTACTTTGTAGAGGGCTCAATAAGGTATAGCTATTATTGTTGGAGGTATGGTTGCCTGTGGACTGGGCCAAGATTTTTTTCAGACAGTTATTTTAGGTTTTCTTTAACATTGAGAAAAACAGGTGATCAAAACCCCACATCACAAACAATGGCATTAAAATATTTTTAACCTGGAAATATTTCAAAGTAGCTATAATCATCTTAGCTACTAAAACAAACAGAAGATAAACAGACAATAACAGCAAAAACACATACACATGCAAATTCAGGAAGCCCCCATAAAAGCCTGGCTTTGAGAGATGGAACTTACTTGTGTCTTCCCAGATACACTTGCTGCAGAATATATCCTGTGGTATGTACCCTACAAAATAATTTCTGCTATTCACCAATAAAAGTCTGGGGAAAGCTACTGAAAATTACAAATTTGTTTTTATAAAACTTGATATGTAGGCCTATTTCCTCATAATAATTAGTTAAGACATTGGTTTACTAAGACGACTCCTACCTTGTTATAATATCATCTGCATATAGAACAATGATTATGTTTCTGTTAAGATTTTTTGTTAATTGGGCTGATTTCAGCTTTTAAATCAATGAGAGCCCATACAATTGATATCTGGCACATTTGGACACATGGAAGAGAACTTTGATTGCAAGGGCCACATTTCCCTTCTGTATTTTAAGTGTCTCTACATGTGAGCTCAAGTCATCACATAGAATTAGAGCATCTATACATTTTCAAATATCAGCTGGCTTGTTTGGTTTTAACTTGTAACCCTCACAAAATGGATAAATTCCTAGAAATATACAATCTTCCAAAACTGAATCAGGAAGAATCAGATAACCTGAATAGACCTATAACAACTAATGAAATTGAAGCAATAATAATAATAAAAAAAACTCCCAGCAGCCCTGACAAGATGGCTCAGATGGTTAGAACATCATCCTGTTTACCAAAATGGTTGTGGGTTCAATTCCAAATTAGGGAACATACCTAGGTTATGGGTTCAATCCCCTATCTGGTTGTGTATGCGAGGCAACCAATCCTTGTTTCTATCTCACATTGATGTTTCTATAGCTCTCTCCTCTCCTCTCTCTCTAAAATCAATAAACATGTCCACGAGTGAGAGTTAAAAAAACAACAACTCCCAGCAAACAGAAGTCCTAGACCAGATGTCTTCACAGGCAAATTTTACCAAACATTCAAAGAACTAACACCTATCTTTCTCAAAGGATCCCAAAAAAATTCAAGAGGAGGGAAGACTTCTAAGCTTTTTTTTATGAGGCCAGCATTATCCTAATTCCAAAATCAGATAAAGACACTAAAAAGAAAAAAAAATAATAGGCCAATATCCCTGATGAACAAAGATGCTAAAATCCTCAACAAAATATTAGCATACTGGATCCAGCAATATATTAAAAAGATCATATTCCATTATCAAGTTGGATTTATTCCAGGGATGCAAGGTTAGTACAATATTCACAAACCAATAAACATGATACATCACATAAATAAAATAAGGATAAAAATCACATGATCATATCAATAGATGCTGAAAAGTATTTGATAAAATTCAGCACCTATTTATGATAAAAACACAGCAAAGTGGGAATACCTCAACATAATAAAGGCTATATATAACAAACCCACAACCAACATCATACTCAATGGGCAAAAACTAAAAGCATTTCCCTTAAGAACAGGAACAAGACAAGTGTGTCCACTTCCACCACTTTTATTCAACATAGTGCTGGAAGACCTAGCCACAGCAATAAGATAAGAAGAAATAAAAGGCATTCAAATCAGAAAGTAGAAAGTAAAACTGTCATTATTTGCATGATGACATTATATTGTACATAGAAAACCCTAAAGACTCCACCAAAAACTAATAGATCTATTAAATGAATTCAGCAAAGGAGAAGGATACAAAATTAATATTCAGAAATTGGTGACATTTTTATATACCAACAATGAACTCTCAGAAAGAGAAACTAAAAGAAATCAATCCCATTTACATTGCAACAACAAAAATAAGATACCTAAGGATAAACTTAACCAAGGAGGTAAAAGACCTGCATTTGGAAAACTACAAGACATTGAACAAAGAAAAAGTGGACAATACAAACAAGTGGGAGAATATACTGTGTTCATGGATTGGAAGAATTAACATAATTAAAATATCCATACTACCCAATGCAATCCATAGATTCAACACAATTCACATTAAAATACCAATGGCATATTTCACAGATCTAGAACAAATACTCCAAAAATGTATATGGAACCACAAAAGACCCCGAATAGTCACAGCAACCTTGAGAAAGAACAAAGTAGGGGGAATTATAATACCAGATATCAAATTATATTATAGTTATTGTAGTCAAAACAACTTGGTACTGGCACAAGAATAGGCATATAGATCAATGGAACAAACAGAGAACCCAGAAATTGGCCCAAGTCATTATGCTCAATTAATATTTGCCAAAGGAGGCAAGAGCATACAATGGAGTAAAAATAGTCTCTTCAATAAATGGTGCTGGGAAAATTAGGTACATGAAAAAAAATGAAACTAGACAACAAAATTACACCATACATAAGAATAAACTCAAAATGGATAAAAGACTTAAATGTAAGTCATGAAACCTTAAAATTCTAAAAGAAACCATAGGCAGCAAAATCTCAGACATAACTTGTAGCAATATTTTTGCTGACATATTACCTCAGGCAAGGGAAATAAAGGAAAATATAAACAAATGGGACTACATCAAACTAAAAAGCTTTTGCACAGCAAAAGAAACCATCAACAAAATGAGAAGGGAACCCACTGAATGGGAGAACATATTTGCCAATGATACATCTCATAAAGGGTTAATTTTGAAAATATATAAAGAACATATACAACTCCATACCAGGAAGACAACCCAATTAAAAAATAGACAAAGGAGATGAACAGACATATCTCCAAAGAGGACATACAGATGGCCAATAGACATATGAAAAAATGCTTAATGTCACTGATCATCGGAGAGATGCAAATTAAAACCACAATGAGTATGACCTCACAACTGCTAGAATTGCTATCATCAATAAACCAACAAACAAGTGCTGGAGAGGATGTGGAGAAAAGGGAACCCTCATGCCTTGTTGATGGGAATGCAGACTGTGCAGCCACTGTGAAAAGCAGTATGAAGTTTTCTCAAAAATCAAAAATAGAGCTGCCTTTTGGCCCAGCAATCCCACTTCTGGGAATATATTTTAAGAAACCCAAAACACTAATTTGAAAGAACATATGCACCCCTATGTTTATAGCAGCATTATTTACAATAGCCAAGATCTAAAAACAGCCCAAGTGCCCATCAGTAGATGACTGAATAAAAAAGCGGTGGTACATTTACACAATGGAATACTACACAGCTGGGGGGGAAAAGGAAGGAAATCTTACCTTTTGTGACAACATGGATTGGCCTGGAGAGTATTATGCTAATTGAAATAAGCCATCCAGAGAAAGACAAATGCCATAGTCTCACTTATATATGGAATCTAATGAACAACATACACTGACCAGCAAAATAGTAACAAACGCATGGATATATGGAACAGACTGACAGCTGTCAGAGGGGAGAGGGTTTTGGAGACTGGATGAAAGAAGGTGAAGGGATTAA
>NW_005360037.1:112704-128804 GCF_000412655.1 Myotis brandtii
CTAAAATTGTAAAAAAAAAAATATTAAGCATGCCCTGTTAACTGTGATTGATTTATTCTGATTAAGAAGGCACATTCTAACCTGGCTGACAGCTGCACTGGGGACTTGGGAGCTTACCTGGGAATGCAGCCCCTCCTCCTTATCAGGGAGCTGCCTATTATCATGGAAAAATTAACAAATTTGTTGCAGAAACCAGAATCGCCAGCCCTTTGAAGACCCCCAGCCCTTGCATATCACTAGCCCTGTGAAGATCCCCAGCTCTCTTCTTACCTGTTAACTGCCCATTTGGCATACTCTTTGGCTACTTCCCCATGTAATCTTTGTACTTCTACCCAATATAAGCAATTGGCTTATGGTGGGGTGCAGAGCAGATTTTTGTGTATGACCCGCTGCTCTCCCATATTGCTGGCAGTATTGGAGTAAATGATCATACTAGTATATGAGTCAATGCTGTCTCTGCTTAATTGGCTGAAGTAGTGACAGGCAGCATGGACACATTGATTGTCCATTTATCATAACACATAGATACAGACAACAGTGTGGTGATACCCAGAGGGAAGGGGGGTGGTGGCTAAGTGAAAAGGGATAGAGGGGGAGAAAGGGAGACAGAACGGCTTTGTTTTGGGTGGGACACATGATGCAGTGTGCAGATGGTGTTTTATTGCGTTGTATACTTGAAACCTGAATGGTTTTGCAAACCAACATCACCTCAATAAATTCAATTTAAAAAAAGTAAAACAAAAATTAAAATAAATTGTAGCCCTCAGATACAGCTTTGTGGTTTTCCCTTTTCATGTTTGAAAGGTAGAGTTTCATGTAGTACATGGACTATTAATGAAGCTCATTCCTTTGAAGCCCAGAGTTGGCTTACTGTCCACGCTGGTGAGCAAAAGAGTAAGAGGTCATTTTTAACATCTTTTGACCCTAAATACCATAGCATGCCAGGCCTCTTTCTCTGGATATAGAATTGCATGCCTACATCTTCTTTTACTTGACCCTTTGTTTTTCATGGGACTGTACAAGTTTCTCCCTGATTCTATCTTTTCTACCTTTCCAGTCAAAAGATGTTAGTCTCATTCTTCACCACACTTCCTATCTCCCACCCCCCCAACCCTTTTTGTGTCTAGTTGAGTTCTATGATAGCAGAGACTGTGTTTGTTTTATTCACTGTTGTATTACTAGCACCTAACATAATACTTGGCACAGAGAATTTATTAAATAAATATGTGTTGCAGGTTTGAATAAAATGTTAAGGTTGGATTTCTTTTGGTTATTTATAATCTGGAAAAATATTTATTCATTTATCTAATTTTTCTTTCCTTTGGAATAAAGTAGATCAGTTCAAGGAGTATCAGAGCAGGAACACAGACAACATACTTTGCAGGACAACAAAAATTGTGAAAAGCATGGTTGCTTATTTCAATGCAAGTGAGTGAACAAGGAAAATCTTTCCCAATTTGTAGATATTGACTTGAATTCCTTACCTGCTATTGATACAGGAAAAGGCCAAGTTTTTATTTGATTTTATTTATATAAGAATAAATTCTTATTCCATTTGTTACTTAATATTCAAATGTTAATGTCAAAATAGACACACTCTGTGTGCTCACAGTAAGGAAATTCAGAGAGAAGTACCTTGTATCGTTATCACATCACATACGTTTCCAAAGCTTCTCATATTTAGCCTTGATGGAGAGAAAAAGCAATGATAAATAGCCCCATGTTTGTGTAAATCCTGATCCATGTGCCCTCTGACTCCTCAAATGACTGAGTAGGTGGAAGCATGCGCATGCATTGTGACAGTGTGTGCATAAATACTGTCACATGTAAGGCCAGAAGCAGGGTTACATAGAGAGGGCAAGTCACAAGTTGTCAAGACTCTAAATTGAAGTTTTGTTTTTATCAGGGCCTAAGAGAGCCAGACCCACGTGAAGTCATGGCCCTTAACCACCCCTCTCCCACATACTGAGAGGAGAATTCAGATGCCCATTGCAGTCAGCTGGTCAGATTGCTTCTTGCATGCTTCTTGCCTCCACTTCACTCTACCCTAGTAGACCTCCCTGTTAGACTGAGTGAAATCCTTGAATGTAAGATCATATCTTTATAGCCTTTCTACCCACATCACCCCCAAACTTGAGACTCCCAGGGTTTAGTACAAAGCTTAGTACATGCTCCATAAATGTTTGTAGATTGAATTAATGAATGAACCAATGTTGCTCTGGCCAAACCTGCAGCTTCCACACCCTGCATAATTGCATGCAGTACTGACCCTGAAGATAGGAAAAGCAACATAACTGATGCTGTAAGAAAATGTTTCTTGTTTATACTGCTGCATCTCGATCTTTGGCTGATCTAAGCACAAAGAGAGCTCTTTCCCTTTAGAGAAAGGAGGTTTATGATGTGTGGGAGAGCTAAGAACAATGGGCTCAATTGATACACTGGAGATGCTCTCAGCTTCTGAGAGCCTGGAAACTTCATCTATAGATCAGTCCCATAGGGCAGAGCCAAATAATGGCAGACAAACACAGCTTTCTTGGGAACTGGCTTTCTGCTGTTCTGAGGCAAAAATACATTCACTCTATAGCATTCTGAATCAATTCTCTAAAATACGGTGCTGCGTCCTTGTTTGCCAGTGTCTAAAAATAAGTCCTTGTCATATCTTTATTCTTTTAGTCTTAAAGTCATCCAACCAGACTTGCTTGCAGAATATTAATTGTAATGAAGCAGAAATCGGGAGATTAAATTGAAACTATTTTTGAACGGAGCTCCTTAGGTTTCTCTCTAGTCATGCTCCTTGCCAGCTGCAACTATGAGACAATGAATTTATAGTGAATTTTAAGCCAGTTTTCTTTAGGCTGGTCATTAGAGTACTATTCAAGAGTACCAAATGCTAGCTGGGTATTTAATGCTGTGTCCCAAGGGCTAGTGGGCTGGCCAATCATAGTAGTAGATGTCATTAATCATTTTAATACTTTCCTGCCACAAACTAAATTTATATTGCCCTTACCATATTTGCTCTGCTTTGACATTAAACCTTTCATTCAGTACTTCTCAGATACATGAGAATTACTCATGTATGAAACATTAAGGATTCATTGGAAAATTCAAAGAGCTAACAATAACATAATTCTAAAGACACTGGAGCTGGGCACCATTATTCTATTGAAGTAACCATGTTTGACTCCGAATTAGCAGACCACTCTGAAACCCAGCTTAGGAGAAAAGAAACCCTAAAACAAGCAATGAATTGGTATCAAGATCTGAATTCTAGTCCAAGCTCAGAAATGTACTTTTTGGATTAATTTTTTTTTTGCCTCTATTTCTTAGTGTCACCAGGTATAAAAACAGAAGTGATTTATCGACTCTATTTCAGAGAATTGTGAGAATGACTTGGATAACCTGAAAAAAATGAATGAAGTCCTTGAACAAAGCAAAATAAAGACACAATTATTCAAGTTCAATTGTGAGTTAAACAGAACAATTCACTCAGACGACACAATGTTTGAGAACATTCTTAATTTTATTTTCTTTAATTTTATAAAATACATTTTGTAAGATAAGTTTCTAAAAGTTTATCCTTTATGTATGTTAAAATTGAAATTCTATATCAGAAATGAAGGAAACTCTTGCAGTTGATTAACCCTCTTTGTGTGTATATGTGTGTATGTATGCCTGGGAGGTTTTCAGGGAAGAGTTGGTTATTTGTTATGCTATTAAATCAAAACAAAACACAAGGTATGGATTACTTCACTTTCCTTGATCTTGATTGGTTTCTTACAGAATTTTTTCCATCTCCTCCCTCAATGCAGCCTGGAAGCTTATCTAGTATACTGGTCTAAAAACAAATATCAGTGTCTTTTTGTAAAGATCTTACACCTCCTTAAACATTGCTGAAACCACTTTGGGAGAAAAATATACAACTCTTTACAACAAAAGAGCTGCCTACAGCCATACCCATAAAACCTTTCTTTCAATAATGACCAATCAGCCTTTTATATTTTAACCCAAAGTTAATAAACAAGAAAGAGAAGACTGAAACCTGGTTTCAAAATCTTTCCACCTTTCCTTTTCTGTGGAAACTTGCCAACCAAATAGCTGACAGCTGGTGTATTCAGTTTAGTGATCTATACCAGGAAAGAATAACCTCTATGTTAAATCTGACTCTTTAACACACCAAGGTAACATTGTTAAATTAAATCATCCCGCACTAGCTAGAAAGAACAACCAACTAATTATTAAAATAAAAGGTTATTCAAATTGAGATTAAAATTCACCAAATCTGTTTCTGCAAAAAGCAGAATAACTTATAGAAAATTCCAGTAGATGTATGGAACTAGCCAATTTTACATATCATTTGTGATGTTTAATGTCCAATTTTCATTAGTTAAAGAATCATATTCAAAGGATCATTCTCCAGACCTTTCTGATACAACCCTGACCAAGTGATAAACAAACTGGAAAATGTGAAATGTGCATCAGTCTAAAACAAATCAAGATCTTCAAATCACCTACAATGACTGAATGGATAATACCCTATGAGAAGAGCACCATTGTGAAGGTATGACAGAGGCCAGAGTACACAAGTAATTAACAGAAAAAACACATGCTATCCAAAGAGTTATCTATCCTGTGTCTACCAGAGGGCTGGCTCCGTTTACACCATTAGCCACTAGCAACTGCTGTTACTTAAGCCAGTCTTTTTTCATCTGAGCTAGTTTTTCTCTATTCTCAGCTCTTTGGAAACCACAGGGTTGTCATGGTAGCTGTTCTCAAGGAAAAGGGAATGAGAAAATGCTGACAACACCCTGTTTCTCTTCTTTAATGAGGTGTAAGGCCAGGTGCCCCCTCTGTCTACACAGACACTATGCTCCCTTATGCTGTAAGTAAGGTTGGCTGAGTTAGGGCTTAAATAGTCCTTCGCTATTGGGGTCAGTGCTCTCTTTCTATGGATGAAAGATCCTTGCTTTGACCCCCTTCTCCCAGCTGCAATAGGTAGATTTGGGCAAATGCTCTTATTGTTTTACTGGCATTTTTTTCTTCTATTTTCAGTGGTAATAGGGAGACAGGACTGAGCTCTCTGTTTTGCACACCAAGGAGAATATATTTGGTCCCTTATCATCTAATGGGGCCAGGTACATTCCTGCTCTCTACTTGAGCATCTTTCTTTCCACTTTGTTTCCATCAGTGGAAGTGCCCTTTGAGAAGAAAACACTCCCTGGTCCTCAGGAGATGCTTGAAAGTTGAAGTAGAGCCTCCATTTCTTTGTGACTTGTAGTGGTGGAGTCACCATCTTAAGCATTTCCCATTTCTAGCAGGAAACAGCTGTGAAGCAAAATGACTAAAAAAGGAACATAAGAGGGGAGAGTCCACAGAGAGACATCAATCACCACAAGACTCTCCTTTCTTGTTACACTCATCAAGTAAGAAGAGGGCCAGTCAGTGGTAAAGGCAAAGAGTTAACATGGGAGACACAGCACTGTAGGCTGTGTGGTTAGAGCCTTGCTGTTAGAGAAAGGGAAGTTTCTACAGGTGATCAGAACTTGGTGCCTCGGCCCATGAGTTTAAGGACAGCAAAGTTGTAAGTGGCAGCAATCATGAAGGTGAGCTGTAAGGAACAGAGAGAGAATATGAGTAAGAGTAGAAAAGGAAGCTTTCTCTCTCCTCCAGTCCTTTTAGGAATGAAGAAGTGATGAAATAGTATAGCCGTGGTGGCTCAGTGGTTGAGTGTCAACATATAAAACAGGAGGTCACCGGTTCGATTCCCGGTCAGGGCACATCAACCGGTTGTGGGCTGGATCCCTAGTTGGAGGCATGCAGGAGGCAGCCGATCAGTGATTCTCTCTCATTATTGATGTTTCTATCTCTCTCTCCGTCTCCCTTCCTCTCTGAAATCAATCGAAATACATTTTTTAAAAGAAGTGATGAAATAAAACCATAGCTAAATAAAGGAAAAATCCCTGTTCTATAAAAAGTAGCATGTCCCAGGCTTTTGTCCTATATACTTGACTAGAAGTCCTTTCTGAAACATTTTCTTCTAATGTCCCAGGTACAGAGAACCAACTCGGCCTGATTTATTCCATACTATGTTTGGCCTAGCACTGACTTTTCTTGAGGGAAAAGTAAATGATACATAGGTCTGCCATCATCTTACTTTCATGTCTGAGTGACCTGGAATCATAGAGGGCTTGCTGCAGACACACAGCCACACTGTGCAACACAGCCCGTCAGTGCATCAATTTATTTTACAAAATGAGAAACAACTAGACTTTATAAAAACCTCAGCAATAAGGGCCAGGAGTTCTGTGAGCTTATCCTTGCACATTCACCACTTATTCAATGACTTCAGATAAATTGCCTCACCCTTCATTGCCCTGGGTTTTTAATGTGAACCGTGAATGCACTACATTAACACTGTGTTGTAACACCAGCAACGGAACTTGGGACATAGAATCACATTATAGCAATAACAGTTCTCATACTGTCAGAGAATCCTTCCCATATTTTCAGGAGCGTAACTAAATCCTTTGGAAAGTGTACAAGATAGAGTCATATTTACAGTATATAGAATTCCAGGCTTTGGAATATTATTTTTAGTAATATTCCAGTGTTCTTGAAACTTATCTGACCAGGATGTGTTGGGAATTAACTGTAATGTAGGATTGCAAAGCATTTGGCAATATTACATGCTCTGTAAATGCCAAATATTATAATTCTTATCTATGAATCTCTTACCTCCTCTTCCCTCATACCACTTTTCTTGTCCCTGCCTAATTTCTGAAGTTTTTATGCCTTGCCAACCAAAGTATAGATATACAGTCTCTACACTTTTCTGTCTCTTCCCAGTAGCTTCTCTCCAGCATTTCAAGCTTAGAAGGAATCTATCTTTTTGCCTTGCAGCATAGCTGAACACCAGCTATCCCAGGACCATTTATTGGCCAAGATAATCCAAAGGCAACTTACCAGTGAAACCAGTGTGGCTGCAGCCCCCACAAATGCAGCAATGAACAGGTGGAAGGTCATTTGGAACTACAAGAAAGTGCAAAAGGAAGAACTATTTCTTGCAACAGCAAAAATATGCTCTGCTATAGATCATAAGCACAGCTTTCTGAATATGTGCTGATATCTTTGTGTGTTAATTATGCATCACTAAGTTGTCACTTCCTTGAGTGTAAGCCTTCCACTCCTAAATGTACACCATAATACTCAGAACACAGAATACTCATAAAACACTCATAAAATATTTTAATCAACTGGTTTCTTATCATTGTGCCCAGGGTCCCAAAATTTAAAATCAACATCTTGTTTTCAAAGAAATTATTCACCGCCTTCTTCCTCAGGATTACTTTTAATCCTTTGATTCATTTGTGTACAATAACCTGTCTCAATACAATGTTTTCCTTCTTCAAATGTACTGTTTTTACTTCACATTGGAGATTGAGAAATTCCAAACTGAAAGTGTTTTTGTAAAACCCATGAATATTTCTGTGCACAACCCATTTTCTTCATATGGTTTTTAACTAAAAGAATAAAAATTTCCATTTGGGGGATTTTACCATTAAGCTCTTTCTATACCTAAAGTTACAAATTTCTCTTTTAAGGGAAGAAGTCTTGAAATAGAAGGCTTTCTATGCAGCTCTAGGGAACATACATATTTTACCACCTATGCTCATTGGCTCTGGCACATTAAATCAATATTTTGTAGAAAACAATTTGCCAACTCAAAATCGAGCAAGAGAAACTGTGGTCCTTAAAATTAAAGGCTGTGGGAAGGAACTTGTATGGTACTAGCCATTCCACTATAAAGTAACCCAAATGGATCACTTACCTCAGCTGTTTTGCAGATGGACAGAAGGTTAGAGCCACACACCTTGCCAGGGAAAGCATTCCATGGGAGAACACCTAAGTAAGATACACAAATCAACTAAGGTGAGCTCCATGGGCTTTTGGGCTACATGGCGACTTTCCATCTTTAACCATCCTGGCTGAAAATTTGATCCTACTAACAATCAGGATCGTCTTTTCTGAAGATTTACCAAAAAATAGAAGGTGGTATTGAACAGTTGTGAAATCTTGTATTTGTTATTGAAATGTACTGCTGAAAACAGCAGTCAAATAGGGTAGAACAGTGTGTACAGTCAAGAAATCTTCCCCCACTTCCAAGAAGTTTCTTTCGAAGGGAAGACATCTCTCTAGTTTCAGTGGCGAGGGTTTAATAAACTAAGGTCTAGGCATCCCTCTTATTTCCCCCCATAATTATCACCCTCCTTACCCTAAATAAAGAACTAAATTAATACACTTCCATAAGGGGGTTGAGAAGCCAAGACACCCATGCACTAACTCACCATACATTCTGGCATCAGCACATAGACTGCCTATACTGGCAGAGGTCTTGCTGGGGAAGGCAATAGACTGGCAGGTGGTCCAGGTGTTGAAGTAAATGTACACAGGCACAGCAGAACAGGCAAACACCAGTAGCCACACAATGGTCAGGGCATAGGTGATGCCAACAAACTAAAACAATTGACATGGTGTGATTAGAAATGAGCATTAGCCTGTAGACATTGAAACACAAACTGGGAGATCCTGGAGTGGTATGTGCCAGAAATAGAACCAGATTCCAGAGATCTCCACTATATGAAATTAGTAAGCAGGGCATCTCTGCCAAATGTCATTGGCAGTATCTACTAGAGAACTGGCCCTGAGTGTGACAGAGGGTGGCAGGAATGGGTGGGGATTGGAGTGAGAAGGATCCCTGGGTTAGAGAAGCTTCAGGAGATTTGTTGGGCAGATAAGGTGTGAAAAAATCAAAATAGATCTTGAAAGAAAGTCGTGCCATTTCTTGCCTTAGGCTGAGCTTAGAAAAAGTTTCTTGTCACAGAACTTTTGATCCCTAGTCATTAAAGAAAGCCAATAGGAGATTTAAATTTCAGATTAAAAAAAAACCAGCACCTTTCTAAGCCAACTGCTGGCCACAAAAGACATCACCACAACCCACAGATGTTTAGCCCCCAAAGGAACCTTTAACTCTAGAGGCTGAAAACCAATGTGTGCCTCAGTAGAAACATGAATAGTCCCCAGTCAAAGATGTAGCGGTAAATATGTAGATTTATTCTAGTTCCCTCTGGGACCTCCAACAGTGTAGGATCCCAGAATATTGTGAATTCCACCTTGGAGTCAATTATTTAATTTCCATGATCCACCCCCCTCTAAGATTAGCTACCTACATTTCAGTTCTATGGGTAGCATTGTAGACTCTTGAGTAGTCAGATCTCTTGTTGTGGTCCCTCCTAGGAGGGGAGTAAAGGGATCAACAGATGGCTTAGAAATGGTCTGATTATACAAAATATCCCACAAAACTCATGCTTTTCATTTTGAGATGAAATTTTCTAGGGAACTTTTCAAAGGTGAAGCTAAGCCAGCTGGGCACCACGTTCTTCCTGACCTCATTCGGCTGTAGCCATCACTTCCTCACTAAAAGGCCAGGCACCTAGAAAGTTCCCAGCCTTGGGTGAGGGTGAGGCCACAGACTCATGCCCCATTGTCCCCCACCCCTTGTTATTGCCACAAAATCCTGAGGATGATCACCTTGTCGGGATGTCCTAGCCATTTTCCCAAACAATGACACACCCGCTCCAAAGAATGAGCTTGATGTTGGCCTCTGGAACCCCTCCCCTTCTGGCCCCCTGTTACCGTTGCACTGAGGCCCTTGCCGCAGATGGTGGTCTTGTAGTCGCCAAAGATCTGCCTGACTGCGCCGGTGGTGTAGAAGCCCTCAGCCAGCAGGAGGGCCCCATAAAGGAAGAAGAAAGAGGCAGTTCCATAGATGACATACTGGAAGGCATGGATCCTGCATTAACAGATAGACAAATGAGACCAGAGAATCTTATTAATTGAGGAACTAGTTCCCTTCCTGCATAAGTGAGATGGACACTTAAGTGAGCACTTAAACAAGATTTAGAGGGATCACAAATTTCCGTCTCCATGCTTCCACCTTGTCTGGATTGAAGTAAAGGAAGATAGGGAATGTGCAGCCAGAAGCACATGCTCCTCGATGCACACCTTGCCCACCTTGTGACCTGAACAACCAGAGCCCTAGGCTCCTTTGCCTGACCTTTCCAAGATGCTCCTTCAGAAGAGAGAGAAGTTGGACAAGAAAGGTGATGAGGAAACAGGAGTCTAACTAGCTCTAGGAATAAGAGAAGCTAGGACTGGGTATGTGCAGACTCAAGTTGTGTGTCAAACCAAGAGCAGTGGCCTGACTTTGTCCAGTCATTTTACCTCCCCCAAGTTCTCTATACCTACCACTTTGGAAGCTCCAACTCAGTCAATGTTAACCCTATTGAGCAAAAGTTAGAATGCGTGGAAGAAAACAAGGGCTAGGAGATGGGCTAGCAGGTAGACCCCTACTTTATGAACTTGGCACTTTTCCCTTATTTAGGGGTTCAGATGTGGAGTTGTGGCATAGGTGGAATCAGCACAGAGAGGAAAGACTCAGGAATCCTTTCTGGTGCCACACCAATCCCCTACTTGTCACTAAGTATGAGTTCTATATCTCCAAGATGGAGAGAAAAAGAGAAGGGTTTTTATGGGATGACAGGTACTTACACATTGATGAGATACTCATAGTCCTGGTAGTTTTTGGAGAAATAGGTCTCAATTAGTTTTTCTGTACCAGTGAGGGCTTCATGTCCACAGCCACAGAACAGTGCCACCCCAAAGAAACACAATCCAGTGGCCACCAGGGAGGCAAAGGGGGCCCCTACGAGACATCTTGCACAGCACTCTAACAAACCTGGGGAAGAAGAAGGGAAAGCAATCAGGAATGTACAATAGGAAGGTAATGCCACTCTTACCTCTCTGCCAGACCAGTCATGCTCTGTGTTCGCATGCATGGATGAAGTGTTACCCCAGAGTCCAAAATCAGCAGAGTCTAGAACTTTAGGCTTCTGGAATGTGAGATTGACCCCAGAAACATACTTTGTTCCATTCTTGAAAATAAGTCCTCTCTTTTAATTCCCAGAATTTGTGTGTGTGTGGGGGGGGGCGGATATTAATAATCAATAATTCAAGTAGCAAGCCAGAGAGATTATGCAATCATTCTCTCCTGTCTTATCACTCTTATTTGTTTGTTTTAGTCATCCATCAACTCTTATGGAGTACCTACTATGTGCCTAGCATTGTGCTAGGTGTTATGTGAGATGTGAAGACATAAACGACAGATTCAGTCATATGGGAATCTTGTTTACTGAGAAGAATGAGTTTGGGAGAGGATGGCTCCCTCTGGCCTCTTGGCCTGATCCCGAAAAGGTACAAGGAATAAAAATGTTAATCTCTTTAGAAAAGAGTTCTTTATATGTATACATACATAATATACAAATATACACACAGATTTTATATATCTGTTCATATATCATATCATATGTATATATATGATATATGAATTATTTTACATTTTTATATTATATGTATATATGAATTATTTGAATTCATTATGAATGTATATATATTATATATATATATATATATATACACACACACACACACACAAATAAGTGGAGGGCATGTCATATCTCAGCACATCCACTTGGCTCTTTTACTTTAGTTTTTATGCTGGGCAGGGACTCTGTGGGATTATCCATATTGTAATTAAGGGTTTGCTTTGGTGGTTTGGTTTAGATGTTGTCTAAAACCAGCAACTGATCTTCACTGAACAAAAAACATTTTCTCCTGTAATACAGCACTGACTTAACAAAATTCCAGAAAGTGTTCTCTTTCATTGTTGGACTGTGTTAAATATGTTTTATATTAAAGATGGGAAACCAAGAATTTGATTGATGCTCTTAATCATAGACCCCATCTCATCTCACAGGGGTATATATCTAAAAGATAATTTGGGTTCTGACCGGTTTGGCTCAGTGGAGAGAGCGTCGGCCTGCGGACTGAAGGGTCCCAGGTTCGATTCCACTCAAGGGCATGTACCTTGGTTGCGGGCACATCCCCAGTAGGGGGTGTGCAGGAAGCAGCTGATCGATGTTTCTGGCTCTCTATCCCTCTCCCTTCCTCTCTGTAAAAAATCAATAAAATATATTTTTAAAAAATTAAAAGATAATTTGGTTAGTTACACATTTTTAAAAATTTAAACAAGATTCCAATAATTCACCTTTGTGTGCAAAGTTCTTCCCAGTCCCCACTATCAGAAATGGCAGCTTCAAAGAGTTAAGTTACTTTTTAAAATCTAATTGAAAATACTCTCCTTATATCTATGCATTTGGGTTTTTATTATTCTTATCTGGAACTTTCAGGTACTCATATATATATTTTGAAGTTTGGAAGTTAAGAAAGCACCATTCTGCTCTGGCCATTGTGGCTCAGTTGGTTGAGCGTCCTCCCGTACACCGAAAGGTTGCAGGTTCAGTTCCCAGTCAGGGCACATACCTAGGTTGCTGGTTCGTTCCCTGGTCGGGATGCATACAAGAGGCAATCTATCGATGTTTCTCTTTCTCTCTTACTCTTTCTCAAATCAATAAACATATCCTCAGGTGATGATTTAAAAAAAAAAAAAGCACCATTCTACTAGAGCAATTGCTAACAATTTGCAATCGCTAAATTTTAATTAGTTAAAGGCCTGTAGACACACACACAACACAAATAATCAGCAAGTGTGCTGAAAAGTGTTATTTTAGAAGAGCATGTTGGGACTTCTTACAAAAAGAAAGTAAATTGTATTAATTTTTAGGTTTGGATTTTCATGCAAACCTCACTTGTCCATACCAGGTACCAGGGACTAGAGGAGTCATTTGCCCAACCCTATTAATACCAGTACAGCTTCTTTTTAGCCCTGAGTGCTTAACCATCTGGTGATTTTCATGGCAGAATTACATCAATGTGAACATTTTCTGAAGGACTAAATGATCTCTATCATGGAAAAATTGAGATAGACACATTTATCTGTTCTCAGAGCCACAAAATGAGTGAGTCCTACACCCACCATCCCCTAAAATGACAGCCCTTCCTTAGTCCTCAAAGAGCTTCTTCCTCAAAGATTCTTATATATCACACCAGAGATTAGGCATGGAAGCTCAAGCAAAGCAAAGCAAGTAGTTGACATTTGCAGCAGAACTGAATTTCTTTTCCAAGAATTGTTGTCAGAAAATTTGGCCTCTATTGGAAGCAATCTGTAGCTGTGATGCCATAAGTGAAGTCAGAGTTTACTTAGCGTGAATTTTACAATAGTTCCCGGTAAGAGTGTCTCATCAAAGTGAGCCTGTGGCATATGCACACACACACACACACACACACACACACACACACACACACACACACACACATATGCATACATGCAAATATGAACACATATGCATGTGTATACCAAAAGAAAAACACATTTGAAATCGATCATTATTCTTAGGAAACATTCCAGAAATTTCACAACAGGTTAAGATACTAGATGCATATTGTAAGTCAAGAAAAGGAGCTTGGAAATAAACAGTGCTGCCATTTTCCTTCTCTGTCTATCCGAGTCTTCTCCACACCCAAACTCTTAGAGTCTTCTAGTAAAGAAGTTCTCTGAAGCCTGGGGGTGGGGGAGGGGAAGATCAGTGACCCCACTGTTCCCTCTCTCCCTAGCACAGGGTCAGGGCTTGGACAGAGCCCTCCATAGCTCCCCCAAACAAAGAAGCCTTGTTTCTCCCAGAGATCTCAGGAGCCTCATTGGTATTCTGTAGGGGCCCATAGGCCTGGGGGTGGGGAGGGGGTCATGCCCAGAGAACAATGGCAGAACTGTTTGTTTAGAGTAAGGAGAGCCATCCACCCTAGCAAGTGACTATCCTGTGCCCACTCACTCACCCCAGCTTTTTTACCCTGGGAAGAGCTAAATGGTGGTGCAGGTGTGATCAGGGATGGAAGAACTTGAACTCTTGCTAACCAGAGAATTCTACTCTAAGTTTTAGCTGATGCCCACTCTAGTGTTGTAAAGATGAAGAAAAATCTTCTTTAGTGTGTCCTAAAATCCTCTTTAGATGATCCCTTGATCATCTCCACCTAACCAGCGAGTATCATATGTACTGTTCTTACTGGGTGATAAAGGGCTAAATCTTGGGAGCAACTCTGAATCACTAACTGATATTCTTCCTTTTCACATCCATTTTTCATCTGTTTTCTTGGAGCTCAAATAACTTAGTAAGACCTTTTCTGATCTACTGGCACTCAAAGCAAGGGGCAAAAAGGACATAGGTTTTAATGAGTCTCTACCATGGAGTCAGAAATATAAATGGCCCTAGATAAATCTATCATTGTTGAGCTATAAACAGTTCAACAATATTGGCACAAGCATCAGATGTCCATCTCTTCACAACTGAAATGAAGTGATTGTTCTGGGGGTATTTAAGTTCATCAGAAGTGAAGAGTTTGTCAATCTGTCCAAGTGAAAAAAATCAAATTTTGGGTTCCAACTGGGAAAAACTCAAAACATGCAAGAAATTTGGTCTTCATCAAAGTAGTTGACAATCAAAATATTCTGAAAAGGGTCCATTGGTACACTTTCATTTTTCACAGCCCAAGAAATGTCCATGGGAATGTGGGAACAAGAGCCTAAAGCTATAGGCTCTCCATTTCAGAATCCTTCATGGTTGGAAAGGTATTGATGTGATTCAGGAAGGCTCTGAGGAATTCTGGAGAAGTTCCTTGTCTCTCTCAAGAGACAGTCTCACATTTTCCAGGGTAAGTACACTCTGCAACATAGTAGAGTTAGCATAAAAATATATAGTAATAATATTATCCAATGCAACTCAGTTTGATTAAACCAACTAATTTTGACTAGAGGCCATAGAGAAAAATAATGACCCACACCCAGTGTTTTCCTTTCATTTCTGTTTATGTAGATTCAGTACAGTTATTAAGCACAGTAGCAGTTACCTAGATTCTATGAGACACAAAATGGAATTATAAGGCCCAGTCACTTTCTTCAATATCCTTTCAGTCTTGTTGGAGAAAACAAACTTATGTCTGTGAATCAAAGACTAAAGCTACCTATCATCTTATGTTAAAATGTATATAATCAAACCCTGTGGGCAAAATGTAAGCAAAGGGGAAATATTCATTGTTAGCTAGATTTATCTGCAAACTCCCAAAACTAGTATAATCAATCTGTGATAGAACTTTAAGCCCTTCTCACCAATGCTCTTCGAAGGAGTCTGAAAAAAGGTTGACAGCACTATTGTGACTCTTATTCAGGTCCATGTCCATCCAAAAGACTGTATTGACCCTGATGCTGTCTCTTTAAGCAGGAGTCAAGAGCTCCCAAGCCCTCCTTTCTTTCCCATGCCCTGGGCACGCCTCAAGGGCCAGCTCCATGATGGTAACTCAGTGTGAATCTGGGAACTCATCAAAGGGAGGAGAGGAAGGGCCTCATCGAAAGCGATGGTAGAAAGAGACCGATTGTGCTTTGCACAAGCTCAGCCTGTCCCTTGAATCCAGCTGACAAAGGGAGAGATAGAACCCTATACAATTGAACTAAACAACAGGCAGGCTCATTGAGTAAAAAACTGGCCCTATCTCCCTAGGTCTCTAATCTGCACTTACCCTCCTCCCAGAACCCACCCCTTAACCTCACCCCATGAACAGAGGCCTCCTTGATCAGGGTCTATAAGCAGTTGACAGGGCCAAGATGCTAGAGCAGCCGTGACTGGTACTGGGGATGGATGGGGACCAGGGGGTGGGTTCTAGAAATAAAGCAACAATCAGCAGGAAGTACTAGTGGCAAAGACTTTTGCTTCTGGCCTTATCCTGGTCAGACAAGGCCCTGCCTATAATCTTGTCTTTCCTACATGAAATCAGCACTTATACCACATTTAAAGGCTGGAAAGGGGCCCTGCAGTCATGGGGCATGACAATTCAAGCCTACTAAATAGACAAGGCATATGGACAGAGTTAAATCAAAAGGAATCTCAGCCTCCTCTTTGAACAGGTATTACTATTACCATGGCAACAGCATCTGGACCACCTTGTTTCCTATACTCCCTGCTCCTTCCCAAAACACACACACACACACACACACACACACACACACACACACACACACACACACACACACACACACACAC
>NW_005360037.1:128930-142484 GCF_000412655.1 Myotis brandtii
CACATACACACACACACACACACACACATACACACGCACACACAACCAATTTATGCCCAGACATTAGGAGGCTGGAGTAGGAGCTTTATTGTTAAACTCTATCCATGACACTCTTTTCATCTTGCCCACATATGGGAAGGTGAAAAAGAAGCAACTGACACTAAGCTAAGAGACTACAGTTTCCATACCTTATTCCTTAGGTCAATCTCCTATCAATTTCTCCTCTCTTATTGGTTGTATTGTAAATCTGATCTGGGGAACTCTGTTGTCTTCCTTGGGATATCACTGACTCTTTTTCAGAGTCCATCCTGGAAGAGAGCTCAGAGACCAGCACAGAGTAAGAGAACACTCTTAAGACCACTTAAAAATAGCCAAGGAGGAATTCATCCATCAGTACTTGCTGAGCTTTTGATGTAAGTTTAGCACTGGCTAGGCCCTGACAGTGGAAAGAGACGGAAAAGCTGCTCTGTTTGCCTGCCATTACTGATGTGACCTTTCCTGATCATGTCACTACCCTGACTAGATCTTTCCTGGACCTGAATTTCTATGAGCAGGGAGGGTGTTTTTACTGTTGCTTTCTTTCAAGATTAAGAACTATACCCTGATGATGGTTTTCAGGGCTTCAGGATAATACACAAAAAATCAACAAGAGAAAAAAGATGTCACTGGCTGGGGGTCTGCCTTGATGGGTTTGAAGACTATATTTCCCTTCCAACCCATATCCCAGGGGTTTCTTGAGCTTTGTTACTACTTAGATAGCTTTGAGAGAATAGGTCTAATTGTCGGGCTGTTGAGTAAACTGGCTTTCCTAGCGCAGAGCCAAGATGAAAGCCCCTTGAAGCAGAGAAGATTTTTACATCTGCCTGGCTCTCGAAGAGCTCCTCTGGCTCTGTAGGGCCAAGGTGAGGAGTGGGGTGTGTAATGCTATCTATGATCATTTCAGTAAGTGTCTCTAAGAAGAGTAAGTGAATATGCTGGATCTGGTTTCTTTTTAGCTCCTGGCATTCTTGCAGCATTCTTGGAATCAGGGTGGGATTCAGTTAGTCTTCAGGCATTTTGTAAAACTGGACCCCTGCTCTGCCTCCACTTTTTTTGCTTAAGTTACACCCACTCACTCTGAGCCAGCCAAAATTACACTGCTCAGCAAACAGCCACCTTTGGAAGGAAACATCACAGTCTGGTTACCAGGGTTACAGCCACTGTTCTCAGACAACAGATGTACAGTAGCCAATGTTTTGCTGTTCAGTAATGGCATTGTATTATTGAGCAGAGAATAATCAGCTACTGCTCTTTGGCTCTTTTCTGGTTCCATTGTTATCCCAAAGATTCATTTGGAATATCCTCCTCCAAAATTGGGACAAGGTTTAAAGAATTACCATTTCCCCCATAAACCTTTTGTGCAGACACTACTGGATTCAATGTTCCTCTTAATCTTGAAAGAAAGCTTCCAATCCTACAGGATTCTATATGGTTGAGGTAGTGAGGTCCCTGTTCCTGGAGGTGATTAAGAAGAGGCTGTAAGATTATTTAATTGGCTGTTGTAAAAGGGACTACTGCATTAAGACGTGGCTCGGACAGCTTCTAAAGTTCCTTCCAACTACAGATTTCATGATATAATTCGTCTACTGGCACTGACAAAGTAAATTTCACAATTTACTTTCCAAATTGTTAAACAGCCACACACTTTCATCCCCTAAGGAAGTAATATTCAGTACCCTTCTTTACCCCCTCTCCATTTTTAAATCACAGCCTACACAAACAGCTTCCATGATATCAGGTAAGTTTTCCAATATTACCTTGGGCAAGAATTGAGTTTCTTCAACATTCACCTTTTACCTGGCTACATTCAATTGATCAAATGATTCTTACCCAACTACACAAAGTGAAGAAACAGAAAAACCAACCATTTTGGAAAACATAAGTCATCCTGTACATGAGCTATTGTATAATAATGGGTATGGGTATCATTATGATGATTTATAATGGATATACAGCTTGGCCATTTTCAAAGGGCTTTCACATCACTATTACTTGATTTTCACAACCTTGAAAGTATACAAAACAGTTATTGTGATTCCCATTTTCCAGATGAAAAGTGATAATTCACAATGACCTACCCAAGGTCATGAAGCTTATACATGGCAGATCTGGGATTTAAACTTGATTGTATTGACTTCTAATTCAGTGATATGCCCTCTTAATTATCCTACCTGAATACATGCTGAAAAGAGCTTTCTTGATGTTTCAGGATAAAATAACCTAAAAGCTGACACAGCTTAATAGAGTTGAAAACCTATCTTCCTGGATGTTGCTGGAATCTTCTGGGTACTACATTGATGGTGAATACACAGGGCAATCGATTCTCATTTTACTTAGGCTGCATTCAAGCTTTTGCCACATGTAGGGAATGTCTACACTTATCTGTGGCACCCTGTGTCATACCTTTCTCTGAGTAGACACTGCCAGAGACAAGACCTCCTCGCTTCTCTCTTTGTTCATGAAACCTGGAGAAGCCCTTGGTACTCAACCAAGTCAATCAGAGCCCTAAGGTCCCAGAAGCCTCCTTGTCATAGAGGAATTTAGAGTTTGAGGTATGTCTTCAGGAAGGCTAAGTCTGTGATATTTGTTAAACATGGCCAACCATACATGCTTGTGCATTCACACACACATACACACACACCTATTCATATCCATTCCCCATAGTAAAGCCACTGAAGACTTTATTTTCTGAACTTAAGATTTACCTCCTTGGCCATGTCCAATCCTAAATCCATCTTGCCTCAATCTCCAATTTCCCACTATAGCCAAATATGGTTCATTTTGTATGAAGCTCTTATTTAGTACATCTGAGGGGTACCCAACAAGCATTTTCCCCCAGAAGAGCCAGGGATATCAGCTGACCTGGCCATTACCAGAGCCCAGAAACCAAGGGAAAAGAGAAGGTAGAAGGAAGTGAGAAGGTAGGAATACACACGACCACATCCAGCCCATTGGGCACTCTCTCTAAGGACCTGTGGGACTGTCCACGTGCTGCTGGAATTATTTGGCAATAAAGCATCAATCTCAATACAGCAGAGACAGAGTTCATCTAATATTTGTGCTAAGGAATTTAATAAAAAAAAAAAAGTGCCAAAACACAACTCATTTAAACCATTGAAAACCCCCAAAATGCAAACTCATAAATACTATTGCATATTCCTGAACCTGCTTAAATCTTCCATGCTAAAGTTTTTTTAAACTCACCCATGACTTTGGTACTCTGACTCCAACTGTAGCCGGCTGGCTAGTCTGGTTTGTGGCTTTGTTCAGCTGGAAAGATCCTGGTCTCTCCAGTCTCCTTCTTCGTTCCTTTACTTTTTCTCTCTGAGTATCTTTGTCCTCTTCTCCAGCAATGAAAAGGGCTTTCTGATTGACAGCCAACCCCCTTAAAGGGACAGGCCCACTTTCCTCCTTCTCTCCTCCTCCCCTTTTCCTCCTCTTGTCCCCACCTCCTCAGGGATACTCCCTTCTTTAAGGACTCCATCTTCTCTTTTCTGCCTTTCACTGTCAGTTTTTTTCTTTCTCTTTTTTTTTTCTAAGACTTGCCTATGTGGAATTTTACTTTGCTGCAGAGACATCTGGAAATGTGGTTTGAGGCTGGAAGTTTTTTTAAAAAGAGGTCCTGGAAGCCTCCAACTGATACTTAGATCTATTTGCTATAGGATGTGGCAGCACAAGTGTCAGAAGCCACGGAAGTGGTAGCATTGATGAGGGGGTCAAGGTAAAAACCTTAGATTCTATCTTCCAGAGTCCTTCCAATTCTGGCCCCAACCGCAATCCTCACTCATAGCTGCCCTTGGCCCTGTCCACATTTCCCCTCTCCCCACTCCTTGGCAAATTAGCACCCTCCCCACTCCACTCAGCTTTAGAAACACAATAGAGAAGAAAATTTTTTCTTTTAAATAATATACTCCAAATTCTCCAGCTGAATGAGGACAAAATACAAGCTATTGCTTCTGCAAACAGATTGTGACAAGCAGGAGGAGGCTAGCATTGTATAATTTTATTGAGAGGATAACAGAGACCCAGAGAGGGGACAAGACCAGTGCAGGTTCACAGAATAGACTAAAGGAAAGGTCAGAGTTAGGTATGTGGGTGATTTCCAAGGAGGATAATTGACTTTGAGAAAAGTTAGGAACATTATCTGAGAACCAGAAGGTCAATATCCCATCCTGAGAATATAGTATCATCAGAGAGCTGAGACTAGGCTGGTGAGAGGCAGGGAGGGTGTGGGTTGGGTTGAAGCAGCAGGTGCCAGTGAGGGTGGAGAGAAGGGGAAAGGAAATACAGTGCTTGCCTCAGGGAAAGAAATACTAAGAAAAAATGGCAAAGCAGCAAAAATATGGGACTAATATATGAAACCTGCCTTATAAAAATAGTTGTTTTTAAAGACTATGAAGATATTTGAGTGCCAAGTTAGATTAGCATAGGAAGGTTTTCTAAAAGAGATGAATCTTAACCAGTGTCTATATAGGCTCTTTGATATTGTTCTTTATCCTTTCAGGAACCTCAGAAAGGCATAGTTCTCTTGAACTTGAGGTCTACATCCTCCCATGGATGGCCTGTAAGGAAACTATTTGGCATATAACTGGAGGAGTACCTATTGGAAGACTCCGTGGAAAGAAGGTACAGGATCCCAGAATTTTTCCTATGGCTTTGCCTTGGAGTCAGAGAGGAGAGGAAGGAGGAGCAGAGCAGAGTCTCTAGACCAGACTCTTCCTCTGGAGGGAGAAAGGCAAGATTGTGTCTCACAGTTTTCTCTTTGATCTGTGACCTTAGACATGTTTCTGAGAAACAGAAAAAATGTTTCTCTGCTGTTAGAAAAAGGATGAGTCTTCTACAGATGCCCTTGTGGGTCCACCTGTGTCCTGTACTGTTTGAGGCTTGTTCAGAATCTTAGAACCCTAGATCCTTTGCTCTTATACCAGCCCCAAGTAGAAAAGATCCCTGTAAGTGCTGCTCCTACTATAGAACAGTATAAAAGTAGCTTTCAGAACAGATGAGACTAAGGTCATATGACAGGGTAGAAGGTCCCAGGACCCCTGACCTTACACCAGCTCTGCTTGCCAGCCATAGACTCTGCCTGCTGAGGAAGCTGAGTCATGCATAGCATTGTGCCAAAGATTACCTTCTGGATGGTTCTTGTCAAAATGACCCTGGAGGAGAGGGAGGACCAAGAGCAAGAAGTCCCCAAATGTGTGCTCTCAGCTCCTCAGATGACAAAAGGAAAGGAGTCCAAACTTTGGGGCATCTGATTTAGGGATGAAAGAGATGGTTTTTCACAGCTTAAATAGATGAGGTAGCCCTGCATGCAAGAGAGATTGCTCAGGCTGAGCCTTCTCATAAATCTGCCCCTGGATTCTCAGCAGCAGCTCTGGGGACTACTCAGAAAAAAAATGTGTTCCAAATAAACCCAAAGATATCAAATTTTCAACCACATTCACCTAACACACATATCTCTTTTTCTTTCCTCCATCTCTATTGCCTTACTACACATTTTGTACTCCCCAAGGATCAATCTCTCTGTGTCTCTGTTTCTCCATCTCTGTCTATGTTACTCTCTGTGTATTTGTTTTGCTCTCTTTTTTTCTTTCTTTTTTCTCTCTCTGCACTTCTTTACTGAGCATGTCTTCCTGTTCTTATGCCCAGGGATGAGAAAGGGGCTCAGCCAGGTGATTGTGTCATGCTCACTGTCCTCAGTGCCTTAAGATTCCCAGCTGCCCAGAATCTAGTGTGTTGCAGCCACTCTGTAGCCCTAACACTCTGCCACAGCACCCACTAATCACCCCTCTCCTGACCTTTTCCCACAAACCTCATAGGATTTCTTTCCAGGTCCCCAGGGGTATTTTTAAACCACCCACCCCCACAATTTCTGTGATTCTGCTTCCAGTGGTTTTTCTGGGTGTCCTTAGCAAAATGTTCTTGAGTCCAGCTGGGTCTCTGGCAGTGCCCAGGGATTCCTCAAGAGGGCACTACCAGCTTTCTTGGTGGCAACCTCCTGCCTGCACTTTGTGCCTGTGGGAACAATGCAGGATTGTTTGAAACCAGTAAACAGCTTGATATATGCAATTCTGAGGGTTCCCAGAGGATCTGGGCCCCCTTGATCATAACTTGCTTTGGTTGTACAGCTTTCTTGCAAACAAGTCCAAAACACTTGGATATTAACTCCATTCTTTGCTCTGTGATCCCATAGTACCTGATTTGTAAAGGCTACTAGGCAAGGGGCTCTCTTTGCTCCATATATAGACTGAATTATGAAACTCAAGGAATTCCAATGAATTTCTCTTAGAAAACTAAATAAGGTCTCAAGTGCCCAATTTGAGCACTTGAGGACATGTCTACTTCTCTATGTCCACATAGATCATCAAGGGGGAATGGAGAAGACATGGTACCAGTGAAAGCCAGGGGTCACCTGCCAGCATTTGGGTTTCTGGAGTTGAGGCTTTGCTTCTCCTCCACAAGATAATGTCCTCTCAGAAAAAATTTAGGAAGGCAAGTGATTTATTCTTACAGCTTTTCTATCCTGGGCACATAAGGCTGGTTGGCTGGCAAGCAGGCAATATATTATGCCCTATGTACTTGCCAATAAAACTTTTCACACCCAATTTCATGCCAATAGGCTTGACCATGTCTTTCTGGCCAAGAAAAGGGCTGAGGTCCAGAGATGTCACATACTTTGAGCTGGTACTAGCGGGGTAAGTGGAGTCTGCTCTTCTTCCTCTACTGAAGATTCAGGGAGAAGTGCAAAAATGGATGGAGGCTAGTTATGAGTTGACTGTTTATTTGAGAGGGGGAGATGCCCATGGATTATGGTAGAGTGAATGGTAGAGAGGAATGCAAAATAATCAGATTAATAAGCTCAGGAAAGAAGTGCCTGGGGAGTACCAAACAGCTATTAGCAATGTGAAGAAAACAGATGTTCACATAACCTACCTTCACTGACATGAAAGCACGAGTAGGTGTGACACAGTGGCCCATGAAGAGAGGTAACATGTTTGATACGATCTCTGAGCACAGCAGAAATACTACTACAAGCCTTGGCTGTCAAATACTCACTTAACTCCTGAGGACCAAAGTTATATATTCCATTTTCTTAATGGAGTACAGAGGTAGATTTTCCAGTGCCACCCAGCAGGCAAGGAACAGAGCCACCTCTAGAGAATGCCTCTCTCCAGACTCACATTGCTTGGAAGGTTGTTCCGCTCCAAAAGAATGTTTGAACAGAGAGCTTCTGCCCTGAGCCAGAAGATCCAGAGTGAGGATGGACAGGCATCAGACTACTGTGGCCTGACTTTCCAACTCTCTGCACTTCTCAAACTAAGCAGGAGGCCCAGATTAGAAATCCAGGCAGGGTGAGTTGCATGCAGTATGTAGGATCAATGAGATTCAAAATCAGTCGGTGGAGATCAGATGATACTAAGGACTTTGTTATAATTGCTAGGTATGGTAATAGCATGCTTATTATGGTTTTTTAATTCAATTTATTGGGGTAACACTGGTTAGCATGAACATATAGGTTTCAGTTGTGAGTTTCTATGTTACAAAATCTGTATACTGTACCATGTGCCCACACCCAAAGTCAAATCTTCTCTTTTCACCATATATTAGGACCCACTCTCACCCCCTTCCCTCTGGAAACCACCACACTATTGTTTGTGTTCACACGTTTCAGTTTTATATCCCAAAGATGAATGAAATCATACAGCTCTTAGCTTTTTTTTTACTTCTTTCACTTAGCGTAATGGTCTCAAGATCCATCCATGTTGTTGCAAATGGCAGTATATCATCCTTTCTTATGGCTGAATAGAATTCCATTGTGTATATGTACCACATCTTCTTTATCCAGACCTCTACTGCAGGACACTTAGGTTGTTTCCATGTCTTGGCCACCATGAATAATGCTGCAATGAACATAGGGGTGCATATATCTTTGCGAATACATGATTTTGAGGTTTTTGGGTATATACCCAGGAGAGGGATTGCTGGGTTGTATGGTAGCTCTATTATCAATTTTTTGAGAAATTGCCAGACTGCTTTCCATAGTGGTTGTACCAGTCTATATTCCTACCAGCAGTGGTTGAGGGTTCCCTTTTTTCTACAACCTCTCCAACACTTATTACTTGTCTTGTTGATAATGGCCATTCTAACAAGTGTGAGGTGGTATCTCATTGTAGTTTTGATTTGCATTTCCCTAATTGCCAATGAGGTATAACATCCTTTCATATATCTATTGACTGTATGTCTTCTGAGGAGAGATGTATTTTCAGATCCTCTGCCCACTTTTTGATTGGGTTGTTTGGTGTTGAGTTTTATGAATTCTTTATATATTTTAGAAGTCGAACTACAGCGGGAAGGCCGGGGAGGGTTGGGGGGCAGGAGGGGGGGGTAAGAGATCAACCGAAGGACTTGTATGCATGCATATAAGCATAACCAATGGACATAAGACACTGGGGGGTAGGGGAGGCCAGGGGATTGTCAAGGGCGGGGAAAAAAAAGGAGACATGTGTAATACTCTTTGTAATACTTTAAGCAATAAAAAAAATAAATAAATAAATAAAAAGAAATTAAACCTTTGTCAAGAGTATCCTGCTGGCTCTCAGTGTCTCCCTCAGGCTAGCTCTAGAGCCAGCAGAACAGTGCTCTCTGTCTACAGCAAAATCACAGACACAGAGTTTCACTAGGCCACTGGGTTCCTGAGTTGTTCAGTCTAGGAGCCACTTCAGACACGATCTATCATATTTTTGTTTTGTTTTTAAAACAAATTTTATTTCCAGGTTTTACAGCAGCCCAAGAAAGTGGGTACTGTTACTATGTCCAATCTACAGACAAGCAAACTGAGTATCAGAAAACTCAAATGGCCTGTCCAAGGTCACACAGCTAATAAGTGGCCGAAGCCAAAATGCAGGCTTCAGATGCTGTCAATGCCTTCAGCCAAAGATTACCAAAAATACATATGGGGTTGATCAAGTTGGGTTTATTGCTCATTACAGCAAAGGGAGACACCCCAACACCTGACTGTCCCCAAAGGTGCGTGTTCTCTCTTGCAGCAACAATCAATAAGCCCAACTTGCTCAACCCCAGGTGTGCGCTCCTGGTGGTCTTTGGCTGAAGGGCATTGACGGACATGGAGGTTCACTGAGATTCAGCTGAAGCCCCCACTGCCTTTGACCCAGATTGGCTACTTAGTAATAGTAATCACATATGAGACTCCTTATGCCTATCTGTTTGAGGTGCCAAATTGCCCATATCTGAGAGGTAAGTTAATGCTGAAATGAGCTCTTATATTTCACTGTAATCCTTTCTCTTAGGATTTATTTTGCTTTCCTAGGAATGAGATCCTTTGGGCTAATTTTGGTTATCTGTTCGGATTTGTATTATTCTTTGATGAAATTGTTTTTCTAGCCTTTTGATACATGCCCCTATAGTCTGTTTGCTTGTCTAGTGTCTTTAATGTTATTTGTTTATAAGAGGAAAAGTCTTTAGGGAGAGGATGGCATAAATTCAATAAACTTGTTCTTGAGCTGGCCCTGGGGACTGAGTTCAGACAGTTTTCTCAGACAAAATTTATCTCAGGTTATCATTTCAAAACCTTATAAAGACTTCTCAATCTTGTTTTTCTCCCTGAGACTTGCTTTCCTTAGTTTCATCTACCCAGAATCAGGGGTTTTGTTTGGCCCCTAATTGTTGACGATTGTCCATTAGCCAAATTCTGGAGACACAAAGTTTCCCATCATCATCTTCACAGACTATTGAGTTCTGATGATGTTTTCCCCTTCTAAAAATGCACCTATTTCAGGCTAAACACCTGCTTCTTTCATGTCTTCTCCCCATGATGCTAACTTGTATGTTTATCTCTCTGGCTAGAACAGTTCAGCAGAGACTATTTAAAATTGCAGTGGCATTTTTGTCATCATCCACGTAGATCTTTGTTAACCATACTAAAAACCTTATATATTATGAGCTTACCTATGTAAAGAAGAAAATTAATAGAAAAAGACTAAGAGAATATATGAAAATATTAAGTATGATTATTTTGGCTAGTAGAATTCTAGGTGATATAATTTCCTTTATACATTTCAGTATTTTCCAAGTTTTCTATAATGTGTATGCTTTCCTTTTAAAATCAGATGTTAATTTTTTTTAAATATTGATACTTCCATTTTGATATGTCATGTGTTCACAGCTACATTGAAATATATACAGCACTGGCCAGTGTGGCTCAGTTGGTTGGAGTGTCATCCTGTGCACCAAAGGGTCACAGATTCAATTCCAGGTCAAGGTACAAACCTAGGTTTCAGTTTGGATCCCTGGTTGGGGCGAGTTCTGAAGGCAACCGACTGATATTTCTCTCTCTTCCTCTCCCTTCCTCTCTCTCTAAAAAATATCAATTTTTTTAAAAACATATTCTCAGGAAAAAACCCCTTTGGGGAGCTGTGGACTAAACAAGAGAAGTACTTAAGAACAAAAAGCAAAAGAAACCCTGATGAGATTGTCTTGTTTGTCTAAAAGAGAGATCAATTTGTTAAACTTAGGAAATATGGTTTCCATATTTGGGGAATGAATAAATGCTAGCTTTTTAATTATACAGCTTGAAAGATTTGTCCAGGGTCCATGTTTTGTCAAAACCAGTTATATGCTACTCTCTTTTGTGTAGGTATAGCTTAAAATCTTTATTTCTGCATGTTTACTTTCTTCTTTCTCCTTGCAGAGGAAACATAGTCCTTTACAGTGATAATTACATATTTGACTGTAAGTAGCTCTCTCTTTCATTTTTATTTTTTCCTGTCCCATTTTCTCTTTTTTCCCTCTTTTGTGAAATTTTAAATATTAACTTATCAAAATATAATTTAGTTATTTTGTATACACTGTAGACAAGATGTCAAATTTGTGTAAAATATTTTGTTATTAAACTGTTAATTTTTATATGCACTGAAAGTGTATTTACAGAATAGCCTTTTATTATAGCTGTAAGAAAATAAGAGGCTTGCCCAGCCAGTGTGTCTCTGTGGTTGAGCATCGACCCATGAACCAAGAGGTCACAGTTCAATTCCCCATCAGGGCACATGCCAGGATTTCAGGCTCAGTCCCCAATAGGGGGCGTGCAGGAGGCAACTGATCAATGATTCTCTCTCATCATTGATGTTTCTTTCTCCTTCTCCCTCTCCCTTCCTCTCTCTTGAAAGTAAATAAAACATTTTTTTAAAAGAATTTGGGTGTGAGTCAGTGTCTTTAACACACTATTTTTTTTGTTCAAGACCAGATTTAAATTTCTCATAATTCAAACTTCCTAAATTTCCTACACTTGCTTTATGAATTAAATAAGTTGCCACTGTCCTAGGCTATGTTCTAAGTGCTTCATATGTATTAATCATCATATAATCCTCATTACATAAAGTAGATACTACTGTTCTCTTCTATCTATACTTGAAGAAATGGAGGCACAGAGAGGCTAAGTCAAAGTCACAAGCTAATACTCAACAGAGCTGATACTTTGGTGGATTGCACTACAGAGTATGGGATCAGAGTGGCAGAAACTGTACAGATGCTCACTGAACCCATTTCTTCTTCTTACTTCTGTTGGGGAATTTTTCATCTTATAGAGACCTCAGAGACACTTCAGCCTGCTTTGTAAAAACTGTTTAACTTGACTCAAAAAAACTCTGTTAACTTAAAAGTACACAAAATGGGCTCACTGATATTGTCACAAATGACACTTTTGCTCGTATGTGCCCCACTAGGGTACTGCTTCATATCTAGATATCACACATCAATGTCACACACTAACTTATCTATCCTGTGTGTTCAGGATAATTTTTAGATGTTTAGAATTACCGCTTTACTAGAGGATCATGCTTCTCTGGAAATAATTTTTAAATTACCCAAAAATTACTCAATCATCTCCAAAATGAGGCATACACAAGATACTTTGGAAAACTCCTGGGGGGAATAATTGATTGCCTCTTTATGTACCTATACTATCTGACTGTGATTCCCATGATTAGGAATAATACAGCTGGCAAATATGGTCTAAAATTTGTTTCTGGACCTAGAAAAAGTCATAAGTAACATAACCTCTATTCTGAAAGCCTGACAAACTAGTCTAAATTCAATAAACAGGGCTGTTACAGACAATCACATTACCCCTCTCAATTAGTCAAGGGGAATTTATGCTGCAACAAATACTTCTTGCTATGCCTGTATACTACAAGATAAGTAAAACAGCTGGGGTGGGGGGAAGTCACTTGTTTCTTGAACTAATCATTTCTTTTGTTTCTGATAATTGTTAGTATTATAGTATCCTGTTTCGTGTTTCAAATGCTGCTGCCCAACCATTGTTACATCAGAGGACTCAACAACTCAATCCTGCAATATAATGAGCAGAACAGACTAACCCTAGTCCTACTATAGACTACAACTTCCTAATCAGCAGAATCTTGGCAATGGTGAAAATCTGGACATCATTGATTAATGTCCTGCAGCCTGACTTCATCTACTTTGGCCATAAGGGAAGCACTAAGAAAGAAACTAGCAGTCAGTGCCTGACAGCTAAAACCTGGCCTGGTACTAAAGTTTCACAGAATATAACATTAGACAAGGCCACCCTTTGATCATAATGGATCAATACCAAAAAGGACCACTGTGTGGGCTGAAATAGCTCAGCTGGGAGAGTGTTAGACTGAAAAAAATCACTATGTAATCAGATCTGAACACAGACAAAACATGAACATTATCTAAACCATAGAAATGACCAAACTTCCTCTATTCTGCCTAATATGAGTGACTACTGTTCCTTTAATTATATTCTTATCTTTGGTCTAATATTCCCTTTTTAGATAAGATTTATTGAGGTACCCAATTATAGAATTACTCCTGGTTTCTGACAACATCCAATCCAGCGCAAAGCCCCATTTCATTAAACTCCAAAATCCCTTAAGTCTATATCCAGAAGTGCTCCATGAACCCGCATGATGTACATTACTTCACTTTTATCCCACAATGAAAAAATTATAATTATCACCCTTTTGCAAATAATGAAACTGAGACTACCCAGCTAGTAAGCAGAGAAACCCACAAGAACCCAGGACTTATTCTTTGGGGTATGTCATGCTGCTTCAAAAGAGTGCCTTTTAAAGGGAGATTTTATTAGATTCCTGGCAATTCTCCATATGAAATTCTATTTTCCAATATGTTGCATCTTAGTTGATATGTTGGCATATCGTCCCCACCTTGATTATTCTCTCAACATTGCACAGAACCCTGGCTCATAAAATTTTGTCTGTGTGTTTGTGTCTGTGAGTAAGGAGGTGGTTTGGTTGGGAAGCACTCTAAGTAGCCCCCCCCCTTATCTGCAGTTTCTCTTTCCACAGTTTCAGTTACCCAAGGCCCAAAATATTAAATGGAAAATTCCAGAAATAAACAATTCATAAGTTTTAATTTGCATGCTGTTCTGAGTACATGATGAAATCTCATGCCAACCCACTCTGTCCCACCCGGGATGTGAATCATCCCTTTGTC
>NW_005360037.1:142757-157855 GCF_000412655.1 Myotis brandtii
ATATATATATATACATACATACTAGTGGCCCAGTGCAGGAAATTCATGCACATTAAAAGGGAAATTAATTATAGAAATATTTTAATACTGCTGTTTGCCCTTTCTCTATAATAGAAATATCAGAGAGGAAAGAAAATCAGTAAAATGTATATGAAAATCTTCCTCCTGTCAGAAACTGGGGCACGCCGGGGGACCCAGAGTCAAATCCCCACCCACCTGTGCACCCTTCAAAATCGCATGAGACCCAGCCCCGGCCGACTCCACCCCCGTCAAGCCCTGCCAGGAGGAGGGCGCAGCCTCAAGTTCCCAATCAAGCCCCACCAGGTGGGAGGCGCAGCCTCAGGTCCCCTGTCAAGCCCTGCTGGGCAGGTGGTACAGCCTCAGGGCCCCCGGCACACGCTGGGCACAGGGCATAGCCTCAGGTCACCCGGTGCACCCTCAGGTCCCCCAACCCAATGCCAGGGCAGGGAGCACAGCCTAAGGTCCCCCGGCCTGGGGTGAGGGGGGCTGCCTGAGGTGCCACAGCCTGGGCTGGGGTGGGGGGCATGCTTTGAGGTCCCCTGTCAAGCCCTGCCAGGTGTGGGGCATGGCCTGAGGTCCCCCAGCCTGGCGCCTGGGCGGGCAGCATGGCCTGAGATCCCTCATCAAGCTCCACCAGGTGTGGGGCGCAGCCAGAGGTCCCCTGTCAAGCCCTGCTTGGCAGGGGGCATGGCCTGAGGTCCCCCATCAAGCCCCACCAGGTGCAGGGAGCAACCTCAGGTCCCCTTCCCCAGCCCAGCGCCATGCAGCCGCAGGTCCCTGCTGATTCCCGTTAAGGCTCGTTACAGGAATTCGGCCTCTGTTGTGGGTGCAGCCATCTTTTGTTATGGAAACTCTGCCTCCGCTGTGGGCACCACCATCTTTGTGACAGTGTGACAGCCAATTTGCATATTCCCTCTTTATTACATAGGAGATAGATAGATAGATAGATAGATAGATAGATAGATAGATAATCTCCACAATTTCAGTATGGGTGTCTTGGAGCATATTCCCCACAGATAATGCAGAACAGTAGTATGTTGATGTGTCTTGTGATTTGTTTTGGGGTCTGCACATACCATAGTTACTAGAATCATCCGACCATATCTGCAGGTCCCTTTCAGGATGAGGAGCTGAGGAGACCTAGTGAGGCTGGTAGCTCAGTGCAGGAATTGCTAAGGAGCATGAAGGGAGGAGCCAGGGCTGCCAACTGCACAGCTTCTGACTATTTAGTGCTGACAGCAGAGAACAGGCCATCAGTCAGCCAGCAAGAATGAAGTGAATTCTTACTGCTGTCAGCCTCCTGCCCACCTTGTGCTGAGCACGGGGTGGAGGAGGGGTTTGGAAGGAGTATAAAATATGGCTTCTGCTCTAAGAAACTTATCTTAGCCTCCTCTGATGAGACTGTCTCCTGCCTTCTCTTCTCTCCCTCCCATTTGGTGCTTTGTGTTGAGATGCTAAAGGAAGCACTTTTAGGGGGAGGGGATGAACGTGCTGGCTGATGTGGGCAAGAGACACAATCCTGAAAACCCTATGATGAATAAGTGGGAGCATTCATTGACCCAAGCATGTCTGTTTTCAAATAATTACCAGTCCAAAAAGTCTCAAGGGATGATGAGGAGGGAGAAAAGGGAGGGAGACCAGGAACAAAGTTCCAGACATTTTTATGCAGCAGGGGTTTAGGGACAGTGATCTAAAATGTGTGTTAAGGGGGAAGGGGAGTTTGCCTGAAGGCTGCATCTGCTTAAGGGTACTTTATTTAGATTATGCTTTCACTTAGGGTGGCTTGGTGAGCAGGTGGCAGCTTACAGCAGTAAGGGTAGAGCTAAAGCTGTTTGCAGCCACCTTTGCTTTCAGGTGTGATGAATGGGACTCCTTCCCTGAGCCAAGCAGTTAAGAGAGATGGGACAAAGGAGGAGGGTCTAGAATCTTGAGAAAGAACCGGCAGGGGCCAAACTATTTCAGATGCCTGTCTATGAACTGCCCAAGACCATATATAGGACCTTCCCACAAGAGCACTGTGGCTGGTAGGGGCAGAAGATGTGCTGTATATAGTCCACGTGTAAGGGCTATAAGGACCAGCTATCCTCTCCCCACAAAGGCCTAGCCAGGTGCAGTGCTTTGTTCATGGCTAGCCTTTATTAAATAATCAGAGAACATTTTCCCATCTCTACTCATAGACTTAAGAAGGGAATTAAATCATTGGAATGATCCATGGTGTTCTTGAGATTTGATCCTCCCAGCTTTGATCTGGAAGGCTGCAGTGGAGCTACCTGAACTTGTTTATCTCAGAGTCACCAGAGCCACCAGCCCAGTTTCTACTACTCCTCTTAGAAAGCCCCACCCCCAACAAAGACACAATGACTCTTTTCCTGTCCTCAGCAGTCAGCTGACACAGGCTGGCATTTAAAAAAAAAAAAAACCCTCCCCGGTTTGGTTCAGTGGATAGAGCAAGCATGTCAAACTCGTGGCTCGTGAGCCACATGCAGCCCACAATGAATATTTTTGCAATCCAGCCAATATAACGGTATGTAAGAAACATTTTAATAAAAATTCATAATTTTATTTTTACAATATCCTGTTATACATAATTATTAATAACGAACTACAGTGTTCCCTAATAACTGATTACTATAAACGTGTTGCATTCATTTCCTTTTCGCGCCTTATGTGCAGGCGCACCGTTTCTCTCCACTAATACTAGCAGCGAATATTTTAGCAGCCGATTACCATGTCATTAGTCTTGTACTGACCTGTTTGGTGTGTGTAACAGGAAATATTTCACTTTTGGAGAACAAGAAAAATAGGTTTATTTGTGTTACACTTATTAATTTGTGCAGTTATTCAGTGTCTGGTAAGTTAATGTTCAAGAAAAAATATTACTTTTTATTAAAATGTTCTATTATTTTATGCTAACAATTACTCATTTATTTCAGTCCTTTGTATTCAGCATGTCTCTATCGAATTAAACCTATGTTTCTATGAAAATTGAAGCTTTTATTTTTTTGCGACCCACATAAACTTAAACCTTGTTTATTTGGCCCATGTTAGCCTTTGAGTTTGATATGCTTGGAATAGAACATCAACTGGAGGACTAAAGGGTCCCAGGTTTGATTCTGGTCAAGGGCACATGCTTGGGTTGTGGGTTTGATCCCCAGTGGGGGGCATGCAGGAGGCAACCGAACAATGATTCTCTCTCATCATTGATGTTTCAATCTCTCTCTCAAGCTTCCTCTCTGGAATATATATATATATTAAAACCTGCCCAGCTGGTGTGCAGTGTGGGGGTGCAGGAGGCAGCCCACCAGTGATTCCCTCTCATTAATATTTCTATCTCTCCCTCTCCCTTCCTTTCTGAAATCAATAAAAATATACTTAAAAGAAAAAAGTAATGATAAATAAAATAAACAACTCTCCATCCCCCTTCCAAATAGAAGATAATGAATAGGAAAGAAAGTATAACAACAATGAAAAAAATCTCCAGGTACAGACACATTTTATTGGAGTCCTTCACTGGAAGGAGAGGAGAGTTTCCCAAAGCATGTTTCAGGGGGTTCCAGTTCCACTGGATGTTGAAAGGGTAATGTAAAAGAGAGGGCTCTATGGAGAACAGTATAGAGTTTCCTCAAAAAAATTAAAAATGGAATTGCTGTTTGACCCAGCAATCCCACTCCTGAGAATATATCCTAAGAATACAGAAACACCAATTAGAAAGAATATATGCACCCCTATGTTCATAGCAGCATTATTTACAATAGCTAAAATCTGGAAACAGCCCAGGTACCCATCAGTAGATGAGTGGATAAAAAGCTGTGGTACGTTTACACAATGGAATACTATGCAGCTGCAAAAAAAGGATCTCTTGCCCTTTGAGACAGCATGGATAGACCTGGAGATTATTATGCTAAGCAAAATAAGCCAGTCAGAGAAAGATAAGTATCATATGATCTCACTCATAGGTGTAATCTAATAAACAAAATAAACTGGTGAACAAAATAGGCATGGAAGCATGGAAGAGACTGACAGATCTCAGAGGGAAAGGGAGAGGGAGGGTAGGAAGAGATTAACCAAAAAACTTATATGCAGCCCTGGCTGGTTTGGCTCAGTGGATAGAGTGTTGGCCTGCGGACTGAAGGGTCCCGGGTTCGACTCCAGTCAGGAGCACATGCCTGGGTTGTGGGCTCGATCTCCAGTGTGGGATGTGCAGGAGGCAACCAATCAATGATTCTCTCTCATCATTGATGTTTCTATCTCTCTCTCCCCCTCCTTTTCTCTCTGAAATCAATAAAAATATTTTTTAAAAAAACTTATATGCATAACCTATGGACAGAGACAATAGTGAGGTGAAGGACTGGGATAGGGCTGGAGCTGGGTGGAGGGAGGCAAAGGAGGGAAAATGGGGACATCTGTAATACTCTCAACAATAAAAATAAATTTAAAAAGAGACGGCTCTGTGGGCAAATATGTTTTGGAAAGGCTGGTTTAACCAAAGTTAAAAATAAAAAGTATTTCTACTTTGAGACTCTTCTCAGAACTTCCAATATGCTGATGTGTAGTCTCATCTCTAAAAGATGAAGGGAATACAGTTTGTGGCTAGATGCCATTTATCAAACACTTACCACTATCCTAGACTATGTGCTAAGTGCTTCACCTGTATTAATCCTCATGTAATCCTCATTACATAAGGTAGATGCTACTATTCTCTTCAATCTATACATGAAGAAATGGAGGCACAAAGAGGTTAAGTAACTCATCCAACGTCACAAGCTAGTACTTAGCAGAACTGATACTTTGGAGAATTGCACTACAGAGTATGGGATCAGAGTGGCAGAGACTGTACACATGGTCACTGAGTGCATTTACTCTTCTTACAGGGCTCACCACCAAATTATATTTCCCAAACTCCCTTGCAATGCGATGATCAGTACTTACTTTTGGAATGTGAGCAGAAGTAATATGGGTCCTCTCCAGGCTGAGGCAGTTAAAAATGGGTGTGCCCTTCTATATTCTCTCTTTCTCTCCTCACCTATTAGCAGAGGATCCAATAAATTACTTCAAGGACATAAAGGTGGCTAAGCAACAATATGAAATAAGCTTGGATCCCTTGGTGACTGTAGATCAGAGTCCACCAGCCCAGCCCACCTGACTCTTTCTAAGGTGCACTGGAATACAACATGGAAAAATAATAATTGATTGCATTAAACCACTGAGCGTTGGAAGCTATTTGTTACAATAGTTATCTTACCCTATCCTGATTAATATAATGAAAATATTATCTTTTCCTAGGACATTTCCTGGGACAAAGATTCTGAGGGGTTTACAATGAGCAATGTCTATGTGGTATGAGCACCAACTTCAAAGTCAGAACTAGATTCAAATCTCAGTTCTGCACCAGCTGTGCAACTTTGGGCTAGTCACTTAACTTTTCCGAGTTTCTGTTGCCAAAGTTAAAAGTGGAAATAATAATGCCAAACTCAGAGAGTAGCTGTGAAGATTAAGTGAAATCGTGTACAGAAAGTGCCTGACACACAGTAGATACTTATTAAAAAGTAGCTATTTTCATTACAGGAAATCCTGGAACTCTGCCTGACATAATCATAAGAACCTCATAAATAGTAGTTCTCTTTCTTTAATCCCATCCCACATCCCCAGAGCCTAAGGGCTGGCTGGATTTGGCAAGTACCTTGTCTGGATTTTTACCCTCCCAGCTCCCTCCCAGCCAGTGACTTATTATCAGCACCTTCCTTTACCACACCTTCAGGAGCTGGTCCATGTTCCATCCTCATCCTAACTCAGATAAATGCCAAAGCCCCAAGTGAAACAATTCTCTACTGAGGACCTGCCTCTTTAAAGGGCTTGGTGAGGTGAAAAATGTCCCTCTTCCAGACTCAAGCGCTCAGCTCCAACCTCCTCTGGAGTCCTCTGAGCTGACTTCATGGCTGGGATGGGCCAGGGCAATGCTGCTGCCCTCCACTTCCAGTGTCTCATCTAATACTAACTTCAGTGTGTGGGGACCAAATGTGTATTTTTCAAGTACTAGCCAACATGGTGCTACTGAATTCCATGCCCAGGCCTTGGGAAGACTGAAAGAAGTTGCAACAGCTGTGGGAAGAGGGTTGAGGGGGGGGGGGGGGGGAGAGAGGTGTGTCCACTGCAAAGATAATTCTGGTGGCAAGGGGATCATTGATCTGTGGTGTTAGGTGACCACTCCAGGCAGTGATCCAGAAAAGAATTAACATGAACTCATTGGCAGAGCAAATGTTTCTTGCATTCCAGTTCCAGAGCCCTCCTCAATCCCTCCTCAACAGAAGAAAAAAAAAGCTCAGTTATTTTTAAAAATATATTTGTATTGATTTCAGAGAGGAAGGGAGAGGGAGAGAGAAATAGAAACATCAATGATGAGAGGGAATCATTGATTGGCTACCTCCTGCAAGCCCCACACTGGGGATTGAGCCTGTAACCCATCATGTGCCCTTAACCAGAATCACACCCCAGACCCTTCAGTCTGCAGGCTGATGCTCTATCCACTGAGCCAGACCAGCTAGGACATCAGCTATTTTTAATTCTCTGCTTCTTCAAAGTTGGCCTGGATCTCTCAACTGTTTTTTACCTCTTCCCTCTGTGCTGGAGTTTTCATTGATTTGAGACTTGCTTATTCCATTTGGCTGATCAACCTCTTAAGGATGTCAGTGGGCAGAATGCTCTTGTTGGGGAAATGAAAAACCTTCCCTCATCCCATGCAGGCCATGAACTCCTCCACAGCTCTCTCTGGCATTTCTTGCTTTTCTTGACTGGGATGCTCAGGAGCACTTACCACCAGAATCTAGACAATTTTCACATATGTGTGAAGTAGACAAGTAGGTCTTACGCCTGCAAGGAATGACAATGTTAGAGCTAACCCAAGCAGCACTTCTACAGGTCTTCAAGGCTTCAGGACCGGTTACACTTAGCTGAGGCTGAGCCAAGGATCACTGGAAAGAAGCTGTCATGGCTACTCATCAGGGCACGCATCTAATAGGGCACATTGGTAGTTATGAACAAACTAGAGGCCTGGTGCATGGATTCATGCACCAGTGGGGTCCCCCAGCTGACCTGTGCCCTCTCACAATCCAGGACCCTCGGGGGATGTCAGACTACCGGTTTCGGCCCGATCCCCCGCAGTCCAACATCCCCCAGAGGGATGTAGCAGCAGATGGCCGGGGAGGAGCCCGAGCCTGGGCCCGGTGCCGCGCACACTGCTCCCGCTCATCCTGGCCCTGCTACGCCTGTCACAGCCGCTGGGTAGCACTGCTGCGAAGGTGGGCGAGGCTTGGGCCACTGCAGCTGCAATCGCCAGCAGTGAGCCTGGCGCCTGGTGCCCATCAGTCAGCTGAGCAGTGCTCCTGCTGTGGGAGTGCACTGACCACCAGGGGGCAGCTCCTGTGTTGAGCGTCTGCCCCCTGGTGGTCAGTGTGCATCATAACAACCGGTCAAATAATCGACCGGTCGAACAATTGACTTGTGGCTTAGGGTTTTATATATATAGATAGATGCTCCTGTCTGTTCCCTAGAAAACAGACTAAAATGACATCAATAGCAATTGGATGTGGGTGAAGCAGATAACACATTCCCAAAGGGCAGACAAGTTCCAGCCTTGAAAGAGTATGGCTGTCCAAGGGATAGTTTATGATTCTCATCTTGCCTTGGCTGTTGGCAGAGGATGGAGAAAGGAAAATAGTAAATACAGCTCATAGTTATTGAGTACTTAGTGTATGTTCAGCACTGATCTAATTTATAGATAATAATGTATTGACTTCATAACACACCCCTATAAGGAAGATATTCTTATTATTCTCATTTTAAAGGCAAGACCATTGAGGCAAAGAAAGGTTACACAGCAATAAGATATGAACCAAGGTTTGAACCTAGACAGTCTGAGTGCAAATGCCATGCTCCTAACCACTATGCACACAGTCTGAGTAGTGTGCCCATGTGTAGATGAGCCCACTCCCCTGCCCTCTACCTTCTGATTTAGCCCTCTCCACTCAGGACCTACTTTCCTATGCCTGGGGCCTTCATCTACTTCAGAGAAAATTCTAGTGTTTTGCCATAGTAAGGCCCTGGTCAGTGTGGCCTTCGGGTACAGAGCAGGGAGCCCTTTCTGGGAGTCCTAGGAGCACCAGGAAAGGAAAGGGTGGAGTGTAGCTAAATCAGATGTATGGAGGAGGAGGCAGCTAGTAATATAACTGGAAGATAGGAGAGAATCACCTCCCCTCTTCAAGCAATACAACTGCTCCCCTTTTGTCTTCCCCCCCCCACACACACACACAGATGCACAAACTCACACTCACATACTTCTCTGCTCAATTATTCCAGCAGTAGGGTAGAGCAGGGCTGCTAGAGAAGAGATTGCTTGTTAGTGAGGGAGATTGGCAACTTGCCCTGCAGCTCAACTTTTGAAAGAGGCTAGAGTACTGGGGGCTACCTGCCGAGATCCTGGGGCTCACTGAGCACCCCTAGCGAGGGCAGATGCTGAGAAGACACTGTCTGCTCTGCAGGACTGGCTTATTCAAGACTCTGTGAACAAAGCTTTGTGGCTAGCCTCCTAAACTCCCAATCAAATCCTAAGGTTTCATCTAGAGCCTCCCTAAGGCAGACTCAATGGAGATATCCAGAGGCAGCTTCATTTCCTTTGACTCTACCTCCCCTGCAGGACCCCATCCATCTTCTCAACCAGGTGGCTATCTGAAGAGAGCACTCAGGCTCTGTCAGTTCCCTAAGCTTTGACACCTCTGCATAAAAGTATAGTCCTGGTGATTGACCCCTTATTTCCCCAAGAATAAACTTGCTTGCTAAACACCAAGCAAAGCCTTCCCACAGTGCTTCTCTCCCAGTGGCTCACCATCCTGTCCTTCGAACCTGTCCACTTCACATCATCACACATCTCTGTAGTTGCCACCTACTCTTCCCATACTTTTACAGGCACATGGTCTCACATGTACTTACATGACTCAGTTTACTCATCTGTAAAATGAAGCTGATACTGCCCTTTGTATATCCTGTAAGTTTTGAGAATCTGATGAGATAAAGTTCTGAATGCTCTTGTAGAGAACACAAAGTGCTGCATGTGCCAGAAGACACATTTTTCTCACCCACCAGCCTGATTGCTCCCTTCCTAGTGTCCAGGTGAGCATTTTGTGTTTAAAAATACTCAATAAAATTATGCTCCATAATTCAATATATGAGTGGGAGCATAGTATTTTAGGACTGCAAATGACAGTCAGTCTCTGTTACTATGAGCTGCTTCACAGCTTAAGCGTGGGACGAGGACCTTCCTGTATCCCCAATTGCAGAATCAAGTGAAGCCAGTGTCATTCTTCAGAGAGGTCCAGTGTGAGTAGGGCTGTGCTAGGCTGTAAGGAGATTGGGTAAAGGCACAGTCTTTCTTCCCATTAATGACAAGGAGGTGGTGCAGAGAGGGTGATACCTGGGACCAATACTGTGGTGGTAGATAGTGAAAGCGGGGGACAGTGAGAGGCATGGAGACTGGGTTCTGTCTCTGTATTAAATCTAAACCATTTTAGACCCAGTCAGTGTGATCACATTGAAGGAAAAAGATTGAGTAGTACTATTTCATTCTAATAGCAGGCAGGTGGCCAAAGACTTCAGAGAGGGGAAATGATCACAGACACATAGACCTGGATGGGACCTTCAAGCCACCAGGTTCTACAGTTGAGGCCCAGAAACCTGAAGTAATTTACCCAAGATCACAAGACCAGAAAAAGTCACAACCATGATTGGAACCCAGGCAGCCTGACTCGCAGTCTAGTGTTCATTCTAGTCCCCATTCTCCCACGTGGGGGAATGGTTCTTTATTTTTTCATATCCCCAAAGCCATTTGATCTTCATGGCAATCCCAGGAGTTGGGCAGGACAAAGACTGTTATTTCCATTTTGTACCAGAGGAAACTGAGGCACAGAGAGGTTTTTGCTTTAATAGTCACATATATTGGTGGCACAGCCAGGAGCATAACCTAGTGCTTCTAACAAGGCAAGTGAGTGGTTAAGGGCACCACAGCTGGAGTCAGACAAACATGGCTTTGAGTCTGAGCTTCACAGGTTACTGTCCATGAGACCTGAGAGGGGTTATCAATCTTCTTTGGACTTCAGTTTTCTTAACTACAAACTGGGGAATGATAATAGTACTGACCTCAAAGGCCCATAGTTAAGTATTCCATAACTCTTAGTAAGTCTTCCTTTTTCTCTGAACCCTCCCCACAACCTCAGAGCCTCTCTCTTTAGAAACAGTCCAGTGGAAGGTGGGGGAAGGGGAAGATGATAACAAAAGCTGAGAAAATGAGGTTTGGAACACATGACCATCAGTGTTCCCCTATCACCTGGCCCCAGCCTCTCCTCCCTCCCTCATCCCCCAAGGACAGTGCACAAAAGAGTTCTCAAAGCTGACTGGCACTCCCCATGCCATTTGTGTTCCTGGGCAGGCTGCCTGCAAAATCGTTAAATGCAAAGTTTTTTTAAGAAAACTAATAAATCAGCAAATCCCAATTGCCTGACCTTGGAAGCAAAGAGACAGACAGACAACAGATGTAGAGGGATGAGCTAGGAGGACCAAGAGCCCCACAGCTTGGGGGCGGGGGAGGTGGTGGAGCTGAAGATAAAATGAAGGCAAGGCAATAAGTATGCATAAATACAAATGCTCACCTCGTGCCTGAGTCCCTTTTCCCCCAGACAGACAGCCAAGCAGCTTTGTGGCTTGGTAGGACTAGACCTGCATATCCCTTAGCACCACAAAAACCAAGGTCAAAGTCAAGTCCTGAAACTGGCCCAGTGAGAATCCCAGCAAGCAGGAGCTTGGTTTAGAAGAGGAGAGTAAATAATACACAATTGTTCTTTTCCAGCAGCCCTTCCCCCTTACGCATGTCTACTTGTCTGTTCCTTTCCCTTCTATACCATTCACCTGGCTCTTAGAACACTGGCCTGATTCTGTCTTGGGACCTCTATGAGAGAATGCCATCCCTCAACTACAAAATAGGTCAGAGCCAGACTGAGACTTCAGGCATTCCTGTCTGGCTCCTCCATTGTCACGACTCAAGTCTCACAGATTGCTCTTCCTAAACCATGCCCTTGGGAGCAAGGCTTTTCCCATTCCTCTCTCATTTCTCTTCTTTGGCAGCAGATCCATGAAGGTTATTATCTCCAGAATTGGCCCTGTTCAAGATGAGCCAGACTACAGGGCTAAACTGATTGGCCTTCAGCAAAAATCAAGACTGAAGCAAGTGAAAAGCAGGCTTTCTGAGCACCTCCCTGCTAGAGAGCCTTCAGCTCAGTGTGTGAGCTGTCTAATCAACAGTGTCACTGCCTTGGGGTTCATACTCTGTGTCCTTATATAGGAAGAGCAGTTTCCTTAAACCAGCTGTCAGGTGTCTCGGTACTTGGGTCCCTAAGCTATGGAGCCCATTCCTCAGAGCAGCCAGGGGGTCTCTAGGCAGGTGTAGTGTTGGCTCATTCAGGAGAAGAAGTAAAGCTTCTCCACAGCCTTGAGCAGACAAGGAAGCTAGTTTCATTGGATCTAGGACTGCCAGGCTGGCAACTCTACTGATTGGGGTCCTTGGATCAAATTTTCAGTACAAAGATATGGGACTGGGGACATGAGGAGCAAAGGAAGCTCACATTCCAATGAGATGCATTAAGGATGTCAAGGACTCTTGCATGTCTCTAACCATGTGTCCCCATTTCACTTTTGGTGTCTTTCACAGGGACACATCCTCCAGGTGGACTGATTGGCATCCAAATGCCCATGTGTTTGGCTTCTGGGCTTTTTTGTACTCCCACCACTTTCCTTTCAAAGAAGAAAAATATGAAACAGGACAAAGGAAATTCACATTTGTTGAGTTAGGATTGGTTGCCAAGAACTGTCTTGGGCACTACCTTCTCCCATTTATTTCAATTCTTTTCTTAGGAGGGTGGGGAAGTTGTGGCTCAGATACAAAGAATGGCATTGATTGGAATTCTGTTAGAGTTACACTATCATTTGTTTATGTATGACCCATTTTCTTTTATTTCTATTTTTTATTCATCTCATTTTTTTTGCTTTCCCTCTTTAACACAGTTCCCAATCCCATCTCCTTTCCTGGTGGATACCCACTCTTGTGTGATTAATGTACATAAATGATATTATTCTGTACATCTTTTTCTGCAGCATCACAATTATAGAGAGCTAATTATGTTAATGTCTATGGATCTAGTGTGTTCACTTTGACTACTGCATAGTATTCCATGATTTACATAATTTCCATTTTATTAATTCCCCTGTTGATAGACTTTTTTTTATTTTTTAATGCTCACCCGATGATATTTTTCCATTGAGTTTTTAGAGACAATGGAAGAGAGAGGGACAGAGAGAGAAAAACATTGATGTGTGAGAAACACTTCGATTGGTTGCTTACTGCCCGAGCCCCCACCAGGGCCAGGCCCAAGAGGAGTCTGCGACCAAGATATGTGCCCTTGACCGGAATTGAACCTGGGACCCTTTGGTCCACAGGCTGGCACTCTATCCATTGAGCCAAACCAGCTAGGGCTGTTGATAGACATTTAGATTGTTTCCAATTCCTTTCTTGTGCAATAAAGCAATGAGTATTTCCATACAAGCCAATTTGTGGACCTGTGAGAGCAGTTCTTGGAGGATATATACCCAGAAATGGAATTGTTCTATCATAGAATATGTACTAACTTAAATTTCTAAATAATTCCAAGTTCCTCTCTCCAAAATGCCTGTATCCATTTACATAATTTCTAGTGATGTGTGAGTATCCCTGTCTCCCTACATTGTTACCAACACTTGCTATTGCTCTTTTTTAATGTTTCACTAGTCTGGTTGGTATAAAAGAGTATCTTCCTGCTGTTTTAATTTGCCTTTTCCTAATTATAATGAGGTTGAACATTTCTTCAGATAATTATGACTTTCTTATTCAAGTATCCCTTCTGTAAGTTGCTTATCTGTGCATTTGCTGTTTTCTCCATCAGATTTCCAGTCTGTTTCTTGCCAAACATCTGGATATTAATTTTTTGCTCATATACAGTACAAATATTTTCTCTGAGTCTTTTCTACTTCTCTTTTTTATTTGCCCATTGTGTCCTCTGTAGAAAAGAAATCTTTACTGTTAATAGATTTCAATAAAATCTAACCATTTTTACCCTTATGAGTTGTGCTTCTCACATCTTAAGGAAACCTTCCTACCCCTGTGCTGCAAAGATAGTCGCCTACATTTTCTACTGAGTTGTATAGTTTTGCCTTTTATGTCTGTCTTTAATAGTTTGTTATATATATGGTATGAGATAATCATTTAGTCTAGTTTTTCTACATAAGAGCAAATTTTCTCACTATCACTATATTATGCTTGTTTTACATCACATGGACCTTTCTTGTGATCCTCAATTCTTGAGCAGTAACTCAAGATACATTTGCTACCCTAGCTGGTTTGGCTCAGTGGAGAGAGCATCGGACCCGCGGATTGAAGGGTCCTAGGTTTGATTCTGATCAAGAGCACATGTTCCTGTTTGCTGGGGTCCAGCCCCATGGGTCCAGGGGTTCCCAAAGGTGTGGACCGAGTCGGCGAAGAATGTTTTACACAAAGACAGCGTTCAGAACTCTCTAGCTTTCCTCAGTCTCCGTGGATCTTCCCGGTGCCTGGCTGAGGCCACAGAGAAAAGATCCCAAGGCAAGCTGAGCCTTTATTTTATAGTGAGCGGTAAACAAGGTAGTGGTTTCCATAGTTACACAGTTCTTGTAAGTTTCACTTGTTTACAATGTTCTTGTTTTTGTTCTTGTAAGTTTCACTTGTTTACGTTCTTGTAAGTTTCACTTGTTTACATTCTTGTAAGTTTCACTTGTTTACATTCTTGTAAGTTTCACTTGTTTACATTCTTGTAAGTTTCACTTGTTTACATTCTTGTAAGTTTCACTTGTTTACATTCTTGTAAGTTTCACTTGTTTACATTCTTGTAAGTTTCACTTGTTTACATTCTTGTAAGTTTCACTTGTTTACATTCTTGTAAGTTTCACTTGTTTACATTCTTGTAAGTTTCACTTGTTTACATTCTTGTAAGTTTCACTTGTTTACATTCTTGTAAGTTTCACTTGTTTACATTCTTGTAAGTTTCACTTGTTTACATTCTTGTAAGTTTCACTTGTTTACATTCTTGTAAGTTTCACTTGTTTACATTCTTGTAAGTTTCACTTGTTTACATTCTTGTAAGTTTCACTTGTTTACATTCTTGTAAGTTTCACTTGTTTACATTCTTGTAAGTTTCACTTGTTTACATTCTTGTAAGTTTCACTTGTTTACATTCTTGTAAGTTTCACTTGTTTACATTCTTGTAAGTTTCACTTGTTTACATTCTTGTAAGTTTCACTTGTTTACATTCTTGTAAGTTTCACTTGTTTACATTCTTGTAAGTTTCACTTGTTTACATTCTTGTAAGTTTCACTTGTTTACATTCTTGTAAGTTTCACTTGTTTACATTCTTGTAAGTTTCACTTGTTTACATTCTTGTAAGTTTCACTTGTTTACATTCTTGTAAGTTTCACTTGTTTACATTCTTGTAAGTTTCACTTGTTTACATTCTTGTAAGTTTCACTTGTTTACATTCTTGTAAGTTTCACTTGTTTACATTCTTGTAAGTTTCACTTGTTTACATTCTTGTAAGTTTCACTTGTTTACATTCTTGTAAGTTTCACTTGTTTACATTCTTGTAAGTTTCACTTGTTTACATTCTTGTAAGTTTCACTTGTTTACCTACTTGTTGCACTTCCCTCATCCCATTAGCTTCCCGAGTAAGATCTAGGGAGCGTTATAAGGCCAAGCCTAATTATGCTAAGAGGATTGTGCCCTCTAAGCTGGGAATTGTTTATGACTTTGCCCACAGGTCAGTCCGAGGCTTAACCCTATATCAGCTCCCCACATCTCACCCTTCTTTTATTTCTTAAGCTACCATAATGACAGTAAAATTTAAGCATCAAACTTAAGCATCAAGAACAAAACTCTGGCTATTAAAACAATAACAAAACAATGCCAATGCAAAACC
>NW_005360037.1:157987-159074 GCF_000412655.1 Myotis brandtii
AGCTGGACCAAGTCTCTTCTGTTATTTGGTTCCTGATCTGGGCTGGGCATGGGAAGCAAGAAGCAGCCATGGGGACAGGAGACCTTCCTCAGAAGGGGCGAGTGTTCAAGCCCCTGCACAATTGGGGGGGTGAGGATCTGTGCCCCACCTCTGTTGAACCCCAAGTTCTCTCCTACTGGCCCCCGGCTGTGCCTGTCTTAGGTTGCCCCACCCTGTGGGGTCTTACCCGTCGTTGACTACCAGCCATCTCTGGGCCAAGTAGGGTGATGTGAGGTTCAGTTCTGTCTCCTTGGTAGCCTATGTCCCTCTGGCCTCCATGCCCAGCAACTGCCTTTGGATCCCCTCGCCTGCTGGCGGGGCCCCGGCATTGATCATGGGGAACCCAGGTTTCTTCTCCAGAGAGGGGCCAGCTTACGCCATTGGGCAAGAGACAGATCCATGGTACCAGCTTTTCATGATCCCAGTTTGAATGGAGAGCTCAGATAACAACTGTAGACAATTGGAATCCTCTTGGCAAAAAAAGGTCAAGAGAGGTCAATATAGAATGCTTAAGTGCCTTCCCAGGAGGGAATAAATCCCTTCAATGTCCTTAAAACATTCAAAGAATTAATTTGTAAGTTTGTTTGGGATAAATGCACAATATACTGTTGTAAAGCATCAAAAATTAAGAATAAAACTTGTAGAATAATACCATGTAAGAATATTCTTTGCTCTAGGTCATGACAACTTAATTTTAAACTGGCTGTGTCAAGGTTTGGAATGAGGAACCTAGTTAGCAAAAACAAAAAAGCAATTTACAGAAGCAGAGACATCATGCTCTGCAAATTACAGTTTTGGATGAACACATTATCTAGAGTCCTTGGGTGACCTGGTTAAACTTAGGCATGTTATCTAAATTTACAGTTTTGGGTCTCCAGAACACTGAGTTGACACACTAACTGGAGCCCTCTGACCTTGGGATAGCTGTGCTGTCCTTCCCAGGTAAAGGAAAAATGTGCCTTCTAAGACCAGTATGAAAAGTTATAGTTTTTACCTGAATTAATTGTTACCATACTTCACTTTACCATGCCCCAGGTGGTCTCTGGGC
>NW_005360037.1:161874-164349 GCF_000412655.1 Myotis brandtii
CTCTCATCATTGATGTTTCTATCTCTCTCTCCCTTCCTATCTGAAATCAATAAAAGTATATTTTTTAAAAATCTATTTACCAAGTTCCTATTGTGATCCAAAGCCCTGAAGATAGAGTCTAGTGGAGTTTGTGACATAGAACCTGCCTTCAGGAAACATGCCATCTAGCTGAGAAAATAAAACATGGATACAAGGACTTGAGAGTATACACAAAGCAGCACCTAAGTGAAGATAAATAAAGACCTTGAAAGCTGAGAATTTTGGAGTGTTAAAAAGGGAGAAGGGACTCTATTCCCAGGTTAGAATGGACAAAAAGATTTGACAAGGGGTACTGGGCCACCATTTGATACCTTCACTCTGAGATGCTCATCCAAACAAACTAGCTTTATGCTATTTCCACAGAATGAAAGAGGAGATAGGAGCCACTGCAACGTCATCATTTGCTATGATCTGGCCTTCCCGGTGCACTCAGGGTTTTCTTCCCACGTGCTTCTCCCTTCCTATGGCTTCTCAGCCCCAGGGTGCCAATTAAAAAAGAAGCCAGGTCATTTTTGACAGGAGCCCAAGCACCCAGTCCACAAAATCTCCCTGAATCAGCTGTCTCCCTTTTCAGAGCAATGGATTTAATTGAAAGGAACTATTTATAAAATAATAATAATAACATAATACCCTCACTGACCTCCTAGAACCCACATTTTCTCCACAAATATGCTCTACCTTGGTCACCAGTGAGAAGAGAGGCAGCTGATGGAGGGAGATTTGTGGACCGGGTGCCTGGACTCCAGTCAAAAAGGACCTTGGGCCCAGCTGGCGTGGTTCAGTGATTGTTGACCTATGAACCAGGAGGTCAGGGTTCAATTCCTGGTCAGGGCACATGCCTGGGTTGCAGGGTCAATTCCTAGTGTGGGGTGTGCAGGAGGCAGCAGATCAATGATTCTCTCTCATCATTGATGTTTCTATCTCTCTCTCCCTCTTCCTTCCTCTCTGAAATCAATAAAAATTTTTAAAGGACCTTGGCATGTGGGAAACACAGGACAAGAGTTCCCTGACTGCCAGAAAGGAAAAACTATGGAGGCTTCAGAGAGCTTCAGTGAACCCTCCTCTACCATCAGTCCCCCTCTTCCTCAAGATGCTGTGTCACACCACAAAGGTGTAATAGCTTATGTTCCAAACTTGACCCTCCCAGGAGACTGCATTGCAAAGTACATGCCAATTATCCTCAGCAGGGCAGCCTGTATTTAGTATAGCCCACATCAGGAACTGATTTTGCTCCAAGTAATCAACCTTCTGCTTAAGTGGTGAGAGACACTATGGAGAGGTGGGTGGGATGGGAACATAAAGGAAGCTGGATAGGGGAAGAAAAGCAAACAAAACTCATCAAAACCAACAAACAAAAAAAACTCAAGCTGTCAGCTCCTTTATCCTCTCAGGACCTACTCCTCACCATGGCAACCAGTAAGCCTCCAGGCTTCCTCAGTCCTCAATCCAGTTGTTAGTGAAGAGCGAAGGTTGGCTGCTTTGCCTGAGATGATTTCAATACCGGGCAAATTAAACTGGTCCTGGGGAGATGTGGACGTTAAGGAGGGGAAAGTGTCAGAGAGGAAAGGGAAAGCTGAGCTGAGAAATGGCAGGTTACCATTAGGCAGCATCTCTCAGAAACTCTCTTGGGAAAGTGGGGAGGATGTCCAATGCCAACTTGCATTAACCCTCAAAGGTCCTAGTGAAGGCCAGCCCTCCCACTCTCTTCCCCATTCCCCTCAGGCAAACCTCTGCAGTCCTTCAGTGTATAGGGAAACTAGTCAGTTCTTTACAGCCCAAAGTGATATGCTCTTTGGCCACAGGCAGAAAGAAGAGACAAAGTAAAAGTCAGTAGGATATCCATGTTCACCTCACCCAGGAGCCAGCTGGTCATTGGTGAGAGTGCAACTCTCTGAAGAAACAGTAGGCATGCTCCTCAGGAAAGGTTCCTCTGACCTCCAACTCTGCCTTGCCAGGCCTCCCAAAGGCACCATTGCCACAGCCCTCATTTCCTTCAGTCTATCTAGTAAAGAGCACTGAACCCCATGCATGGACAGACAACTTGCAAGGTAGGCATTCCTTCAAGTCATATGAAAGGCTCTATAACTCCCACTGGTAACTTCTTTTTTTTTTTAATTGTTTTATTGCTTAAAGTATTACAAAGAGTATTACATATGTCTCCTTTTTTTTCTCCACTTGATCTCCCCCTAGCCTCCCATAGCCCCCAGTGTCTTGTGTCCATTGGTTATGCTTATATGCATGCATACAAGTCCTTCTGTTGATCTCTTACCCACCCCCCAACCCTCCCCGGCCTTCCCATTGTAGTTTGACAGTCTGTTCGATGTTGTTCTGCCTCTGTAACTATTTTTGCTCATCAGTTTGTAATGGTCTTAATTATCCATAAATGAGTGAGATCATGTGGTATTTTTCTTTCATTGACTGGCTTATTTCACTTAG
>NW_005360037.1:164621-171268 GCF_000412655.1 Myotis brandtii
CATCCTCTCCAGCACTTGTCGTTTGTTGATTTGTTGATGATAGCCATTCTGACAGGTGTGAGATGGTACCTCATTGTTGTTTTGATCCACTGGTAACTTCTTTGGCCACTATCTTACTAAAAAAAACTGAGGCTGGAGCTGGATATGGGCCTGGAACAAATTCACTGACCCACAAAATGAGCTGGGCCCTGACTCAGAAATCACACCCAAGGCTGATCCCCAGGCAACTCACACTGGCTCTGCACCACGGTGGTGTGGATTAATTCTTAGGCCTTTTCTTAATGCATGCTTTAACAAGAAAACAGGAGGCAGCACACTGGGGAGAAAGGTCTCAGGGGAGACCTTTGGGAGTTTTACTCATGTACATGGCTAGTGAAGGGTTACTTGCTCAATTTGTTCTTAGTGAGTTTGGCTTCCCCTATTGCAAAAGGAACTAGGTACTGCTTCCTCATTAAAAACATTACCTTCTGTCCTCTGTATGTTCCCCTGTGCCTGATACCATCTGAACACCCTTCCCATTCCTTTAGTGTGCAACTGAGTCCCAGAGTCTGGAAAAATAATAATCTCCCCTTCAGCCTCAACTTCCAAGACCTTAATAACTTAGAGTTGTTGATTTCTGAGCCAGGGTGGAATCTTGCCTTCACTCATCACTCAACATTTATTGAAAATTAGTAGACTAAAGTCCATGATGGCAGGTGCATGGGAATGACACAACTTCTCATTAAAAGCCCTGGGTGAGAGTGACCTACCCAGTCCCAGCAACCCAAAGATTGCTGCAAACACATGTACAGCAGCCAGAGAGAAAGCCAAGGGGAGAAAGTGGTATAGCAGCAGGGGTGGGTAGGCTCCCTATAGGGCCTATGGGAGGGAATCCCTGAGACCCAGGTGGCAGGAGAGTGATGGGGCATGTGGAGGCTCTTCACTGCAGGGTGACCACAGTGCTGGTCAGCTGTGTCAACCTGCTCAAAAGCTTTGGGACAAACAAAAAAGGCCTGATCCCACTATGCAAAATCATTTAACCCAACAAAGCCTCACTTTCCTCCTCTGTAAACCAGGGACAGCAGCAGTGCCCACCTCAAAAGATTGCTGCAAACACTTGTACAGCAGTCAGCATGCAACCTTAGGAAACACTCCATAAACGTTAGCTATTTGCATCTCATCAGAGATCCTCATTCTGCAGAGTTTGAGCTGTTGAACAGTGTGACCTTTCAGGTCTGTCATTGGTCCCAGTGTTCAAGTCACTGGAACCTGGCTTTTCATTCCAGAGGAAGCATGACATTCTGAGGATGAGAAGATGTGGTTTGCTGGTTGCCTGAGACAGCCCTTCAGAATACATGCAGATAAATGTGTGTCGTGTGATTTCATGCAAATGCCCTCTTCATTTTCAAGCACCCTTGGGAACACTGCCATAGAGACCAATACTCCCTGACTCCTGAGGATATCTGCCCGCAATTCTGCATACAATAGAGTAAGGGCTGTGGGGGAGGAAAATAATTTTTCCTCTATCTTTCTAGGTTCTTGGCTGAGATTCCTCATAATAAAAGACAAATTAACAGGAGAAAAGCAAAAAAAAATTTCATGACATGTATACCTCCTGTATACTGGGAAAAGACCCAGGAAAACTGAGTAACTCCCCCAAATTACCCAAGGCGCCACCTTAAATATCATCTCCAGTTAGAGACAAAAGAAGATGCTGGGGTGGGGGGCAATTATGGAAGGTTACCAGGCAAAGCACAGTGAACAGGGTAAGGCTGTTATGCAGATTTAAGTCCCTGCCTTCTCCATTGATAAGTTTCTAGAGATTTAGTCATCCTCCTCTTCCTGGTATGGAGGGAAACACCCTTACAAATGGAGACGTCCTTTATTAATATAAAGTTCTCTAACAAAAGGGTAACCTACTCAGTTTTCAGAGTTTTTCCTATATCTACTGTTTTGTCTTTTTTTAAATAATCAGTCTAAAGTAATCTTTATGCTTATGAGGCATATTTTTGGTGGCAAATTCTGCTCCCTTTCTATGCCCACCCCTGTGAGCCAGAAACAGGGCCAGGGCAAGAGGGCAGCAAGTCCCAGAACCTCCCCACCCACAACCTCTAGGTGTCCAGCCAACAAACAGGAAATGTAGCACATCCACTGGTCTCTTACCCCAGATCTGGCTGCCTTAGCTTCTCTGTTGGCTTTATATGGGAACCTATGAAAATGGGGCCCTGGTTTGTCACCTTTCAAGGCCACTGATGGTGTTGCAAGCAACCTTGCCAACAGAGCAACTAGGACTGGCCCCATGGAGGATTGCCACTCAGTATTGTTTGTCAATCTGGGGCTGCCACCGGTGCTTCCCATCAATTCTTTTATTTATTCATCCATGCATGAATTCCAAAATATTTAGCTGCTACTTATCCTGTGCCTGGCCCTGCACTAGGTGCTGTAGAGTGCTCAGCAAAGAGAAAAACAGGCAAGGTCCTTAACCTCAGCAGCTTACAGTCTAGCGGGCGAGTAGCATTTGTGAAGAACCACACACATGAATGTGAGATCCCAAATTGTAATAAACAGAAGCAAATAAAAAGCAAGATGGTGTGAATCCCTCTAAGATCAAGTAAGAGGCCAGAGATGTTTAGGCCTGACCTTGAAGAAGAGAAGGCACCAGCCAGGCAAAAAGTGCAGAGCGGTGGGTGCAGGAGGTAGAGGTGTGACCCCCCACCCTGAGTCCAAGGTATTTCCAAGCCCTTTTTCCTTGGCAGGGTCAGGTTCTCTGTGCTCTGAATGACTGTTGGCTTTTACTTGTCAAATAAACTTTCTGACTGCTGCCACCCAGTCAGAAAGAACAAAATAAACTGGTGAATAAAGTAGAATGAAAGGCATGGAAACATGGGATTTTCCATGCCCAGCCCTCAGACTGCATGCATCAGAGTTGACTAGAAAGCTAGATAAAATGTAAATGCCTGGGCCTCACTGTCCCCTGGTGACTTGGATTAAGCAGGTTTGTGTAGGGCCCAAGAATTTGCATTTTTAACAAGGTCCCCAAATGGTTCTGATGTTACTGGAACTTGAGGAACCTCTTTATGTTCTCTAGCACGAGGAAGATGATTTGGAGGCAAAAACCAAGCTATGAAATTATGGCCCATGATCCTGGGTTAAATAGTGACTCTCTCTCAAGACCCTTCTTGGCCCCTGAATACAATATTTTAATGTCAGGCTCTAAAGAGTGTGGGCTCCCCTCATCTTGGACTTTCTGAGTAGGTTTTTTCTTAGGGTTACCAACCATCTTGTTTGTCTGGGATTCTCTTCATTGTATTATTGAATGTTCCATGTCCCAGGAAACCTCTAAGGATAATTAGTCACCTTAATTTCTTAAAGTGCCCACCTAGATTCACCCTGAAAAGGGAGGAGTCACTAAAAGATCCCCCCTGCATCCAAATCCCTCTGACTAAAGTGCTTCCTACCTGCTAAACTTGCATTCTCATCTATCTAGAAAGAGCTGCACAAAGTGCTTCTCCCTCCAACAACCCAGCATGCACCCTCTCCCCATTTTCTTTCATATCAAAAAGGAGCCCTGACAATAAGCCAGCAGATTCTGCAACATAACCAAAATGCTCAACATGGAAACACCAAAGCTTCACCAAGGAGTAAGCCTTAGATTTAGAAACCAGACCAGAAACTATCAGCTACCAGATTCACAGGGTAATGGGAAAAAAAAGACATATAGCATCACCATGGCAACAAGCTGAAGGCTACCAGCACCTGCTCCTTTCTCCCTAAGATTTCCCCAAACAGGGATATTTCTTACTTCCTTGGTTTTCTTTTCAATAAAGATGTTGATTTTATTTCCCCTCATTTATGCTTAATATTCACTGAATGGGAACAGGAATTTAGCTTCTCCTCAGCTATCCAACCCCTCCCTGTCTCTCCCAAATCTTTTCTTCCCCTGTCTCCCCATCCTTTCCCTCCCTGCTGTCTATCTCCTGTTTATTCTGTCTGTCCCCTAAATTTTCTGCTCCTCACCCAGGAGCAATATTTTAACCATCTCCCTTCTCCCAGAGCTAAACCCTCAGCCAAGATGTTTTATCAGCTGCAGTTTTATCAGTCTAGTAAGCATTGGTCTTTGCTCTGAGTGAGCTCTATGTGGTATTCTCTCCAAAGCCCACATCTTCCACTCTGGTATCCCCAGCTGGGGGACACACTGCAGTAAAACCACTTTTGCCCACAGAGCAGATGAAAGGAAAGAAGGTGCTCCAGAGCTAAGAATAATGATAGTTTGTCGAGTACTGACTATGTGCCTGGCCTTACATTAAAACTTTGTGGCTACTATCCCATTTAATCTTCATAACCACCCTGATGGCACACGTATTATTTATTATCTCACTAAACAGAGGAAACAGAAGCTTAGACTGATTAAGTTACTTGTAAAATGTCACACAGCTAGTAAGTGGTAGAGCAAGGATTTAAACCCAGGTAGTCTAGCACCAAAGCCTTCCCTTTCCACACTACTTTCAGAAGAGGTTTGAAAAGGAAGATCTTGCCCTAACTCACTGAATGGGAACAGGTTCCAGGCAAGTCCTTTAATCAGCATTATTTGGAGGGGGGCTGGTTAATGAATAAAAAGGTCTTGGGAACCAAGATGGTGGCATAGGTAAATGCTGGTACTCGCTGCCTCCCACAACTACATCAAAATTACAACTAAAATACAAAACAATCATCATTCAGAACCACTTGAAATCTGGCTGAGTAGAAGGCCTACAACTAGAGAAGTAAAGAAGAAAGCACATTGAGGCTGGTAGGAGGGGCGGAGGCACAGAATGGGCTGAACCGACACCCATGTGTGCCACTTTTTTTAATCAGGAGGGATATCTCAGCTGAAGAGGAGAAATAGGGAGGAGAAAGGGGTCCCAGCTCCACACCAGACCCCCAGCCCAAGGTTCCAGAGCTGGAAAGAGAAGTCTCTGTAACTTCAAGCTGCAAAAACCAGCGGGGGTTGTGGCTGAGTGACACAGAGGCTGCTGGAGATACAGGTGTTCCTCTTAAAGGGCCAGTGCATGAACTTACTCGGACTCAATCCCTCTGAACTCCAGCACCAGGTGGCTTTGGGGGACCAGGGACATATGGGGAGGAACTGGATTGTCTGGCATTGGGGCAGGAACTCAGGGGCAGCTTTTCCCAGATGGAAGTTCTTGCAGGGATCATTGTTCCTGTGCAGGGACCTCCCCCATCACTGGACTGACTAGAAGCCATATCTGAGTCACTATCAGCCTGGCTCACACTGTTTCCTCCACTGTGGTGATTCCCTGAGTCCCCACCCCATCCAATTTACAGCCCCACCCAAACTGTTTGCAGCATCTTTTCCATATGGCACATGTATTACTTATTATCTCACTAAACAGAGGAAACAGAAGCTTATACTGATTAAGTTACTTGTAAAATGTCACACAGCTAGTAAGTGGTAGAGCAAAGATTTAACCCAGGTAGTCTAGCGCCAAAGCCTTCCCTTTCCACACTACTGTGGAATTGGTAGAGTGTAGTAGGGGAGCACCTAGTATCTGGCTCAGGCTTCAGATTTTGCTAAAATCTTTCAAACAAGCAGCAGCTGGCATCAGTGTGCCCCAAACCTATCAATAAAATGCCCAAGACCTGGCACTAGCTCCAGCTGCCTTGCTTCACAGCTGGGCCTCGCCTGGTCACTTCTAAGCCCAATACAAATAGCAGCCATCTGCGGCCTCTCTATAGCTCCTGCCAGGTAGCCCCAGGCAGTGGCTGACTTTGCAGTTCTCAGGAGGCCCCAGAGGCAGTGCATCCAGTGGAAAGCTTCAGACCATACCAGATTACAACTATACACATCACGAGCAACACACTCAAGGGGCAGACACAGTAAACACCAAAGCCCCACTGAAGTAAGTCCTGCTCTATAAAAATGTCTTCTACACAGAAGCTCTTCCACTGTAGTTTCAGCTGGTCCTCACAGCCTGGAGGTCAATTCCTTCAATTGATGCCAACAGTAATCAAGGCTCAATTATAACAAGAGACAGTGCAGAGAGCCCACACAGGGGAGCACCTAGAATGCCCAGCTCAGGTCACTGGAAAGGCTGAATCACTGGGCCCTACAGGACAACTACTACACTCTACCAATTCCAGAGACAGAGCAGCTCTACCTAATACATAGAAACAAACACAGGGAAACAGGGAAGCAGCCAAAATGTTAGACAAAGAAACATGTCACAAATATAAGAAATGGAAGCAAGCAAACTACTAGTACAGAGTTCAAAATTATGGTTATAAGGTTACTCAAGGATCTTAATGAGAACTTCAAGAGACTCAAGGAGAGCTTCAAGGGACTTAGTGAAACTTTCAAGGATCTTAGTGAGAATGTCAAAGACATGAAAAGGGACCAGGCAGAAATTAAGCATACACTTAATGGAAATAAAGGATAATTTACAGGGATTCAACAGTTAAGTAAAGGATTCTGAGAATCAAATCAATAATTTGAAATATGAGGAAGCAAAAAACACCCAATCAGAAAAACAAAAAGATAAAATAATCCAAAAATATGTCGATAATGTAAGGAACCTCTGGGACAACTTCAAGCGTACCAACATTTTCATTATGGGGGAGCCAGAAAGAGAAAAGAGAGAGCAAGATATTGAAAAGCTTTGAAGAAATAA
>NW_005360037.1:172901-173711 GCF_000412655.1 Myotis brandtii
TTCAGTGCATGGCTGCCAGCCGCCATCTTGGCTGACAGTTAATTTGCATAAGGATATGCTGATTAGCCAATGGAAAGGGTAGCAGTTGTACGCTAATTACCATGTTTCTCTTTTATTAGTGTAGATTGTGCCAGGACTGACTGGCAGGCCCTGAGAAACAGATGAATGGATTACTCTGACACATATTTCTGTGAAGAAGAGGGCTAAGGGACTGCTTGACTGCAGGAACCAAACAGCCCTGTTTGCCTGTCTCCTTAGGCTTTTATTGTAACAACAGCTTGAACTAAAATTAACTATTAGATACTATCAGTATGGTAATCATCCTTGAGAAAACATATGCGTCCTTTAATCAAGGATGTTTCGAAGTCTAAACATAAAGATTCCAGCAAAACACCCAGGGGCTCAGTCTTGTTTGGAAAAGTCAAGGCAGGATCTGCCACCTTCGGCAAGGTCCCCCTAGAGGCTCCCTATCTTTTGAAGATTCCTCCTTACAGACTTTCCAACCAAGTCCCATGCTTTCCCACAGACCTGTACTCGGAAAACTACAGGACATTGAAAAAAGAGATAGGAGAAGATATAAACAAGTGAAAAAATATACCGTGCTCATGGATTGGTAGAATTAACAACATTAAAATGTCCATACTACCCAAGGCAATCTACAGAGTCAATGCAATCCCTATTAAAATACCAACAGCATATTTCACAGATTTAGAACAAATACTCCAAAAATTTATATGGAACCTAAAAAGACCCCAAATAGCTACAGCAATCTTGAGAAAGAAGAACAAAGTTGGAGGAATCACAATACCA
>NW_005360037.1:173831-176105 GCF_000412655.1 Myotis brandtii
CCTCTGTGGCCTGTGCCTTTCTTCATTGAGCCTAGTGCATAAGACCTTTCAGATACAGATACTTACATGTGGCTGGAGTGTGGGAGAAGGTGCAGACTTGTGGAATCTGGGGAGAGAGGGAGGTCCAGGAGAAGTGGCAGTGAGTTTGGTGCTGAGTCATGCCTGAGCCCGGGACCTGGGCAGCCATTTTGTCCTGAAGAGATAGCCCTCCCTCCAGTATCCAGGCAACCAGTACAGCCACACCCAGATTCCACCCTGAATGGTAAAAAGGATTTTAAAAAAATCTAAATAGTCCCTGAGAGTCCAAAGAGACTGGCCTTAAGAGAGACCTTCAGTCCCAGCAACCAGAACCTGAGAAACAGTACAGTACAGAAGACTGGGATCTTAAGCCAGCCAAAGGAACAACACTTCACTTTTTCATTTTTATTTTTATTTTATTATTATTTTGTTATCTTTTTTCTTTGTTTTCCTGGTTTTGTTTGTTGCTTTATTTTCTATTTATTTTCACATTATTTTTCCATCACTCTATTTTATTTTATTTGCTATTTTATACCATTTTTGAAATCAATTTTTTTGTAAACTTATTATTATTATTTTTTCTTTTTCTCTTTCCTCTTATCCACCCATCCCCTTTCTACTTCCTCTATACTGAACTGAGATCCTCCCCATATTCATCCAATTCTTAACCTTATTTTCTGTATATAAGCTCAGCCTCCGAGGAGCAGCAGCCACATGAGCAGCCTGCCCATGATTGAGGAGTGGAAGCCCCATGCAGCCCAACCCCATCTGAGGAACAGCAGCTGTGCAGCCCACACCCTACACCTGTCTGAAGAGCAGCAGCTGTGTGAGGAACCGGCCCCTGTCCAAGGAGCAGCAGCCTCACGAGCAGCCTGCCCCCATCCGAGGAGCAGCAGCTGTGTGAGCAACCCACACCCATACGAGAAACAGCAGCACCGCGAGCAGCCCGACCCCATTCAAGGAGCAGTAGCTGCCCGAGCAGCCTGCCCCAGTCCGAAGATCAGCAGCTGCATGAGCAGACCACCCCCATATGAGGAGCAGCAGTCGCACGAGAAGACCGCCCACATCTGAGAAGCAGCAGCCCTGCGCAGCCCGTTCTGGTTCCAGGAGCAGCAGCCACACGCAGCCTCCATCTGTCCAACGAGCATCCGCTGGGTGAGCAGCCCGCCCCCATCCAAGGAGCAGCAGCCACACCTGCAGCTCAGTCCCACCCAAGAAGCAGCAGCCACGCAAGCAGCCCATCCCCCATCCGAGGAGCAGCAGCTGTGTGAGCAACCCAAACCGGTATGAGGAACAGTAGCCCTGTAAGCAACCTGCCACTGTCCAAGAAGCCGAAGCCTCATGATCAGCCCACCCCATCTGAGGAACAGCAGCAGCATGCAGCCAGCCCCAATCCAAGGAGCAGCAGCTACATGAGCAGTCTGCCCCCGTCCAAGGAGCAGAAGCCACGTGAACAGCCTGCCCCTGTCCATTGAGCAGCAGCCACGCTCAGCCTGCCCCCATCTGAGGAGCAGCAGCCTCGTGATCAGCCCACCCCTGTCCAAGGAACAGCAGATGTGCGAGCAGCCTCCTCCACCAGCCAGAGGTGACACCACTGCTGCAAAGAGCACCCACCAGAGGAGCTGCTGCCAACTGAGAAGCAGCCACTTCTGCAACCACCCGAGGAGCCACTGCCACCCAAGGAGCAGCCCTTGCACGACTTGACATCTAGATCAGTCAATGAGACCCAAAATGGGTAGACAAAGAAACCCTCAAAGGAAAGAAAAGGAAAAATCGCCAGAAAAGCAGCTAAGTGAAACAGAGGCATGCAATATGTCAGAAAAAGTATTCAGACTAAGGATCATACATTTCATATACCTGATGGAGGAAAAAATCAACAACTTATGTAAGAATCAAGAATAAATGGATGAAAAAATCAATAACTTATGTAAGAATCAAGAAGAAATAAAGGGTGATATTGCTGCAATAAAAAACACCATGGAAAGTTACAACAGTAGACTAGGAGAAGCAGAGGACCGAATTAGCAAATTAGAAGACAGGGAAGCAAAACACACCCAAACTGAACTGCAATTGGAGAAAAAAATTAAAAGACAGGAGGAGAGCCTAAGGGAGCTATGGGAAAACATGAAACAAAGCAACATACAAATAATAGGGCTGGCAGAACAACAGGAAGAGGAAAAAGGGTTAGAAAACCTATTTGAAGAAATAATGTCATAAAACTTCCCTGAGGTGGGGAAGAAAAAAGTCACACAAGCA
>NW_005360037.1:178624-179686 GCF_000412655.1 Myotis brandtii
TGGGAGATGCGGGAAGAGACTGGACAAAAATCGTGCACCTATGGATGAGGACAGTGGGTGGGGAGTGAGGGCGGAGGGTGGGGCGGGAACTGGGAGGAGGGGAGTTATGGGGGGAAAAAAGAGGAACAAATGTAATAATCTGAACAATAAAGATTTAATTTAAAAAAAAGGAGTTCTTACCATTTGCAACAGCATGGATGGAACTGGAGAGCATTATGCTAAGTGAAATAGGCCAGTCAGAGAAAGATAAATATCACATGATCTCACTCATTTATGGAATATAATGAACAACATAAACGGATGAACAAAAACAGATTGAGAGACAGAGAAGCATCGATCAGACCGTCAAACCTCAGAGGGAAGGTAGGGGAGGGTGTGGGTAAGGGGAATAGATCAACCAATATGCAAGCATATAGGCCTAACCAATGGACACAGACAACAGGGGGGTGAGGGCATGAGTGGGGGGAATGGGGGGTAACACAGGGATAAGGACACATATGTAATAACTTAATCAATAAATTTTTTTTAAAAAAGAAGAAGGCAATAAATACATATCTATTAACAATTGAATCTAAAAATCAAAATAAATGAACAAGAAATTTAATGAACAAAATAAACTGGTGAGTAAAATAGAATGAGAGGCATGGAAACATGGAAAAGACTGACGAATCTCAGATGGAAGTTGGGGGAGAGGTGGTGGGAAGAGATTAACCAAAGATCTTATATGCATACTAGAGACCAGGGGCATGAATTCATGCATGGGTGGGGTCTGGCCAGCTCACCTTGATGGGAGCCTAACAGGCCCGGCCAGCAGGGGGGAGGGGCTTCAAGAGACAGCCCTGCCCCCAATCAGGGTAGGAGGGTCCCAATCAGGGCCCAGATAAGGCCAATTGGCTACTGCAGTGTGCATCATAGCCACCCGTTGTTCCGGTCATTCTGGTTGTTCCACCATTCTGGTAGCTGGGCTTTTATATATATACTAGAGGCCTGGTGCACGAAATTCGTGCACTGGGGATGGGTCGGGGGTCCCTTAGCCCAGCATGTGCCCTCTTGCAGTCCGGG
>NW_005360037.1:181337-181575 GCF_000412655.1 Myotis brandtii
GGGGCCGGGAGGCCTCTCGGCTCCTCTAAGCCAGGCGTGGGGAGGCCTCTTGGCTCCGTTGATCCAGGCGACCGGGAGGCCTCTCAGCTCCGTTGATCCCGGGGCGGGTAGGTCTCTCGTCTCCGCTGATCCAGGCGGCTGGGAGGCCTCTAGGCTCCGCTGAACCAGGCGGCCGGGAGGCCTCTCGGCTCCGCTGATCCCGGGGCGGGGGGTGGGCCCCTCGGCTCCGCTGATCCAG
>NW_005360037.1:184388-192836 GCF_000412655.1 Myotis brandtii
CCCAGCTGGCTGAAAGCAGGTTTCTGGTTTTTTTTAGCTTCTATAATTGCAACAATGTTTCTTAAAATGCAAGCTCAGAGCCCAGCAGCGGCAAGCGGGGAACATTGGCTTCCTCTGTCACTGAAGCAAGCAAACCTCCTGTTTGCTTCAAGCTGCCTGGCTGCCGGCCGCCATCTTGGCTGACAGTTAATTTGCATATCTCCCTGATTAGCCAATGAAAAGGGTAGCGGTCGTACGCCAATTACCATGTTTCTCTTTTATTAGTGTAGATATAGATATGCATTATCTATGGACATAGACAATAGGGTAGTGAAGGCATGGGATGGGGCAGGGCTGAAATCTGGTGGAGGGAGGCAATGGGAGGAAAAAGAGAGATCTCTGTAATACGTTCAACAATATTTAGCCCAGCTGACATTGCTCAGTGGTTGAGCGTTGACTTATGAACCAGAAGGTCATGGTTCATTTCTGGGTCAGAGCACATGCCCAGGTTGCAGGCTCGATCCCCAGTGCAGGAGGCAGCCAATCAATGATTATCTCTCATCATTGATGCATCTATCTTTCTCTCCCTCTCCCTTCCTCTCTGAAATCAATAAAAATATTTTTTTAAAAACACAATAAATATTTAAAAAATAATAATAATAATAAGGCATTGGATAACATACATTGTCATTCTGCCTAGGTCCTAGTGTAAAAAGAGGAGCACAGGAGTTGAGGAGCCCTCACTGTGAGCTTCTTCTCTCTTAAGATTCTCCATTCCTGATTCAGGCATTCTTTCAACACATTTAGCAAATATATCCCATGAGCTAGGCCCTACTCAGCCTATCCACAGGGTTCAGTGTTATTGTGGAAATACTGTTGGGTGCTTGTAACCCTGCTTATGAGGTCTGGCTCTCCACTTGCCATCTCTGAACTGATAGAAACCATGACTCTAACAGGGGTGGGCAAACTTTTTGACTTGAGGGCCACAATGGGTTCTTAAACTGGACCGGAGGGCCGGAACAAAAGCATGGATGGAGTGTTTGTGTGAACTAATATAAATTCAAAGTAAACATCATTACATAAAAGGGTACGGTCTTTTTTTTTTTTAGTTTTATTCATTTCAAACGGGCCGAATCCGGCCCGAGGGCCGTAGTTTGCCCACGGCTGCTCCAGAAGAATCTAACATGGTGCCTGACACAGTCAACTTTGTAGAGGCAGAATTACTTCTACACAGGGAAGTTCTATCTGAAACAAAGGGGAATGGTGCCAAATTCTCCCAGAGACCAGATAGGTGTATAGGTGCTGGACCCTGTACCAACTCTCATAGGAGTGGGGTCTCTCAAAACAAGAGAACCCAAGACTGCCCATGGCATGTACCTATTTGCCTCTTGGAAAACACAGCTTCCTCTTCCAGATGGCTTACTTCTTATGGTCAAAGGAAACCTAGCCCTCTGTAGAATACAGCATTTGGTTCTGACACTAATCTTCTATGCTAATAAGGTCCCTGAGTAAAGAAAAACACTGCTGAGGCAATATTATTTTTTTAGCATTATCATTTTTATAATGGGATGATGTGTGCCCAGGATTGCAAAGGAAGTTGGCACCACAGAACAGGGATTACAGAAATGGTTTGGCTAAGGAGAGGGAGGTGCCAAGAAATTCTAAGGAAATCCACTCATTTCTTTTCCCCTGTCTTGCTCTCTCATCTATTCTCCTCATTTCTCATTTCTCTCCTCTGTTTCTTTGTTTTTATTCTTTTTGTTTTTTATGAGAATGAGTTACTGAGCAAACAGTGGAGGAAGCAGCTTGCATGTGCATAATTTAGCTGACTTGTGGCTTAATATAAAGGGACTCTCTTGGCCCTGCTGCTGAACTTTTATTGCCTGGACCTGTGCTCTGCCAGGAAGAGCTCCTGGCTACCAGGTGCAGTGTGGAGTGTAGATGTGCACATGATGCATGGTGGAAGGGGGCCTATGGGAAATGTCACAGAACCCAAAGCAGATAATAATAGGGATAGCAGAGGACCAGTTTGGACTTTTAGTGGAAGGCAGCACTGTGATGGGGAGCAGCTGACTGGGGAGCAAATTGTCTGAGAGCTACTCCAAGCTCTGTACCAAACAGCTGATTCACCTTCAGCTTGTCATTTCACCCTTTTAATCCTTTTTTGGCTTTCAAAAGGAGGGGAGTGGGTTTGACCCGTAATGTCATAGTCATTTCTAATTTTCTATGACTTGTTCGTTGTGCATGAAATTTTTAGGGGGGTTCTAGCCCTTTTTCATTTGTTCCATTAAAGTCTCTCCTATTGGATGTTAGTCTTTCCCCCATTCTTTACCAAATCAATATATTTCAGGCACCAAATGGAAGCCATAAGGCCTTTATAAACCACCTATGAGGGCAGTCAAAGCTGCTGCTATCTCTGCTCATGGTAGGCTGGGCCAACTGTCTGCATGGACACTAGAGGAAACTTGAGAATCAACAACATTTTTCTCCTACTCAACTTAAGTACAGAGCATGGTTGGAGAGGATTGGTTATGGGGCAGGAAGCAGTGGAGCAGAGCAGAGAAGAATCATACCCTTCAAATAAAATATATTTGATCTATAATTTATCTGGTGGATGGAAGAATTCTCTCACTATGATGGAGACAACTTTACCACTAACCACAGCAAAGTTTGATTTGGAAAGAAGTTTTGAATGTGGACTGACTGTTCATCAATCCTTAATGTTTTAAGGATCAAGTTTGCTCTCACTTGGCTAGAGCAGCCAATTGGGAGATAGGCCTGCCTGGCTTTGTCTCCTGTCTTCATGGTCAACTTGTTTGACCATTTGGGGAAAAGGCTTATTCCATGACCAAGTTCTGTGGAATGAAGACTGGATAATGTGTTATTTCTTCTTACAAAGTCTCCAAAGTAGCCTTTGATTCCTAGGAAAATAGGACACTTGTTTTTTCTCCACTCTCCACTCACCTTCTGAGACCTAGGGGAGCTACGTGACAGAATCAAGTCCCATGATGAATCAATCATTCTATAATTCTTATTGCCCCATTCTTCAAATGAAGAGACCTACCCTGACCCTGACTAGGCATCAGTAGACTTCAGTTCATCTTGGGAAGATGACACTCTGAATGTGCAGGTGAGAAGAAATTTGAGTAGGTGCAGAGCAGTAGCGAAGCCAGGAACTGAATATGGAATTGGATATCTAAACATTTCCTAGACACTAACTATGTAAAGAAGCCTAGTGTCATCTTTGCTTCAGTCTCTCTTATTGTTTGGCTTGATTTTCACCAACTTGTAAACAGGTGGAATGAGAGTGGAGGTACAGGATGTGAGGCAGAGAAACAGATGAACAGTGTTGGGGGCTTCATTTTCCCATCTGAAAAATGGATCTAAAAAGGACCAAAAATAATAGATCAGGTTGAAATTAGGAGTTAAAACAAAAACAGTGAAATGTATATAATAATTATGAATCCCACAAACTTGGAACAACAAAAAAAAAAACTTCTTTTACTCTGACAGTTGGAAGCAGTTGAATGTCAGAAACTTCTCTTCCACTGTAATAAGAACTCCTTTCCAGTCTTATGTGGACAAGAGAATCCTCTCATAGGAAGAGGAAATGGAGGCTCCTTTGGTGTCATTAGTCTATGGTAGATTCAGTTCTACCACAGGATTCAATCGATGCAACTAACATGAGCTAAGACTCCCCAGGCACTGGCCTTCTTAGCACTGATTAACAGCTTTTCCAGAATTTGATCTCTGTCTGAGACATATCTCTTTAGTTTAGCTTTCTCTGGGAATCTTCTGACTGCTGCTAGTTGCTACTTGACCTTGAATGGAATCTCAATGAACTTTTTGCCAGAATCTGAGCCATCAGAAAAGAGCCACTTCAAATGTTCTAGCAGCTCAGGATGAGCTGAGCTCCCCTACCCATGCTTCCAGTTTCCTCCTGGGTGCTTCTCTGAGATGTGAAAATGTTCTTTCTTACTCAGTGAGCTATCTAAATGGTCCTCTTCTCCTCCATTGTACCATTTCATAGATCTGGTTCTATGCGTGGAAAATAATTTGGTCTCCCAAATACTTTTGCTGAAGGTGATGCAACTGAACAGACTTCCCTGGCTCTGTGCCACTGCTTGCCTGAAGATGTGAAGACCTCAGCATCTTATTTGTCTCTCCTAAAACTGGCTTGTAATTGAGGTTAGTTAAACTGGGTTTGCAGTTGTGAAACAGCACCTGTCTTTGACTCAGCACTGGGCACACTGTTGTGGAAAGTGAGGGAATTACAAAACATGTGGAATGTAATGCATGGTAAATATGTTACCGGGAAACCCCCAGTTGGGCTCAGGCTGCCTGTTGCTGGGTCCAATAACAAAGGCAGGGGTGAATCATATAAGGTGTTTATTGAGAAGGCCAGCCAACCAAGAAGACAGGGTGCTTACATTCAAATCCTGTTTCTCAGCAAGGTTCAGGGGGCAGGATTACAAAGGGGAAGGGGCTAAGGTAAGGCTGGGAATGGAATGCAGCTACATGCAGTCTTGGGGGTCCGCAGACATCAGCTATTGTCTTTAGTCAGCAGGAGGTGAGATGATGTTGATGAGATGATGTTTTGACTTCTGGTGGGTTAGTCTGATCATGCTTGTCAGTTCTACTTGCTGGATTCACAGCTCAGTCACTTCCTCAATCACTTCCACAGGCATTGAAAAGGAAACTTAAGAAAAACTTAACTGAGAAACTTAACCCCCTATTCACATAAACATATATGTTCTAAGATTTAAAATAATATGATTATTTTTCAGATTAATTCAGGTACTCTATCTATCAAGTTATAAGCCCCCCTATCAGAAAGGAAATGTGAAGGTTACAGAAAGAAACTGACAATGAATGGGCAGAAAAGAGAATTCAGAGTTCTCAAAGTAACACTCTCTTGGTGTTGAAAGATGATGTGCAGGAGTGGGTGGCAAAAAAGTTGGTATGAATGGTCTGCTAAGGTTTGGAGTAGTCTGTTGCCTGATTAGCATCTCTTGTGTCTCTTTGGGAGCACCTGTCATTGATTAGAATCTATCACTTTGGGCCAAATACAGCATAACTTTCACAAAATGAATTAACCCACTCTGTGCAAAGAGAAGTGATTCAATTTGGCACCTTACCTAGAGATTCCAATTTTTCTATGTGACTGTGGCTAAAAGGGCTTCATTATTCCAGTACATGTAGAAGCCACCGCCACAAATCAAAGAACAAGATCTACCTGGACTCAGGATGAAAAGGACTACTCATCACATCCCAACTTCATTACACCCCATAGTCACACTCTTGAATAATAATTACTGGCAGCAGGGGCATCATCTTTGGGTCATTAGGAAGAACTCTGTGTTTGTGGGTTTGTCTGCATGCACACACATGAGTATACTCAGACGATGAATACAATAAAATGGCAATTAAACTAGTACATTTAATGTTAAATTTCTAATTCTTGCCATATAAAATTTGCTGATTTAACTATAACTATATGATTGCTATCATTAATATAAATTCGGCTTTCTGTATAATTATATGTAGTCACCAACTAAACTCTTCCTTATTTCAGTGTCCAATGTCCTATTGAAGCAGATATTAAATTCATTCATAGCAAAACCAAAAAAAAAGAAATACAGAAGAGAAGAAGGGAGATAGAGAGGAAAGAAGGGAGAGGGAGAGGGGAAGAGAGAGAGAGAATCTACACTAATAAAAGAGAAACATGGTAATTAGCATACGACCGCTACCCTTTTCATTGGCTAATCAGTGAGTATATGCAAATTAACTGTCAGCCAAGATGGCGGCAGGCAGCCAGGCACTGAAGCGAGCAGGGAGGCTTGCTTGCTGCAGACTCCAACATTCCCCGCCTCACTTGCCAGCCTCTCAGTTGCAACTCTAAGCAACTATATACTATGTTGCAAATAAGAAGCTAAACAAAACCCCAGAAAAGGGCTTCCATTCAGCCGGGCTCGGACCGCAACATTGTATCTATGTTTTCAGCAGCAAGGCCCCAGAGCTAAAGCTGGCCAAAAAAAAAAAAAAAAAGAGAGAAGAAAACAAGGAGCGGTTGGAAGCTTTAGTCACTCGCCAGCAGGAAAACAGCCCTCAGCCCCTCACCCAGACTGGCCAGGCACCCCAGTGGGGACCCACACCCTGAAGAGTGTGTGACCAGCTGAAAACAGCCCTCAGCCCCTCACCCAGACTGGCCAGGCACCCCAGTGGGGACCCACACCCTGAAGAGTGTGTGACCAGCTGAAAACAGCCCTCAGCCCCTCACCCAGACTGGCCAGGCACCCCAGTGGGGACCCACACCCTGAAGAGTGTGTGACCAGCTGAAAACAGCCCTCAGCCCCTCACCCAGACTGGCCAGGCACCCCAGTGGGGACCCACACCCTGAAGAGTGTGTGACCAGCTGAAAACAGCCCTCAGCCCCTCACCCAGACTGGCCAGGCACCCCAGTGGGGACCCACACCCTGAAGAGTGTGTGACCAGCTGAAAACAGCCCTCAGCCCCTCACCCAGACTGGCCAGGCACCCCAGTGGGGACCCACACCCTGAAGAGTGTGTGACCAGCTGAAAACAGCCCTCAGCCCCTCACCCAGACTGGCCAGGCACCCCAGTGGGGACCCACACCCTGAAGAGTGTGTGACCAGCTGAAAACAGCCCTCAGCCCCTCACCCAGGCTGGCCAGGCACCCCAGTGGGGACCCCCACCCTGAAGGGTGTGTGACCAGCTGCAAACAGCCATCATCCCCTCATCCAGGCTGGCCAGGCACCCCAGTGGGGACCCCCACCCTGAAGGGTGTGTGACCAGCTGCAAACAGCCATCATCCCCTCATCCAGGCTGGCCAGGCACCCCAGTGGGGACCCCCACCCTGAAGGGGGTGTGACCAGCTGCAAACAGCCATCATCCCCTCATCCAGGCTGGCCAGGCACCCCAGTGGGGACCCCCACCCTGAAGGGGGTGTGACCAGCTGCAAACAGCCATCATCCCCTCATCCAGGCTGGCCAGGCACCCCAGTGGGGACCCCCACCCTGAAGGGGGTGTGACCAGCTGCAAACAGCCATCATCCCCTCATCCAGGCTGGCCAGGCACCCCAGTGGGGACCCCCACCCTGAAGGGGGTGTGACCAGCTGCAAACAGCCATCATCCCCTCATCCAGGCTGGCCAGGCACCCCAGTGGGGACCCCCACCCTGAAGGGGGTGTGACCAGCTGCAAACAGCCATCATCCCCTCATCCAGGCTGGCCAGGCACCCCAGTGGGGACCCCCACCCTGAAGGGGGTGTGACCAGCTGCAAACAGCCATCATCCCCTCATCCAGGCTGGCCAGGCACCCCAGTGGGGACCCCCACCCTGAAGGGGGTGTGACCAGCTGCAAACAGCCATCATCCCCTCATCCAGGCTGGCCAGGCACCCCAGTGGGGACCCCCACCCTGAAGGGGGTGTGACCAGCTGCAAACAGCCATCATCCCCTCATCCAGGCTGGCCAGGCACCCCAGTGGGGACCCCCACCCTGAAGGGGGTGTGACCAGCTGCAAAAAGCACCATAGCAAGAGGACTAAGAGTGCCATTAATCTCCTGAACTCTCCTAGTGAGAAAGGTGCTTATTAGCAGTCACAAACATGTATGCACCACCAGAGATACCCATGGGACTTGACCATGTGTATTTAGTTTGGGATTGGATTATTGGAGGATAAGCTTCTTGGGAGGGTATCTAGAAGGTGATGACCTCTGTGTTGTGACTAGCAAACAGGTTCTGGGATGAATGGAAATGAAATTCATTCCTGCCTGCTGTAAAGTAGCCTTTTTTATAAGCCATGTAATAAATGCCTAACTCAAATGCTGTAAGAGGTACTGAGACCCTGCAGCACTGCTGATGACCCATGCAGAACCTTCTTTGGGAAGTAATTACAGTTGATCCTTGAACAACATAGTTTAAACTCTGCAGTTATACTTGTACGTGAATTTTTTTCAATAAATATGTACAGTACTATAAATGTATTTTATTTTCCTTATTATTTTCTTAATAATATTTCATTTCTCTAGCTTACTTTGTTGTAAGAATATAGTATACAACACATATAGTATACAAAATATGTGTTAAGCTACTCTTCATATTATCAGTAAGGTTTCCAGTCAACAGTAGGCTATTAGCAGTTAAGTTCTTAGGGTGTCAAAAATTATATGCCAATTACAACTATTGAAATTGAAGCAGTAATAAAAAAAAAGCTCTGGACAAACAAAAGTCCTGGACCAGATGGCTTCACAGGTGAATTTTGCTAAACATTCAAAGAAAAACTAACACCTATCCTTCTCAAATTATTCCCAAAAATTCAAGAGGAAGGAAGACTCCCAAGCTTCATTTTATGAGGTCAGCATTATTCTAATTCCAAAACCAGATAAAAACATGACAAAGAAAGAAAATTATAGGCCAATATTCCTGATGAACATAGATGCTAAAATCCC
>NW_005360037.1:192948-218029 GCF_000412655.1 Myotis brandtii
GGGACATCTGTAATACTTTCAACAATAAAGATAAATTTAAAAAAATTGTTTTTATAAAAGACACTTATGAATTGCCAGAACTATATCATCTAAGATCATGTCAGGTCTAGGCCTATATGATTTTTTAAAATTTATCATTTAAAAATATATATGTTAGAAAACTGAATACAACAATACATTATATAAAAAGATTATACACCATGATCAAGTGGGGTTTATTCTGGGGATGCAAGGTTAGTACAATATCTGAAATCAATAAGTTTTGATACACCATATAAACAAAATGAAGAATAAGAACCACATAATCATATCAGTAAATGAAAAAAGACATTTTATAAAATCCAGCACCCATTTATGGTAAAAAAACAAAAACAAAAAACTTTCAGCAAAGTGGGAATAGAGGGAGCATACCTCAACATAATAAAGGCCATATATGACAAACCACCAGCCAACATCATATTCAATGGGCAAAAACTAAAACTATTTCCCCTAAAAACAGGAATAAGACAGGGATGTCTGCTTCCACCACTCTTATTCAATACTAGAGGCCTGGTGCATGAATTCGTGCACGGGTGGGGTCCCTCGGCATGGCCTGCAGGGATTGGGTCGAAACTGGCAGTCCAACTGACATTCCCACTCATCCTGGCACCACTGCACCTGACATGGGCCCACGCCCAGTCAGTCCTGATCTGGAGAGGCTTGCACCGCTATAGTTGCACTCGCCAGCCTTGAGTCTGGCCCCTGTTCCAAGGGGGCTGGGGGGGCCTGGGGCGCAATTGGCCCTCCGGGCGGGCAATGGGTTGCCCTTGCCGGCCCAGGATCTGGATCCATCCTGTTGATGTTCACGCCGGTTGTCAGGAGCCACCTGGCGGCTGCTTTTATATCATTTCTTCCTCGTGGAGCATCTAGGGGGGAAAGTGGCCACAGTGATGTCAGGATCATGCTGGCGGCACCAGTCCTTTGGTGCCTGGCCTGTTCTCTGGAGATTGTACCTGCAGGACTACTGAGGGAGTGAATGGCTGCTGCCAGGTGGGTGGGCCGCTTGGATGGGTCAGTCAGCTGAACAGCACTCCTGCTGTGAGAGCGCACTGACCACCAGGGGGCAGCTCCTGCGTTGAGTGTCTGCCCCTTGGTGGTCAGTGCACATCATAGCAAACAGTCGACCAGTCATTCAGTCATTCAGCCACTTAGGCTTTTATATATATAGATAGATAGTACGGGAAATCCTAGCCACAGCAATCAGACAAGAAGGAGAAATAAAGGGTACCCAAATTGTAAAGGAAGAAATAAAACTCATTATTTGCAGATGACATGATGCTGAATATAGAGAACCCTAAAGATTCCAACAAAAAAACTACCAGAACTGATCAATGAATTCAGTAAAGAAGCAGTATACAAAATAAATATACAGAAATCAGTTGCAATTATATACACCAATAATGAATATCAGAAAGGGAAACTAAGAAAGCAATCCCATTCACAATTGCTTTAAAAATACCTAGGAATAAATTTAACCAAGGATGTAAAAGACTTGTACTAGGAAAATTATAAGACACTGAAGAAAGAAATTGGAGAAGACACATATAAGTAGAAGCATATACCATGTTCATGGATTGGAAGAATTAATATTATTAAAACGTTTATACTACTCAAAGAAACCTACAGATTTAATGCAATTCCTATCAAGATAACAATGGAGCCTGGCTGGCGTGACTCAGAATGGTTGAGTGTCGACCTATGAACTAGGAGGTCACAGTTTGATTCCCGGTCGGGGAATATGCCCAGGTTTCAGGCTTGATCCCCAATATGAGGTGTGCAGGAGGCAGCTGATCAATGATTCTCTCTCATCATTGATGTTTCTGTCTCTTCCTCTTCCTTCCTCTCTGAAATCAATAAAAAATAATATTTTTTAAAAAGATTCCAATGTCATATTTCATAGAACTAGAACAAATATTCCAAAAATTTGTATGGAACCACAAAAGACCCTGAATAGTCACAGCAATCTTGAGAAAGAAGAACAAAGTTGGAGGAATCATGCTACCTGATATCAAACTATACTACAAAGCCATAGTAATCAAAACAGCCTGGTACTGGCACAAGAACAGGCAGATAGATAAATGGAACAGAACAGAGACCCCAGAAATTGACCCACACAATTATGGTCAATTAATATTTGACAAAGGAGACAAAAACATACAATGGAGTAGAGAAAGTCTCTTCAACAAATAGTGTTGGGAAAACTGGGCAAACATATGTAAAAAGATAAAACTAGACCACCAACTTACAGCATACACAAGGAGAAACTCAAAATGGATAAAAGACTTAAATGTAGCCCTAACCAGTTTGGCTCAGTGGATAGAGCGTCGGCCTGTGGACTGAAGGGTCCTAGGTTCGATTCCAGTCAAGGGCATGTACCTTGGTTGCGGGCACATCCCCAGTAGGGGCTGTGCAGGAGGCAGCTGATCGATGTTTCTCTTTCATCGATGTTTCTAACTCTTCTATCCCTCTCCCTTCCTCGCTGTAAAAAAATCAATAAAATATATTTTTTTTAAAAAAGACTTAAATGTAAGCCATGAAACCATAAAAATCCTAGAAGAAAACATAGGCAGTAAAATCTCAGACATCTCACGTAGCAGAATTTTTGGCAATACATCTCATAGGACAAGAGCAACAAAAGAAAAAAATATTCCAAAAATCTGTGTGGAACCACAAAAGAACACTGAATAGTCACAGCAATCTTGAGAAACAAGAACAAAGTTGGAGGAATCATGCTACCTGATTCAAACTGTACTACAAGGCTATCGTAATCAAAACAGCATGGTACTGGCATAAAAACAGACATATATAGCCCTAGTCAGTTTGGCTCTGTAGATAGACCGTAGGTCCACAGACTGAAGGGTCCAGGGTTTGATTCCGGTCAAGGGCACGTACTTCAGTTGCAAGCTTGATCCTGGGCCCCAGTCAGGATGTGTGAGGGAGACAACCAATCGATGTATCTCTCTCGCATCAATGTTTCTCTCTCTCTCTCTGTCTCTTCCCCTCCCTTCTACTCTCTCAAAAAATCAATGGAAAAATATCCTCAAGTGAGGATTTTAAAAAACAGACATATAGATCAATGGAACAGAATAGGGAGCCCAGAAATATGCCCACTCCTTTATAGTCAATTAATATTTGACAAAGGAGGGTAAAGACAGTCTCTTCAATAAATGGTGTTGGTAAAATTGGACAGATATATACAAAAAAAATGAAAGTAGGCCACCTTCTTACACCATACACAAGAATAAACTCAAAATGGATGGAATACTTAAATGTTAAACTCGAAACCATAAAAATCCTAGAAAAAATAGGCAGTAAAATATTGGACATCTCTCATAGCAATATTATTTTTCTGATATATCACCTCAGGCAAGGGAATAAAAGAAAAATAAACAAATGGGACTACTTCAAATTAAAAAGTTTTAGCACAGCAAAAGAAAACATCAACAAAATGACAAGACAACCCACTAAATGAGAGAACATATTGGCCAATGATGCATCTGATATGGAGTTAATATCCAAAATTTATAAAGAACTTATAAAGCTCAACACCAAAAATCCAAATAATCCTATTATATAAATGAGCAAAGGACCTAAATAGACACTTCTCTAAAGAGGTCGTACAGATGGCCAATAGACATATGAATAGATGCTCAATGTCACTAATCTTCAGAGATGCAAATTAAAACCACAACAAGATATCACCTCACACCTGTCAGAATGGTTATCATCAATAAATCAACAAACAAGTGCTGATGAGGATGTAGAGAAAAGGAAACCCTCGTGCACTTGTTGGTGGGAATGTAGATGGGTACAGCCACTGTGGAAAGCATTATGGAGTTACCTCAAAAAATTTAAAAAAATGGAACTGCCTTATGACCCAGTGATCCCACTTCTAGGAATATATCCCAAGAAAACAGAAACACCAATCAGAAAGGATATATGCATCCCTATGTTCATAGCAGCACAATTTACCATAGTGAATATTTGGAAGCAGCCTAAATGCCCATCAGCAGATGAATGGATTAGAAAACTGTGGTACATCTACACAATGGAATACTATGCTGCTGTAAAAAAGAAGGAATTCTTACCATTTGCAACAGCATGGATGGAACTGGAGAGCATTATGCTAAGTGAAATAAGCCAGTCAATGAAAGAAAAATACCACATGATCTCACTCATTCATGGATAATAAAGACCATTACAAACTTTTGAACAATAATAGATACAGAGGCAGAGCTGCCTCAAACTGATTGTCAAACTGCAGTGGGAAGGCCAGAGAGGGTTGGGGGGCAGAAGGGAGGGGAGTAAGAGATCAACCGAAGGACTTGTATGCATGCATATAAGCATAACTAATGGACACAAGACACTGAGGGGTAGGGGAGGCCGGTGGAATGTCAAGGGGGGGAAAAAGGAAACATATGTAATACTCTTTGTAATACTTTAAGCAATAAAACAAAATTTTTAAAAAAAATTTAAAAATGGAACTTCCTTATGACCCAGGAATTTTGCTTCTGGAAATATATCTGAAGAAACCCGAAACACTAATTTGAAAGAATATGTTGCACCCTTAGTTCATTGCAGCATTATTTATAATAGCCAAGATTTGGAAGCATCCCAAGTGTCCATGATTAGTTGGTAAAAAACAAACAAACAAAAAAACACACTGTGGTACATTTAAACAATAGGATTCTACTCGGCTGTACAAAAGAAGGAAATCTTACCCTTTTCGACAGCATGGGTGGACATGGAGAACATTATGCTAAGTGAAATAAGCCAGTCAAAGAAAGACAAGTACCATATGATTTCACTTATATGTGGAATCTAATGAACAAAATAAACTAACAAACAAAATAGAAACAGACTCATAGAGAACAGACTGATAGCTGTCAGAGGGGAGTGTTTGTTGTGGGGCTGGGTGATAAAGGTGAAGAGATTAAGAAAAAAAGTCATAAACACAGATAGAAATATGGTGATTACCAGAGGGAAAGGGGAGTCAGGGAAGGCAGAAGAGGGCATAGAGGGGATAAATGGTGATGGAAGGAGACTTGACTTGGGGTGGTGAACACACAATACAATATACAGATGATGTATTATAGAATTGTACACCTGAAACCTATATAATTTTATTAACCAATGTCACCCCAATAAATTCAATAAAAAGATAAAAATTAATTAAGAACTCTAAATACATACATATTCTTCAGCTCAGTCATTCTGACATCCCAGAGTAACTCCTGAGTTATCCTAGTTGAAGAGAACATGGGCTAGTTCAGTGGTCGGCAAACTGCGGCCCCTTGAGTGTGGCTCTTCCACAAAATACCACATGCGGGGGTGCACGTACAGTGCAATTGAAACTTCGTGGCCACACTCAAGGGGCCAAAGAGCCGCATGTGGCTCTCGAACCGCAGTTTGCCAACCACTGGGCTAGTTCATCTTCCAAGACTGACATGAAGTATACATGGGAGTATGCTGCTTCGTCTTAATATGGAGTCTTCCTATATATCCTTTCTCCCAGAGTTTATTAAAAATAGCCACTCTAGCATTTTTTCTCATTTTGCTCCTATGTTCTATTTTCTTGTTTTCCTTATTTTTCCTGTATTCTAAACATTGGCATTTTCTTTTATAGATTATCTATCCTACAAACAGCTTATCTTTTGAACACAATTTCAATTGCTCAGGTTGTCTAGCATTAAGAGGCGGTTTGGTTCAGGGAACATTTTCTAGAGCTGACTTTAGCACTTCTTTACCTCTTTTCATTCTCATAGTTACACTCAGTCCTTCACAGTGACATATATGATTTCTCAGGCACCTTTGTGCCTGATTTGATTTAATGGGTTTGAACTTAAGGAAAAAATATTTTATGTATCTATATCATGATTATTCCATTATCTTTGGGGGAATAGAAATGTTAATGGGAAGAAGGGCACTAACATCTATTAACTGTCCACTTTATTTTAGTAATTCCAAATGCATTATATATATTTTTCTCCATTATAGCCCTTTGGATAATGAAAAAAATATATCAGAAACTTAAAAACTTTCCCTAAGTTGTCCAGTTAGTAAAAAGCTAAACAAGATGAGTCCAGTCTGTCTGGCTCCCAGAATGCCAGAATTTTAAATTAATCCAATGTATAACATCACACCACAATTTAAATGACATAATAGCTTTACATGGCAATCACCCAGTCACAGTATCTTACAGGATTTTGTGAAGGAAGCATGATGGTTATTGTGGGAACAGGGTCAATCCAAATACCAAATCTATACTCATATATTTATAAACTCAGATATAATACCTGTATCAATCTAAAGTTTATGTATTTTCATTTTCAAGGGATAATTTTTATTGTTAACTAAACAAATATACAAGTATTTGTATCTTTTAGGATGATTATAAATAATTTTTAAAATTATATGCCAATATTTTACTCCACTGGGAAGTTGGCACCCCTTCCCCCATGTTGTTTAAGGGTCAACTGTACATTACTATCCCGCTAGAGTGTAAGCTACATGAAGGCATGAACTTTACCTCTTTTGTTCACTATTGTATCTCCAGCATCCAGAACATATGTCATATGATTTGTACTCAATAAATATTTGTTGAGTGCATCCATGAATTACTGGAAAGCAATCCATTCCACACAGTAAATGTTTATTCAACTTTCCAAGTTCTGTCACTTCGATGTTATGTAAAGGCTTCATGCCTCTACGTAGCATGAATGATCACAATCACCAGATGAGTGAAATAAGATATTCATGAGCATGATCACAAGCAAAAACCAATTTACATTGAGGAGAGGCGTGATACGGTCCTATCATCTCCAAAAAACAATGTTTCAGAGTTATGAGAGCCAAGAGACAAGGAGAGTCAATGCAAACTGTAGAAACCTTAATGAAACTTCTTCATATCTAGTGAAGTACTCTCAAGTGGCTGATGGGATAAATGATGATTCTGAGGATCCAGCAGGGGAGAAATGGTGCATACATAGGTGCTAGTCAATACACCTTCCCTGGCTGGAGCCCCACTTCTCTCTTGTGCCCTGACACTAAACAGAAAGCCTAGCAACAGAGGCTCTCAGGACCAGTGCTCACTGGTACTATCCTGGTGCTGATACCTGGCTTGTCTTTGAGAACTGGAAGTTCAATTAACCTCTCCACAGGCTCCCCCCTCTCTAAGTTTAGATTACCCCAGGTTTTGTCTGCAAAACCCAACTGAAATATTCCATAAAAAGAAAGAAGGCGAATCTTTGAAACATCAGACTTAATCAAACCAATCACTCTCCAAAAATCTTAGGAGAGCACTGAACATGTCTAATTCATCTGCCATTTTGTTCTTTCTTCCTCCAGCTGAGTCGAGGACTGTGAAACTCCCACTGTCACCACTACCCCCACACAATAAGTATGTCTCCTTGAATCTGAAGGGCAAAAGTACTCCCTGCCTCAGCCAGCAGTATTCACTCAGCACCAGAGGTTGAACCCTCACATTCAAGTAAACCGTCACAAATTTGGAGGTTGAAAATGACCCTGAAAAGAAAAATACACACAGCAAAAAGATGCAGCATTGCTCCTTGGAGATCCAATTGAAACTCCTGGGTCCTCCTCAGCAGATTTTTAAAAGTCATCTGCTCTCTCTCTCTCTCTCTCTCTCTCTCTCCCAAACACTTCTGAAAAGTAGCTAATGCTCTGGGAATTTCCTCAAATTGAGGACACAACCTGCCTCTTTGAGGTACCCTTCAGACCACCTCCTACTTCAATAGTGGGATAGACAATATGGAGGAGTTCAGGAAAGTATGCCAAATGATTCTCCAACTTTGCCTCCAAAATTAAGCCCTAGAAATCACTAAACAATACCCATCCCAATATAGACCTACTGCTCTTCAGACTGAGGTTTCAGGAAGCCTGCTTGTCAGGAAAGCACAATTGTAATTTGCCTTACATAGGACTGAAATATGACAGACTCTTTCCTAAAATGAAACATTTATGAAAATATGTTTAATCCATTTTTAGCAGCTCAATCATTTTTATTATGAAATAATATCTTTCATACTGAAAAAACTTTGCTTATTATAGCTTCTACACAATCTCAGCATCACAATACAACCAGCCTTTGGACTAATGTGGCAGCCAATTGCAAGACAGGAAATGGGTACAATATATTTTGGAACATAGAGATTCATATACACCATAATTTGATAATAAAATGATAAAAAAAAAAGTTTCAGCTGGTATGGCTCAGTGGTTGAGTGTCGACCCATGAACCAAGAGGTCACTATTCGATTCCTGGTCAGGGCACACGCCCGGGTTTTGGGCTCAATCCCCAGTTGGGGTGGGAGGATGCAGGAGGCAGCCAATCAATGATTCTCTGTCATTATTGATGTTTCTATTTCTCTTTCTCCCTTTCTCTCTCTGAAGTCAATAAAAACATAAAATATTTTTTTAAAAAAAGACAAAAGGATATGGGGAAAGGCTGAACACAACTTTGTACTTTTCCCAGACCAGAATGCTGAGGTCATCTTGAGAGAGAATGGTTTCCTGTTGGTACAGGGAACTCTTGAATGGGCATCTTCCTTGATGCTTATCAACTTCTAGGAGTAGCTTACCCAGCTCTTTGCCTCTTTTTTCTCCCTTCTTCTCCCAAGTGTCTTCTTCCAGCATCTTAGGAAAGCTGTATCCCTTCTTCATGACAGACAGACATTTGGTCATTGCTACAGCCTCTCATAAAAGGGGATCTTTCCTTCCAGCAAGCTGACCATGCTTTGCTCTCAGCACTCAGGGATCCCACGGGCACACAGGAGGTGACACCAAGACAATGAACCTGCCTTCCATTAGCCAAGAATTCCAGATGACTGAATGTGATGCCATAGGCCTAAGGGACAAGGGAAGGAAAACTGCTTCCTCCTTTCTCCTTATTACTATTACTCCATGCTGGACCTCTCTCTGCATGTCAAACTTCTCATTCTTATTTGACAGAGAAAGATACAGAGGCACTGTGCTTGAGGAAGTGTCTCTGGGTGCCCATGATGCATCTTTTAACAAATGTTCACCAATTGCCAATAATGTGCCATGCTCTGACCTGGGTCCTGGGGATTTGGTGGATAATGCATCTCTGCCCTTAGGGAGTTCATGGTATAGCCTTGTGGTATAGTGAGGGAAAAGTGCAAGTAAGCTGGCAACTATATGGAGTGTGAAGGATGTTGGGAAGAGAGAAGGCAAGGATCCTGCGGGAACACCTTGGAAGGTCTCCTAACCCAGACCTGGGGATGGCGGAGGGAGTTCAAGAAGTTCTCCTAGAGAAAGTGACAGCAAAACTTAGTCTAGAAGAATGAATAAGAGTGGATGAAAGAGTACTTAGGTAGAGGGGAACAACATGTGAAAGTACCTGGAAGCTGAAAAGACAGACAAGTCTAGATACATCAGTGGGACAAGCAGAGTGGCCCCTTGAACTTTAGCCCGAGAACAATAAGGAACAGTTGAGGCATCAGAGGGGGCATGATTAGGTTTGTTGGAGGGAGGGAGTTAAACAGAGAAGCCAAGTGCCTCCCAACACCCACCACCACCACCACCTGCCCTTAGCTCCCTAGCCTGGAGCCCTTCCCTGGGAGGTTCTGTAAGGCTTGGTTCCTATCTTTGGAGTGAGGATTATGATGATAAAAGAAAGCAAGGAGGGAGGAAGAGCAGGTAAAAAGGCTGCTAAAAGTGTTTATAGGAAAAATAATACTGTACTTGGTACTTATTGGCCATATAAGCATTATTTGAGGTTTGTAATCCTCCCAGTACCAATTCCAAAAACCCAACTTCCCCATCAACATTTCAGTGTGTATTATTTAAAATTGTCCTCCTTCCCTTTCATTTGTGGTTTTAAAATTCCTTCTCTTTAATAATTACACAGCCACAAGTCCCATCCATTATTGTCTTGTCATCATTAACCCTTCTAAGTACCCAATGGGTCCATAGAAGAGCTTAGAATCCCCACAAACCCCTCTCTGGTGAGGCAGGAGGCTGCAGTTAGCTCTGTGATTGACCCCTGTAAAGTGACACCAAACTGCCCCCCCCCCCGCAAGCACACACACACAGAACTCAGCAGAGCAGGTGTGTGAATTTCCAATAAAGAAGAAATTAAAACCCTTGGCTTTTCACTGCTGTAATTTAGGAAGAGAACGTGAGAGAATGGAGATGACAGGAGATTGAAAGAGAAATGGGGATGGAAAGAAAGTGAGAGCAAAATAAGAGGGGGAGGCAGACACAAGTGAGACAGAGAAGAAACAGGGAGGGAAATGGAGATGGAGAAAGGATAGATAAAGGAAAGCTCCAGAGAGAGAGGAAGGAAGAGTATGTAGGGGGTGGGGGAGGAGAGGGAGGGCAAGGTACTTGGGTAAGTGCCAGAGTAGGTTAGATTATGCATGAGGGAATTTGGGGAAGGATCCAGCAGAGGACATGGAGCTGCTGAACCACCTGGATGTTTGTAAGAAAATAAGGAGAGGTGAGGGTGGGGAAGGTCCACCCTCCCTGCCTTTCTCCTCTGTCCGTGGCTGCCAGCTGCTGGGTCATTGCTTTTGACCTCTTGACTCCTCTGAAGCTTACAAAGCCTGCTGTGTGTCAGTCCTGCCCTGGCCCTGCCAGGGACACCTACCTATCCCTTCCACAGTAGAGCCGGGCTAGAGAAAGGGTGTCAGAGAAAAGGGGATTCTGATAACTTCAGAGGGCCCACCAAGCTCGCCAGAGATGACCCAAGGGATGAAAGCAGGAAAAGGATGTGCATCTGCAAGGATGAAGGATATGAAGCAACCAGACAGACAAATGGACAGACTGCCAAGAAAGCAGACCAAATTTGTGAAGGACTCCAAAGTTCTGTATCCACCATCCCTGTGCCTCCACCAAGGGGATTGAGGAAAAGGCACCCCTGCCTCCTTCTATCCTCCTCTCAGACATGAAGCTGTCAGCTTGAGAATACCCAGTGGCTTCTCCACCTAAAGCCTCTCAGATCTTTTTCCCCTTTATAAAAATCATTAAGACTGCACAGTATGGGCCCCAGTGTAGCTCCAGGGTAAAAGGGAAGCTGCTGGGGAGCAGAAAGCAGGGCAGCCGGCATACACTCCTCCAGTTGGAGAGTTAGAAGCTGGACAGAGCAGCATCGGTAGCCCCAAGCCCCTCCCTAACACACTGATGAGCTCCAAAACCTACTCCAACTGCCAGCGACTGTATCTTTAAATTGCTGCTTTCAGAGGGTGCATCTGGGGGAAGGTGGGAGGAAGGGAAACATCTTTCTCCCAGTCTCCCTCCTCTTTCTCTTCCAAGACTCCCCAGGGTTTAGAGACTAGTTACTGCCCAAAGAAAATTTCTTCCAGCTCCTGCCACCGGCGGAGTCCAGGCTCTAGGCGAGCCAGAGCAGGAGCTGTTAGGGTTATCTATGTCAAGATCATTTCCAGGGAAAGAGTTCTGGCCCCTGACTGGTAACAGCAGGGCAGAGGAAAAAAGAGGAGAGAGGGAGAGAGAGAGAGAGAGAGAGAGAGAGAGAGAGAGAACTCCTAGCCTGGCCCCGCAGGCTCCTTGTGAGCTGACCAAATTGGAGGAAAGCTCTGTACTTTCGGCAGTCCCCTCAGGATATCCCCTCTCACCTTGGCAACCAGGCTGAGAAAGGGTTCTCCAGGGTCCCTGCAGAATGACAACTCGAGTTCCTGCAACCCTCTCCTTCCTTTTCCTCTGGACCCTGCCAGGGCAGGTCCTCCTCAGGTGAGCTGAGTGGGGGTAAGAAGGAGGTGCATGCAAACTCTGGCCGGGGGCAGCAGGGGCATTTGTCACAGTTTTTTCTAAGTTTGCAAAAACCCCACATTCTGGAGGGCTCCAGGGGAGGACACACATTCCCCCAATCAGGACCCAGGAGCCTTTCATGAAGTGGGTAAAGGCCCTGGAGCTAATAAGAAGGATTCTGCATGGGTGGGAGCTTTCTGGGCCTGGGGAGGGAGTAGGTAGCTAAGCCGCAGAACAGAGGCCATCTGTCCTGTCATCCAATTCTATCCCCCTACACTGCTCAGATTCCTAAAAATGACACCAACATCTGCCAGCTGCCCACTCAAGAGGCTTTGAGTAGCAGGGGCTTGCCCCAAACAACATCAGAATGAATCTAGGCTGACCAAACCTTGGATTTCTGCAGTCACCCTGCCTGTGTGCACATAGCTGCTCACTGTCCCTGGGTGGGCACTAAGTGTAAGTCATTTCCTGGCTAGGGAGCAAGACATGTTTTAGGTTCCCTATAAATGTCTCCCAACCCATTCCCACTTCTTAAACCAGGAAACAGTCTAGGTGAACAGGATGTGCTGAGGAAGAAAGATTGTTGTAGCTTGGGCTGAACTGGTCATAAGAACGGTACTTCCCAAAGTGGAGTTGGGTGAGGGCCACTGCAGTACTATCTTCCTCCTCTTAATTCAATAAACACACCAGAAATGCTTGCCTCTGAGGAGCCTCCTGCCTTACTGCTTGCATACATGTTGGCTGGCTGGAAGACAGGGATGCAATATCATGGGGGGGGGGGGGAAAATTTTTTCAAAGGGAAAAACAGCCCAAAGTGGAATGGCAACTCAGTTGGAGTTGATAGGAGGATGAGGCAGAAGTGGGAACCCAGCTGGGCCTTGCTGGACCTTCTGGAGGGGAGGGGAGGGGAGGCTATCTGGAGGCCCAAGCTTCAGTGGCAGCATTCCCGCTTGAGTAATTAAAGCAAGACAGGCCCTTAGGAAGTCTTGAATCCAATTTCTTTATTGTAAATATGGAAACTAAGGCTGAGAGAAGGGATATGACCTGTCTAAGGTCACTCAGGTACCCAGGAGCAGATCAGAGTTCTCTTCTTACCCCACTGCAGGGCCTTGCATGAGCAAGATTTTCAGCTCTGCAACCTTCTTCATCTGCCAGCATTTGGGTCTTCCCAGGAATGAAAGGGAGGAAGGTGTGGCTACACACAGTGATCTGCTCTCAGGTCCAAGACAAGGTAACCCCAGAATAAAGGGGCTAAAACAGTGATTGGAGCCCAAGACAGTGAATACCAAGGCTTGTGCCAGGGTCCTGGGGTTGGGGCTAGTAGGAGAGGTGACCTGAGAATGGGGCTGAGGAGGGGACAAGGGTCTGGTTGCTCCACAGACAGGTGGCTGGTGGCCAAAAGCAGCACCTGGCTGGTGTGGACAGCCTGTGGTGAAACCATGGACTTCTGCTTACTCCTGCATCACCACCAGCCTTCTTGGATTTTTAGTCTCCTTAGGCCACCTGCTCTCGCAGCCCCTACTTGGGGCCAAGGTGGCCTCTGTGTCAGGGTAAGGGCTTCCTCCCACTCAGGGGATTCAAGGAGGCAGGATTTTAGGTGGTCAGGGTATAGCTGCCACTGGTCTTCCCCCACTCTGGTTCCTTGGAAGCCCACCCTGACCTGCTTACATCATTGTATTGTGTTAGATGCACTTAGTTTTGAAGTCAATAGCTCTAGGTTTGAGTTTTAACTTTACCATTTACTAGCTCTCTGATTGTGAACAAGTGGCTTCACCTTGCTGGTATTCAGTTTCATTATCTATATAATGGGGATAATAATAGTACTTATTGAGAGGATTGATGTGAGAACTAAACTAGATAAGGTGAGAAAAACATTTAGTATGGTGCCTTAGCTATTTTTATTGTTGTATCCATCACTGGCGGGTATATAGATTTACTGGGAAAGAAGAGCCCGCTGGCTCAAAGGAGACTCGGACCCAGAAGAACCACAGTCACCCTGCCTCCAGCCTCACAGTGCAGCAGTGGAGGAGCTAGCTCTAGACCTGGAGCAGTGGTGATGGCAGGAGAAGCAAGAGGCAAAGGTTCCATCCAGGAGTACAGCCTGAGCTCAGGCCTTGAGCCCCACCCCTACCCTCAAGGCTTTCCTGAGGTCCTGGTCCCTCCTCTAGCTGTTGGCTGGTAAGCAGAAAAGCAGGCATGCAGAAGAGTCTTTGCTGCTCTTAGAGGGAAACTTGTCAAGGGAAAAAAAGGATGGCCTCTAGCTTAGGCCAAGCACACTGGCTCCTTCCTCAAAATCAAGCTGTTAGGAAGAAAAGATAGTAGTTGACCCTCTCAGCATAACCACCCTACTGGGAGGCTTTCCCATGCTCCTAGAACCCTGTTTCCCCACCTATTTCGTTGCCAAAGCATGTTTACCTGCCTGCAGTTGCCACAATCCTGAAATGAGTCCAGCTCAAAACAGCTTCCTGTCAGAGCAAATGCCAGAAGCCAAGCCTCCCTCTCCAGAAGCCAGCTTATAAAGCCTTAGTGGCTCAGCATGAAGGCCAAAAAACTGAAACCAACTCTCAGGGATGCTATTATCCTTGAGCCCTTCCAATCCTTTGCTAGGTCAGGTAGGCAAAATGTTGCCATGGCCACATTATTTTCAGTGAGTGGTCACTCTTCTTTGAGTGCATTCAAGGCATCTTCAGAAAGAGAACGCTGGATGAGCCTTAGATTTGAGTCCTGATCTTGCCACTCACCAGCTGTGAGATTTGGGGCAAGCCAGTCATCTTTCAATTTGTTTATTTATTTTATATTCTACATATAAGTGAGATTATACAGTATTTGCTTTCTCTGACTGACTTATTTCACTTAGCATAATACCCTGTAGGTCCATCCATGTTGTCTCAAATGTCAAAATTTCATTCCTTTTTATTGCTGTGTGATATTCCAGTGTATGTGTCTTCTTTATCCATTCATCTATCCATGTTCACCTAGATTTCTTCCATATATTAGCTATTATAAATAATTCTGCAATAAATATAAGGCTAACTATCTCTCTCTTCAAATGACTGTTTGTTTTCTTTGGATGAATACCCAGAAGTGGGATTGATGGATCATATGGTAATTCCACTTTTAATTTTTTTAGGAACTTCCATACTGTTTTCCATAGTGGTTGCACCAGTTTAGAGCCCCCATAAGTCCCTCCTCTTTTGGAAGCCTCAGTTTTCTCATGTGTAATGGAAATAATAGTCCTCACCCCCATCACACTGAGAATGGTGAGGGTAAAAAATCTAATATATGTGAAAGCCATTTTCTAGACCTAACTGGTGAACTGCCATGTTGGTTTATGGCGGTGGCACTCAGAGACGCATTCTGTCCCATCCTTCTTCCTGATGGGGAGATCAGCCAGAGGTGATTAGGAACAGGGGAGGAAAGGATCTGTGGTAAAGGCAGAATACAACTGGCCTCAGACATGTTATCTCTCCTGTCCAGGGTGGCCTTGGCAAAAGAGGAAATAGAATCTGGGACCAAGGGGTCCCAGACCATGTCGCCCTCTGATTTCCTTGACAAGCTTATGGGGCAGACATCTGGATATGATGCCAGGATTCGGCCCAATTTTAAAGGTAAGAATCATTCATTCTAAAAAAAACCCTCCCTTCCCTCACCTTTTTGGGGACACACTGCCAAGACAGCTCCTAATGCTTGAAATTGGAGGTACAAGGCTAGCTCTTACAATTCAGAAGGAGCTTCTCCTCCCTGTTGTCCATGGGCACTGCCCTCTCCTAGCAGTGTTCTAGCCTTAAGCTCAAGGAGGGAGTCCTGGAACCTGCTCCCAGCCACATGGAATGCCCTGCCGATGTGACTGTGCTTTGCTCCCTTAGGCCCACCCGTGAATGTGACCTGCAACATCTTCATCAATAGTTTTGGCTCCGTCACGGAGACTACCATGGTAAGGTCTCTCTGTTACCCACTTCCACTCTAATGTGAATGGGTGAAGCCCTCTAGGTAGCAAGCCTTCTCTCCCTCTGCTGTCCTCTTCCAGTTTCATGGTCATAGCTAAAGCTATGGTATGTGTAAAATTGGTCACTGGGAAGAATTCTTTCCCCAGTCCCTGGTTTCAGTGATAAAGGCAGATTATTCTAAGCAGGAGATGGTCCAGATTGGGAGGTAGCTTGTTGCAGAGCACAGGCTTTGGAATCAGAAAGCCTATGTTCAAATCCTGACTACCTCAAATAGCTGTGTGACCTTAGGCAGGTTACTTAAATCTCTGTCTCAGTTTCCTCATCTGTAACATGGGGGTCATTACAACACCCTCCTCACAGATTGGGTGTGAAATTTAAATGAGGTGGAACACATAAAGAAAGCACTTAGCAGACAACTTGGTGCATAGTAAGTGCTTAATAAATGTCTTTTACCTTTCCATCTTTGCCATATCAGCCCAAGACAGGCTCCTTCTCCAGTGGATAATGCCCATTGCCTCTGAGATGTGATCTCAGCATTTCCATCTCATGTCCCTCCTGTCCATGTATGGCTTGCTGGGCTCCTGGAATATCACTGCCTCAGATGGACCCATATCTGCACCCTTGCAGGACTATCGGGTGAATGTCTTCTTGCGGCAGCAATGGCACGACCCACGACTGGCCTACCAAGAATATCCTGATGACTCCCTGGACCTTGACCCTTCCATGCTGGATTCTATCTGGAAACCAGACCTGTTCTTTGCCAATGAGAAGGGGGCCAACTTCCATGAGGTGACCACAGACAACAAGTTACTGCGCATCTTCAAGAATGGGAATGTGCTCTACAGCATCAGGTATGTGGGAGAGTTTGGGTCAAAAAGAAGCTAGGTGGAATCTGAGGGGTGGAAGGGGGTCCCCTGTGTTGTACTTGGCCCCAGTGAACCAATGTCACTTCTTTCTTACTGTCCCTGCCAGGCTGACCCTCATTTTGTCCTGTCCAATGGACCTCAAGAACTTCCCCATGGACATCCAGACCTGCATAATGCAACTGGAGAGCTGTAAGTGTCCCTAGAGAGCCACAGAGCAAGGCCTGGGATCCTAGCTAGTTAACTCCATCTCATGATATTCCAGACAGGAAAAGGGCATCCCAGAGTGGGGAGGGACATCGCCAAGCACACACAATTTTTGACACAGATGAGACTAGAAGCCAGGGCTCACTAACACCCAACCCAGTGTGTTTTTCCATTCCCACACAATTTGCTGACCTGGCTGTTTCATAGGGCTGGGAATGGGAAGGCCCATCTTATATACAAATTTCCTTATGCTTGTTATGAGGGGCCATTTAAGGGGCACTTCCTCTGCCCAAAATACTTTCCCTCTCACAGTGCCTGAAGTAATTCTACTTCAACTCCCCCTGAGTTAAGACATTCAAGATGCCTGTAAAACTGCCAGAGTTGGCAGGGGTGGGGTACTCTTTGAATCCGAATACTCCATGAACACAGATAACTTTTGTAGAGAGGTGGAAGAGGACAGTTCTAGGCTTAGGACAGTGTCGAGGGTGGCAAAGTCAGCCAAGATCTACTCTATGGCAGAGGTTCCAGCCTGCAGGGACTGCCCCAAGTACAGAGAAGCTAAAGGACAAGGTTGAACCATCACCTATGTCCACTCTTTGCCATCACATGGGCAAGGTGAGACTTTGAGATCAGCAGACATCCACTCAGTCCTCAGAGAACAAGGCTCGGTAAGCTGTTTCCAGCATGTAATAAGTTTGTCAGCTAGAATGTGCCATATGTGGTCAGCTCTTTAGAGTTCATAAACCAATTTCATGACCAGGTTCCCATTACCCTCCCACAATTCTAAAAAATAGGTAGAGCATTTTACAGAAGGGAATGGGACTTTCCTAATATGACAAGCTACTCTGGGTCAAGGCCCTACTCTGGACATATGTGAGCCTTGGTGTTTCTGCTTCCATTTCTATCTGACATGTGTAAATATGGCCATAGATGTAACAGGAGCCTTCACAAACTTCTCTCTGTGAGCAACTTGGCATGTTCAGATGTTAGCTCTCCATTTTCCTCAGTTCAGGGCTCCAGCTAAAAGTCTATGTTGTGCACATTATCCCACGCATAACTGGCAGGGTATAAACAGCTCTTCCTCTCTGGGGTGAGGTAGCAGAAGCCTTGGCTCTCAGGCTGGCTCTGCTTGAGACATGTGGTTGGTACACATGCTTACTTCCCTGGGTTTGAGATATGGCAGGAGGTTCCCAGCTGGATTCCTTGACATCTTTCCAACCTTTTGACCTGCTTTCTAGGTCTGCCAGAATAATTTCTCTTTGGGCCTTTCCAATGCCTGAGAACTAGGTAGGAGAGAAGCTGGAAATATTTCTGATTTGCCCACTTAGGATGGGCCTATGAGACAATTGACCAAGTAATCTCTTCAGAAAGGTTTCCCTTCCCCAGATGAGCATGGAGCTCCTAAAATCCAGGCCTTACTCCTCATCTGTTCTTTCTGGCCAGTTCTAACCCTCACCCTACCCCTATCCAACACCCACAATCTGCAACCCTCTGTCATCTCTGTCACTTTCAGTTGGCTATACCATGAATGACCTCGTGTTTGAGTGGCTGGAAGATGCTCCTGCTGTCCAAGTGGCTGAGGGGCTGACTCTGCCCCAGTTTATCTTGCGAGATGAAAAGGATCTAAGCTATTGTACCAAACACTACAACACAGGTAAAAAAAAACAAAAACCCAGGGTCTTTACTGGCTGAGTCAAAGGAGGGCCTCCAGATGGGAGGAAAGGGGGCAAGGCAGCCAACTTCTATGGAAGGTTCAGTCTATGTCAGACATAGTGTTAAGTGCTTTATATTCCTCATCTCATTATGGTAGGGGTTATCAGCCCCATTTTTCTGAAAGGGCAAACTGAGGTTCTAAGAAGTTAAATCAATTGCTCGAATCATACAGCTACTAAATGACTGATTTAGAATTCAAATTCAGATTGATCTAATTCCAAAGCCCATGTTCTTGTCCCTGTCACATGCTACAGAGCAAATGGGCCTGTGCCACTGAATGGAAAGAGTGTTCCACCTGTCTTGGGGTCAACTTCATGGGGAAGGTTGGTGAAGATACCTCTGGAAGTAGTCAATGACTGGGCTGAACCAGGAAGGAACAGGCCTCAGGGCACTTGCCAGCTTCTTTTCCACACCTCCTACTACTGCCTAACTCTCTTGAACTAGCTTGTCTTCCCAGGTATGAAATATGGGCTAGCGGGTAGAGAGGAGCTGCCAGAGCATCTGCCCCCTGCTGCTTTCTCAATTCCCTTGGCAATTTCGCTGCTAAGACTTATAACCCTGAGATAGAGATCACAGGGTGAAGAGGAGAGATCCTAGGTACCTCCTATGGTGTGCCACCCTATGAATATGTGAGTTTCTGTGTAGGGAGTGAAGAGAGGAATGGACCATTGAATTTTTTTAAATGCTGGTGGGAGTGGAAATTGGTATAACCTTTATTGAGGGGGGAAACCTGGCAATTTGTATGTAGTCCCCTGGGGAGCTTATTCAAATGTTGATTCCTGGGCTCTCCCCCTCAGAGATTCTGGTCTGCATTTGAACAAACCATCCTGAGCATTCTGATGCAGGTGGTCCAGGGGGCATGTTTTGAGAAACTTTAGAACAGCCTTGGGCAAACTACGGCCCCGCGGGCCGGATCCGGCCTTTTGAAATGAATAAAACTAAAAAAAAAAAAAAAAGACCGTACCCTTTTATGTAATGATGTTTACTTTGAATTTATATTAGTTCACACAAACACTCCATCCATGCTTTTGTTCCGGCCCTCCGGTCCAGTTTAAGAACCCATTGTGGCCCTCGAGTCAAAAAGTTTGCCCACCCCTGCTTTAGAAGCTAAAAATGTTTTCCTCCGTGTTGATCCAGGAATCCCCATTCTTTGGAATTTATTATAAGGAAATATTTTAAAATATCATATTGACTTTAGATCCCAAGAAGGCTCCTGGGTCACTGTTTATACTAGCAGAAACATGGAATTGTTGTAGATATCCACCAATAGGACAGAGGTTAAGTAAATTATATAGTGCCTCATTACCCAGATGTTTAATAGGATGCTTGCAAGTTGCTATAGCAACAGGGGAAATTACAAGTGGAAAAGGCTTAGATTCAAAGTTGTATAAACAGAATAATATATTGTGGTAAAAGAAACAAATCAAAAGCACGTGGTTAAAAATTCTGGAAGGAAAGAGCACAAAATGTTTTTAAAGTAGTGTGATGTATTTAGATAAGAGCAAGAACTTTGGAGTCAGAGCAGAGCTTGAGTTCTGGCTCCACCATTTACCAGTTGGGTACCCTTGAAAAGCATAACTTGATCTCTTCAAGCCTCAGTATTTCTATCTGTAAAATGGAAAATAATGTTTTCCTGCCCTAAAGAGTTTCTATGGGATTTAAATGAGACAAACTTAATAAAGTCAGAGTACTTAGTAGGGGCTTGTCAGCTTATGAATATTATTCCTTCTCTACTTCTCACTCTTTTCTGTACTAAACAAGTGTGAATTTTGTCATTACAAACAAAACTGCTATAACCAATAAAAAAAGAAGAAAAGAAAATATGGATACCTAGCAAAGGCATGTCATGACAAGAAGCCCAGAGTGAGGTGAGGTGGGCTGGACTAGGGGAGCAGTAGGAGATCACAGCATCACACAGCATGTCAAACACATAATCAGTCACTCATGAAATCACCAGCCTTGAGGAATAAGACAGGCCTGATAACAGCAAGCCTAAGCCAAAATAAAATAACAGTATACACATCCTCTGCTTTTTGCTTTGGTTATTCTGAACCTCTGCCTCTAAGAGAAGCTCTGAGCTAGTGTTTTCTTAGTCTCAGGGTGTGGGAAGCAAGGCAAAATAAAGATGGCTGGCAGAGGAGGCAAAGCATTGGTACATGTGCCTGGAGCTTTTGTTGGTGGACTAGAATGCTGCTGCCCAATACTCTGTAGGAACCAACCCGCTGCATGCTGTCCACAGCTGGTCTCTCTTAGACATTGTTTCCAGATGTTTGCTAGTCAGCTGCTCTCACTTGCTTAAGACATGGATAGTGTTTAATTCAGTGAATCATTGTTGTTAGAGAGTTTCTAGGGTACCAGCAAGGCTTCTGAGATTTGAGTGGAGTCTAAGCTCACTGCTTTCTTAATAATGATGGTAGTACCAGCTACCTATGTGCTCAACACCAAAAATACATTATCTCATTTAATTCCCACAATAGCCCAGTGATGAAGTTGATATTGTTACTACTCTGTTTTACAAGCAAGGAAACTGGAACTCAAAAAGGTTAGGTGTTTTCCCTGAGGTCACATAACTAGTAAATGGAAGATTCAGAATTCAAGCCCAGGCAGTCTGTCTCTGCAGCCCTTCTGCTCTTAATCCTCTTGTAGTGATATCATGTGGAAGGCCTTCTGCTGGAAACTAAAATGCTGGGAGCAGGAGGTCAAGTCCTTGATGGCTGCTCTGAGAGCTTCCTCAAAACACATTTGGCACTCCCTGGGACCATTTTGAAGATTCATTTATTGGTCCAGCTGAGGAACTCAGAGGCTAGCCCTCGGAGATAAGACTGCCCCAGTCCTGCCTCTCAGGCTCAGCTGCAGGCTGGGGACCTGGGGCCTCATAACTCACCTCTTTCCTTGCAGGGAAATTCACCTGCATTGAGGTAAAGTTTCACCTGGAACGGCAGATGGGCTACTATCTGATTCAGATGTACATCCCCAGCCTACTCATCGTCATCCTGTCCTGGGTTTCCTTCTGGATCAACATGGATGCTGCACCTGCCCGTGTGGGTCTAGGCATCACGACTGTGCTCACCATGACCACTCAGAGCTCTGGCTCCCGAGCCTCTTTGCCAAAGGTGAAGAGACATGCAATAGAACTTGCTTGCCATAGAGTTCCCTGTTTCCCATTCATCCCAAGTCCCACCTGCTCACTATTTTCCTTGGATTTAAGGTAGAGAAGAGCCATTGAGCAAGAACAAGTGGCTGCTTTCTCTTCCTCCATAACATACGGCTAACAGTGTGGAAGCTGGGGTCATGGATGCTGTCTGGCTAGGGAACAAGTGGAGATAGTGCCTGATTTACTTTGACTTTCACCAGGAAATACTAGCATGTCTAAAATCAAAAGACCCTTAGCAAGTAGGAAGTTTCCCTCCCCCATGGTACAGATGAGGACAATACAGCCCAATACAGAATGACCTTCTCAAGGTCATGGCCCAAAAGAAACAAAGAAATATAAGCATTTTAAACCAAAAGCTGTCTCTCACTATGTCAGAAATCAGATACTATTACAAAGAGCTCTAGAGACAATGTCTGTTCTTTTAGGGTATGAAAAAGTTGAGGTAGCAAATAGTGATTAAAATCAGTGGACTCTGCTCATCTGGGGCCTGATGATATTTTGATTATGCTAAAAGATTTGTGCTGATGGGACTGGGCTAGGATCTCCCTGCCTTGTGTCTTCATGTATGGAATTTAGAGGTCACCTCAAAGTCCTTATGGTCAGCAAGTCTCTGAAAAAATCAGGGAGAAAGCCTATCCATTCTATAAATATTTAATGAGCATATACTATGTACCAGACACTGCACTAGGCCACAGACAAATTATGGGAAGCAAAAACAAAAGAATTCCTTGTGTATTTTACAATGAACATATTCCCTCTTATTCTGATTTGATGGGAACCAGGACCTGTGATCTCTCATCTCCTAGTGCTCATTCCTAATAAGTTTACCGGGGACTTAAAAAGGGAGTAATCTGGACATCCATAGTAAATTTACCAATTTGCTAAATGAGGGTGAGTAGTGGTTAAGAGGGATTAGAGTCGGGCATATTTGAGCTTAAGTCCCAGCATTATCGTTTACTAATGGTGACCTTAGGAAAATTTCTAAACCTTTCAATCTCCTCTCCTGTAATATGGGAATAAGAATATTACCTCTTCCAAAAACAAGGGTGAAAAAATAATATTACCTCTTCTAGAGGGTTATTAAAAAATAAATAAGACAATGTATTAACACAGAAGAGTGTTTGGCAAATAGTAACCACTCAATAAATGCTAGCTATTATTGTAATTATTAGTTGTCAGGGTAGAAATAACTGAGTGGTAGATCTAGAGCTAAAGCAGCTGGTGATGATCCCAATTATTTTTAAGATACCAGTAAATATTTGAGGTGGACCAACACCTTTAGGGGTAATTGGTGACAAAGTTCAAATTAGTATCAAGTGTCCCAGGGGAAATTGTCAGAGATCTTTTCCTATGATTATGTTTTCTAAATGGCCAGGGGTATTAAGGAGGGTCTATGATGGTCGTTTTGTGCTAATGGCCTTGCATGAAGACCAGAGGCAGAAAAGTAGTTCAGACCTAAGAACCCTGCCCTAGTTTACTGCCACAGCCATGCAAAGAGATTCTTCTCTAACTCATTCTGTCTTGTCCTCTCGGCAGATTTTGATGACCTTTTTGTTGACCTATTATCCAGTAAGCAAAAGATGAAGACATGTACCCCAAACAAAAGTTTCACTGACCAGCCCCACAGAACAAGGGACTGAGTAAATCAGGGAGCTTCTGCTCATTCTTGAGTTTGTGCAATATTAAATTTGGTGAAAGCCCCAAGGAAAGAGGTGGGGCCAGGTCAGGGGCTTCTGAAAACCACGCCAATCCCACCCCAGTACAACTTTAGTGTGGAGGATGAGAGAAGCAGAGGCTCACTTTGTGAAGGAACTCGGCTGGGATAGTCATTCCTCATGTCCCCAGGAAACTACTTCTTCATTGCCATATGGGGGTTCCCAAAGGCATTGATCTCTGTCTCCTTGCCATTCTTGATGTATGCAATGCCAGGTGTCTCAGTGTAGAATTGAAAGGCTAAATGGAATATTCTACCAGTGACTGGAAGATTAGACCTAAAGCCACAACAGTTGGAGAAGTGACCCAATTCTCTCAAGATCCTGCAATCTAAATGGCCCATAGTTCTTGGGGTAGGTAGTAGTGAGGAGGACAAAAACAGGAAAAAGAAACCAGTACAGAAAAATACATTGCTAAACCACCCACTCATTCATCCATCCATCCATTCTTTCAAAAAATATATACTTATGTGCCAGACACTCAGCTAGGCACTGGGATTGAACAGTGGATATGATAGAAATAGTCCATGCCATCCAAGAGTTCAGTCTAGTGAAGGAAATGGCCAGTTGTATTTGATGGATGCTAAGAAATTGTAAGTAACATGGGCACATAGAGCAGAGGCAACCAATCCAGATTGGAATGTTTAAGAAAGACTTCCCAAAGAATGTGGTATCTGAAGTGAATAGTAGAGTAAAAGTTATTGAGGTAAGAGAGACAGGAAGATATTGTCTCCTGGGGAAACTACTGAAATAGTTCACCATGGCAGGATCATAGATTGCAAGGGGTAAGATGGAACTGAAGAAGTAGGCAGAGGTAACTAAGATGTTACACTATGGGAAGTATAGACTGTATTGTAAGGGTACTGAAGAGCTAATGAAGGGTTGGTAGCAGGGGAGTGATATAATCACATTTACATTTTGAAAACAAAACTCTAGCTACTGTTTTGAAAACAGATTGGAGATGGCAAGCATAGAGAAGTTTCCATAGCCGGGGTGGGTAGCACTCTCTGAGGACCCCTTCCCTGTTCTGCTCTCCTGTGTAGGATATGAGGCCCCAACTTGCCACTGAGCTCAATTCCTTAGCAGAGGACTCTCACAAAGAGCTGGAGGAAAAACCACAATGTCAAGGGAAGAACAGGGGTGGAGGAGGGAAAGGGAGGAACTCCTAATATGATATTGAGACTTCAGCCTAGGTAAATGGCAGTGTCACCAAATCAAAAGCTCAGAAACCCTAACCCCAAGATTATGCCTTCTCACTGGGTGATCTTGGCTAAGACTTCTTCTCTTAGGCCTCAACTGTCCTCACATGTCTCATAGGGGAATAACGAACCCTGACCAATTACCACCATGGTTGTGAGAACTCTAGAAAATAAAAGGGGGAAAAAAGAAAAGGGCCAACAAATGCAACACTCATGTTGTTTGCTATTTATTGAAAGAAAAGACTCAGAAGATGCCTTTGTCAGTGTTGTTCACTGGTTAGAGCATCAGCCTACACAACAAAAGGTCACAGGTTCGATTTCCAGTCAAGGACACGTACCTGGGTTGTAGATTTGATCCCCAGCCCCAGTCAGGGTGCATGCAGGAGGCAACCAGTCTATGTGTCTCTCTCACATTGATGTTTCTTTTTCTCTCCCCCCCATCTCTTCCCTCCCTCCCTTCCTCTCTTTCTAAAAATCAATGGGAAAAAATATCCTCAGG
>NW_005360037.1:218152-240326 GCF_000412655.1 Myotis brandtii
GAGAGAGAGAGTAGTGTAGGGAGGAAAGGCAGATGGAAGTGGAGGTTGAACAGTGTAGAGAGGTGAAGGATAATCTGACATAGGACTTCAGACAATGGAACATATGGTAAAAAAGCTTCTTTAAAAAACAGAAGAAATTCAAGATAAAACTGAAGAATAGCAGGTAGTTGATATGGGCTGACAACCCACTGGATAGGCCATGGAAGAACTCTAGAAAGGTTGACTGTTCTATTGATGGATGTTACAGGTGTCCTATGTGAAGGCAATCGACATCTGGATGGCTGTGTGTCTGCTCTTCGTGTTCGCTGCCCTGCTGGAGTATGCTGCTGTGAATTTTGTCTCCTGTCAGCATAAAGAATTTATAAGACTTCGAAGAAGGCAGAGGCACCAGCACATGGTGTGTATAATTAGGGAGGGGCCAACTTCCTTTCTTCCCAGGACTCCTTTCTCCCTACCACTACTCCCACAAACTAGACCAAACCTAGGTCTCCAAGGACTAGACAGGCAATCAGAAACCCTGGATTCTAGTCCCCGTGTGGTCACAGAGAAGTTAAGTACTTTAACCCCTTTGATTCCATTTCCTTATCTGTCCATTGGAACACTAATGCCTATAGGGCAATCTACTAGAGTGATTAAGAGCATGGGCACAGAGCTGGGCACATAAACACTGAAAAAATGTTAGCCAGTATTAGAACCTTATCAAATTAGTTCATATGAGATTGCTTTGAGAATTAGTAATGGTTGCTCCTGGCTCTCCTTTTACCCAAGAGAAAGGTACTCCAGGTTGTCATATACTGATTAAGAATTCAATAGCTCTAGCCAGTTTGGCTCAGTGGATAGAGCATCAGCCTGCAGATTGAAGGGTCCGAGGTTGATTCTGGTCAGGGGCACATGCCCCGGTTGTGGGCTCAATCCCCAATAGGGGGCATGCAAAAGGCAGCTGATCCGGTGATTCTCTTTCATCAGTGATGTTTCTGTCTCTCTCTACCTCTCCCTTCCTCTCTGAAATCAATAAAATATAATAAATAAAAGTCAATGGAAAAATATCCTCGGGTGAGGATTAACAAACAAAACAAAACAGAACAAAAGAATTCAAGAGTCCAGCATTGGTGCCTTTTAGGGGAGGATTTTATAAGAGCTCTCATAGCTATGCTGGAATTGAGAAGCCATCACTTGCCTCTTCTAGCTGTTAGATTTCTTTGCCTTGATCTTCATTGGATGCATCAGAGTTGTTGGATATGAATTGTTCTCTCTTACTCTTGTTTGCTAACCCCGTATCTTCTACAATAGAGTGATCACCTGGGGAAATTGAGTAAGGATCTTGTCGTCATGACAACGGAGGCAGTTTACCCCCATTGCCCAGACAGTAGGTGTTAGGTACGTTGTCATGGCAACAGAGGTGCCTGAGCCACTCACAGAAACAAATGCCAATGTATGAGCAAAGCTGAAAGCTTTGCTGATCTACATACTAGTCGCTTAATCATCACACACAGAGTTCAGGTATGTCTAAAGCTCTGACTCATTGCTTTCTGCCTAGTATGGATGCTCAAAAGCCAGAGGGGCAAGCACATATTATCTCTGGGGAGGAGGAAGAGGGAAGGGGAAAGAAAAATGATGTTCTGAGCCCACTGTTGAAGCCACTCTAGCACTAAAGCTCCTCTCCTCCTAACACCCCACCTCCCACCTGAGCTGCTCCCGAGGTACCCCTACCATATGTCATGATGAAGGCAGGGCTCCTGTCTCATCTTCGGGTTTTTAGGAATTTACCAATTCTTGCCCTGCTTTAATCCTTTGGTTGGGCCCTGGGAATTCCGCCCTCTAGTGGAATTATTCATAACTGCATCTCCTTGAGTAAGACCCATTCTTCAACAGACCTACTGGTATAAGCCCTTCCTATCCCATGCTGAAGGATAGAAAAAATATACAGACTTGGCATAAGGGCAAGAGGGTGCACTATTGTCTAATATAACTGTCCCTACCCCCTCTTTAGTTAAGTCAAACCTTCCTGCAGCTACCAAAATCCTATTGTTATAGGAATTTTGATCTTGATGCCTTCTCAATGCCTACCTTGGAAAAAAAGAGTAGACTTCCAAACAGTTCCAGATTCCTTTTTACAGCTCAATTGCCTGTGTGAGTGTCCTAGCAACATAAGACTGCTGCAGTTAATGTAGAGCTACTGGTTGACACTAGCCCCACCATCTCCCCTTCACCTCTCCCTCCCCGAACTGCCCACAGCCTATCCCCTACGACTTATATATAGGTGGATCCTGATCTCATAATGGAGTCTGTCATAACCAGTGCTCAATTATGACAGTTATAACAGTAGCCTGGGCCCTGCTTAGGCTCATGGATCCTGCCTGAAAGTGGGCTGGGCTTACTATTAATGTAAATAAAACTTGAAAATCCAAACCATTAGTCCATGGCCCACTTCAAGTTTCCTAAAGCCACTGCTATCCCAGAGGAATGGTAGCAGGGATCCTGGAAATCACTAAGTTGGCTGGAAAAATTGATGCAGAGTTGATTCATTTCTAGAACCTCTCTCTGGGCCCTGCTGGAGAAGCAGCAGTCTTTAGTCTGAGAGAAGCCCTTTTAAGGGGAGGAGGATAATCCATATGCCTTTCAGGGAACCCATAGCCAAGAGAATTTTAGGTGTGTTCTAGGAGCTGGCCAGCTGTTCACCCAACTCCAGGCTTAATATTGTTCTTCTCTACTCTCTCCTCAACCACCAAATTCCACTGCATGATGGTCTTCTTCCATGTCACTGTCTAAAGTAGTTTACCCTTTTCCCATATATTTCTGATTTGTCTTCCCAGCTAGTCTAAGTGTCACAGGGAAGGGTCTGTCTCTCTTGTTTTTATAACCTCACTAAAGCCTAGCACCAGGCTCTGGACAGAGTACCATTTAAACCATATCACCAACCTTTGTAGGCTGACTGGTGAGGGCTATTTTTCAAGCTGGACAGAGAGGAAGCCTTGATATTATCAATAGAACACCTTGAGAAATGGAAGAAATTTCAAAATATTGCCAAGTCCTCTCAGGGGCTTGGCCCCAGAATGCTGCTTGCCTCTGTCCCTTCCCCAGCACCCTCCTCCATTCTCCAATCTCTTCTCTTCACTTCAATACTTATCATTCAATACCTACACTCTTTCCCATCTCCACACCTCACCTCCCACACTGTGCATTCCCTTACCAGCTTGGTTTTGGAATATCCTCCCTCTCTATTTCCTCAGCCCTCCTCCCCTATATATAGCTACAACAAAAAATATTCTATTTCAATAACTATGGAAGCAATAATGTGTTGTGTAAGTCTCCATTGTCCCTCCTAACACACACACACACACACACACACACACACACACACACACACACACTTCATCATCTGGGCCTAAATAGATAATACCCAAATCCAGGACCCCCGCCCTTGGATTTCAGGCCACTTATCTTTGCTCCCCCAACTACAAATGGTAGAATACATTTTTAAAAATTTCTAAAGCCAAGAACCACTTACTCTATATTAGCCACATTTTTTCTCCTGTGTAAAATAGCATTTTTCAGCCTTGGAAATATTTCCCTTTAAATTTACTGTGATTGCAGAAAGGGGTAAATAATTAGATCTATAGAAACAGCCATTGGATTCAATTCTCTTTCAGAGCTTTTTGCAAACATATAGTTCATGCTTGTATCTTCTTGCTGGGGCGGGGGGTGGCGCTGAGGGGATCAAGATGAGTAGTGAGGAATGGGGGATCTGAGGAACCTGAACTGGAAAGCAAAACAGAAAATCATTTTATTTACTCCCTTATTTTTTAATTATTTGGGGGTTATTTTCTTTACCTCTGGTTCTTCATCTCTAAAATGGGTCTGGCACAATCTCTCATGTAGGAATAATGTGGAAATGAATTTGAAAATACAGGTTAGGTGAGCCAGGGACTTTGGTGACTAAGGTTACATAAATAACTGAGCAGAGAGCTAAGGCTGCCCCACTGTAACAACTCAGGGCCAAAGCAAAACCACAGTTGTGAATTGTCTCTGGCCTACTACTCATACAACTATCTCCACAAAACCTGGAAAAATCAATGATTGGGTAGCAAAGCTCTCTTGTGGGCAGATTTAAGAGAGATTTTTCCCTATGCCAAAGGTGCTATCCTTTCTAGAGGCTGAGAGCATGAGGACATTGTGCGGAGGTGGGGCAAGGAGTAATTTTTTTTTCTGGCAAGGACTTGTAACTGAGTAAGATCTGCCTCTATGTGAACAAATCCATTCCCTGTCCTATATTCTGAAGCATGTGGCTCATTAGATGATTAATTTATTCAACTGCTATCCACTGGATGCCTAATAGATGCCAGATACTGTGCTAGGCATGGGGGACACAGCAGTGAACAGGACTAATGCTTTTTCCCAAGTTGGTACCAGGAGCCCATAGGAAGCAGGAAAAGAAATGGGATCTGTTGTCGAATCTCTGCTTTGAGCTTGCTTTTCCCTGATGCCTGATGATAGGCTAGGCCTTCTAGTGATATAATAATTAAAGGTTATTGGGACCCAACAGACCAACATCTTATCTATGAAGCCACTTTACAATATGTTATCACAACTTCAGAGGTCCCATTATAAGAACCCTATGATGTCCTTCTAATTGCACAGCATGTGTAAAAATCTACTTTATTCACATCTTATGTATATCTGTGTCACATCCATTCAACAAGCATATTTTTTATTCTGTTTTAGCACTGAAATCCCCCAGTCTCAGGAAGCCTTCAGTCCTGGGCAAACCAAGAAAGTAGTTGGCATCATCACACAAGAGGGCATTTCACTTCAGGTGTTTTCTTAGCTGAAGCTTTTACTCTTGTAAACATCAATACTCTTAAAAATTGTAACCATCTTTGAATGACGTATTTCTAGGTTCTGGTATATATTTACTTGTCTTCTGTGTAATTTCCAAGCTGTAAACTATCATTTCTGATAGCAGTGTAGACAAAATTAGGCGTGTTTGAGTTGTATATAAACAAAGAGTAAATAGGATCTGAGTGGGGGGCTGAAAGGCTCTTATATGAGTAAAGCTCTCTCTATTCATCATCCAGGGGCATTGGTTCTCTCTTTCTCTTTCTCTCTCTCTCCCCCCCATATCTCTATCATTCTCTATCTCTATATTTCTCTCTATCTCTACTCTTAACTCTATATTTCTGTCCTTACTTCCTGGTTCTCAGCTGTGTTATAGCTATGCAAAGTTGTCAGCTGAAGATTAGATAAATGAACTTTGCATAGTCTGCTACCTTACTTAGTGCTTATATAAAATTTACTTCCTCAATGTTAATGTGTTCATCATAATGCATGTAGCATAGAGAAAAGAATGTGTACTGGGTAAGAAATGTCACCCTAGATGTACTGATCCCTATGTATAAATCATCTGATTTGCAGAGAAACACATGTATCTGCAATAGAGTAATCAGCTTTACCCTCATTTGGATAACCTACTAGGTTATTTAAATTTTTGGAATTTTTATCTTTGAGTGGAGATAAACAGTTTTTAAAAGATACTATGTAAATGGAGAATTAATGATGTAGCTCTTGAAAGTCATTGAATTCAAATTCAACAAGTCTAAAAATCTCAACTGTGCTTCCTAAAGATTTCATTTTTTTGTTTATTCTGTTTATTATCAGTCAGAGATAATTTAACATTGAAATGTTCCTCCCACAGTGGGTTGGTACTTCACTAGCTTTTAGATGGCTCTAAATGATGTTATGCATTTTAAAAAAGCACCTTGGGGCTTATCTGCAAATGAAAATGGAATTGTAACATACCATATGATACTTAGCATATATGTATCTCATGAGTAGTTTTGTGGTCATAAAAAAAGCATGCAAAGGGCCTGTGTACGCAGATACCTTGTCTGCATAGCCTCACCTGTGAGATATTTGTATGGACGGCTCTCTATCCTTATGCCTTTGAGCTGTGTCCTTACATTCTGTCTTTTCTTCCATTTAATTCTAGGAGGAAGACATCATCCAAGAAAGTCGCTTCTATTTCCATGGCTATGGCCTGGGCCACTTCCTGCAGGCAAGGGATGAAGGTCCGATGGAAGGTTCTAGCATTTATAGCTCCCAGCCTCCAGCCCCTCTTCTAAGGGAGAGAGAAACCATGCGGAAACTCTACGTGGACCGAGCCAAGAGGATTGACACCATCTCTCGGGCTGTCTTCCCTTTCACTTTCCTCATCTTCAACATCTTCTACTGGGTTGTCTATAAAGTACTACGGTCAGAAGATATCCACCAGGCACTGTGAATAGGATCAGGACTAGAGAGTCTAACTCTTGGCCTCCTTCTTCCTCATGGATGGACTTTCCCCTTCTGTTAGATTCCATCAGGAGGTTAAACAGTTTCTTCATGATATGCCACACAGAACTTCATTGACCAATCCCAAAACTATGTGGGTCTATACTATATAATGCCAACAGTGGCTGCACAAGATAGTTTGTCTACTCTAATCCGGATTTTCTCCATGCTATCCTGTTTCTCATGAAAGTAAATCATGGACATACTCTTGGATGACTTTCCCTTGCTGAAGCCTCTGTTTTCCATTTCTCTAGTGGAGATTACAGATCACTGCTACTATATCCCGACATTTATCATCTTAAACTGCACCACTCTTTGCTCTGCCACCTTCCACCCAGAGCCGGGCCTTTACTGTGCCCTCTGCCCTCCTCCTACCACAAGTGCAAATAATAAGTCTTTCCCACCCACAGGCGCTGCCCTGCATGAGCCAGTCAGGTTTTCTTGACTGTGGGAGGAAGGCAAGGTGACAGGTTCCCCACCTCTCAGCAGAGTTGGAACAGTCATGGGCTGCATTGGGGTAGGGCATTGCTATACAAGCCAACGAGAGGTCTTCAGATCTCCTACGATGCTCAACACTGTCAGAATGAGATCAGGAATTTTGGACTTTCAAAAAGATCATCCTTCCAGACCTACCTGAACTTCCTGGTCTCCGAAATATGTTTTTTCCCTAACTAACATGGTGACAGGGCATGTTTAGCTGTTGGAGAGTCTTAAAAATGCTTACTTTTTAAAGAATTTACCCACTGATTTTAGAAAATTTGTAAGAAAAGTGAAATCTAAGGTAGTAGAACCCAGGAGAAACTATCCTCAGAGAGGTCTTTTGTTGGCTAGGGTTTCGTTTGTTTCTTTTCTCCAAAGTCTCTTTATTTCCCAGGGCCCCTCATTTCCAACTTGCCCCATTACTTCCTTTTAGTAAGCAAACAATAGTGTTATGCAACCTTTTCCAGGATAAAGTGGGTTTTGATTTGCCTGGGAGGAACTCTATCCTCCCAGGATAGAGGACCCCTATCATGAACAAACATTGACTTGGCCAACCTTAGGGTAGCAGTTATAGAAGTTAGACAGCCATAAGTTGGAATTATTTCTTAACCCTTCTCTTGCTTTCTTTCTCCTTCTACAATGAGGAAGGGTAGCGGTCATTTGAAGATACCAGAAATGTCAGAATAGAGAGGGTGTAGGAGAGTCCATTTTGAGCCTGATATACCACATGGACATGGGGAAGCATGGACCTGGTACACTGAGTCCTTTGAAATGACCCAACTGTGGTGAGAATGAAAAAGGCAATATTAAAGTTCAGAGCTAACACTTGGAAGGCAGAGGTGATCAAATGATCTCTTAAACATCTTGACCTTTCCCTGGACCTAAAATAAATAACTATGTAAGTCCAATCTCTCTCTCTCTCTCTCTCTCTCTCTCTCTCTCTCTCTCTCTCTCTCCCTTCCCTTTCCTTCCTTCCCCCCTCTCTCCATCCTTCTCTTTCCTTCCTCTCTTCCTCAAAATAGTGTTCAGAATTAAAAGTCAATAAATCTAGTAACCAAAGTAAATCCTATATTCAAACCAAGAACTCAGTTTCCCACTCCCTCTCCCTTTTTCCTATCGATCTTGCCTGCTCTTTCCTGTTCACTGAGATACATCTCTTGCCCATCTCTTGACTTTGAAGAGAGCATTCTGAGCTGACCTGGATAGCTGGACCAGAAGTTAATCTTATTGATGATATTATGACTCTGGTGCCAAGGAGATTAAAAACTAAAGGGCCAGATGAAGGGAAGAGATTGAATTAAGGGGCAGAGAGTCCCTGTTTTCCCATTTCTGCCAAGGTAGTGCCAATCAATGAGATGCCACAAGCAATACCCTTTTGAAAGAAGCAGAGAGTGTCTCTTTGATACTCTCTGTGCAGGGCTGGGGTGTCAGGCTGCTGCAGCCCGAAAGCGGGGGTAGTAGGGGGTGGACTATGGAGATGAGCTTATTGCACAGAGCTCTACTTGTTATAGATCTTGTCCAGATGGGCCAACTGCACAAATCTGCCCTGTTGGAAGTCTCAAGAACAATGCCCTGGAGACAGCTATAGCACTGAGCAGAAGAGCCTGCCCAACTGGGACTCAGATCAGGCCATCAGCTGGTTCTGGGAGCCAAAGAAGCCAAAGTACAAACCAACATAATAGTCCAAAGGAGTTCACAAAACTACTCAGAGGATATGCCAAGTGGAAGGTATTCTCCCTCCCCATCAGTGCTCCCAAGTGGAGAAGGGAGACACATGGTATCAGAGTCAGGTACAAATGGCTTTCGTTTTCTTCACCTTTCCTACACATGTATTGGGGAAGGGAGGAATACTGGGTTCCACTGGAAACATCTGATACCTATAAATCCATTTGATCATGAAATTCTTGAACTTGGAACCTTCTCACTACAGTGAGTTGGCAGGAAGTAATATAAGACTCAGTTGGAGATCACGTCCATTATTCCTCATTCTTATAGTACTCACCCCTCCAGAGACCCACACTACTTTTTGCCTGGATTACATATAAAGTGATTTTGAGGTTTTAAAACAGCATATTTTCTAAAACAAAAAAAACTTCATACATAAATAAAGTGTTTTGGTGTTTTAATTGATTCACTGTTAATATTTAATGCCAGTTAAATATTTTATACATATATTTTTCCAGAGAAAATGCTTTTTCAGTTGTTGAGGCTATCAGTACCTCCATCTTTTCTTCAACTTTCTCTGCTCTTTGAAAAAACAGTGATTTGTCTTCCTCTTGCCCTTCAATGCACTAGCAGGGCCTCTTCCTCTCCCAGAATTCACAATCAAATAAAACAGAGCTTTCTGTGTGGAAGAAAAGTTAAGGAATACAATCTATTCCTTTTATTTTTCTCCCACAAGTATTTCCCCCACCTATCACCAGTTGAAATGTTGACTCTTGAAGCTCTTTTCCATTTTCACTGAGCCATGAAAATATCTCAACTTTGCCCAGAACATATCACTTCTTGGAAATCTTTATATGTGTCTCCACTTACCTCTCTCCAGTTTTTATTTACTATTATTAGCGTTGTGTTCATTATTATTATCTTATCATTTCTGGCTTCAAAACCTTACATTCCAATTCACTGTGTTGGGATTAAAGATCTTCCCAGGCTGCCCTGCTGATGAAAGACAAATGAGCCAAGCATTGGATCCACCAAGGAATTAGGAACCCAGGTAGTATGATTACTTGCTGAATGGAAGAAGTGTAGAATCAGCCCATTGAGAGTAGAGATTGCATCTTATATAATTTTTTTCTTTACTCCTCACTTGAGGATACTTTTTCCATTGATTTTTAGAAAGAGTAGAATGGAGGGAGGGAGGGGGCAAGGGGGAAGAGAGGGAAGAGGAGAGAGAGGGAAAGAGAGAGAGAGAGAGAGAGAGAGAGAGAGAGAGAGAGACATTGATGTGAGAGAGACACATCAATTGGTTGCCTCCCACAGGTGCCCCAACTGGAGCCAGTAACCAAACCTGTAACCCAGGTATGTGCTCTTGACTGGGAATTGAACCCGTAACAATTAGGTGCATGGGCTGATGCTCTAACCATTGTGCATATCAGCCAGGTCTCACGCATAGCTTATTATATATACAATATTTCTATTCATTCTTTTTCCACTCAGCTATTCACCACAGAAAAACAGACCTGGAAGGAAACATAAAATCAGATAGCATGTACACACGTGCGTATGTGCGTGCACACACACACACACACACACACACACACACATACAGGCTGTTCCTTGGGTATAACAGAACCAAAGTTAAAAAGACATCAAAACCCAGTAAATTACATTTTTGAATAAAGAACAATAATGATCTGATTAAACATTAATCATATTCCAAATATGAAGACTAGTATCAAGTTATATTTCAAAAACCAATTACCAATGAAAACTCTGGAAGTGACAAGGGAGTACAGTCGAGGGGTTTTTGTCAATACAACCACCTGCCTCTCCCTGCTCCACATACTGTTCCCACTGGAGAGCCAGTCATCCCTGAAGGGGTGGCAATTAGGCTATTCTTCCTAGCCTCACACTCCTTGCTCCATTATACTTCACATCTAGGATAACATTTACAAGTCTACAAACTTGGACTGGTGACATCAGAACAGCATTTTAGAAAGTCCTAGGCCAGGGGGAGGAAGGACAGCTGATTCAGGGGCTTTCTCACTCAGAACACTTTTTCCATGGAAGAATGAAGTACGGCTGCTGTCATGAAGTCATGTGAAAAACTCACATGAGAATTCAGCTATTGCCGTCCCGCCTGAGTAGCTGTTTTTCTCAGTTGCTGCTTTCACCATGTGGCTTTCTACAAATGTCCTGGCTGCATTATACTGGGTGGTGCGTTACCAAGGGAGTACATGCTCACTGTCAACGTCCCTTAAGTGCAGGGAATGCTTTGTCTTACAGAGCTGAATCTAGAAAAATATGCACATACTCTCTATTTTAATAGCTTTCATTCATGACAATGTAGTGATTAAGAGTGTGGCTATGGTACCAGGCAGAGCCTGGGTTTGCATTACAAGTCCAACACTCACTGGATATGGGTTCTTGGACAAATGACTTCACCTCCCTCAGCCTCAGTTTCCTCCACTAAAGGGTCATTTGAAGGCTCCGAAAATCTAGCACAGAATAACTACGTGGCCTTGAACAAATCATTGAACCTTTCTGTGGGTCATTTTTCACATATGTTAAATGAAAGTGATACAGTACCTACCTCATAAGGTTGTTGTGGGAATTAAATGAGAGGGTGTAGATAAAGTGCTTAACTCGGTGCTTGGCACAAAGTGCTCAATAAAAATTAGCTATCACATGACCAATGTTCTATCCACTGAGCCAAACCAGCTAGGGCTTCCCTTGGTTTTCATTCTTCAGTTTCTTTTCTCGCCCCTCTGGCCATTGCTTCTCGATGTTCTTATTCTCCAGGATTTCATCTTTGCCCTTCACCTCTCCTCATTATATACTTACTGCTTGGCTGTTGTCAACTGTTTCTATGGATGTGATATGACAATTCTCAAATTTCTACCTTCAGTTCAGATTCTCCACAGCTCTAGTCCTATTTTCTAATTCTCTGTTGAATAATTTCACCTGAATATCCCACAAGTACCTCAAACTCAACATGTCTAGAGCCAAACAATTCACAATCATCTCCTTCAAACCTCCTCCTCCACCACCTGATCCTCCAATCTTGCCAATCTTAATGAGTGGCACTGCCACCTACCCAGTCACTTAAGACAGAAAACGGGGAGTCAGACTTGATAACTTCTTTTTCCACAGCCCTCAAATCAAATCAAGCACCAAGTCCTATTGAGTTTACATTTCAGAAATCTGTCTCTTCTTCTCTATCCTCCCTGATCTCATCTTGGTTCAGATTTTGAGTCTAGCCTCATTTCCTATTCTCCACAGTATCATCAATTTGGCCTTTCTAAAACATAAATCTATTTATGACACTTCCTTGCTTTAAATCCTTCAATAGTTCCCTATTGTCTTCAGGGAAAAGTCCATATTCCTTAAATTGACCTCCAAGAGATTTTCTGCTCTGGCTCCTGCCAGTGCATCCAGCTTCTTCTCTCATCACTCCCCTGTTTCCCCTAAATTCACCCTGCATTTGGTGATGCTGATCCACCTACATACCCCTCAACCCAATAACTCATTCTGTCTAATGCTCTGTGACTTTGCACATGCTGTTCCCTAGCTTTAAATGCCCTCCTCTGGTTTCTTTCACTCTACTCATCTATCAAGACTCTAACCAGATATCACATTTCCTGTAAGGCTTTCTCAAACCCCTGTCACCTCAGCATCCAGATAGATTTGGGTTCTCTAATAATGTCCTGTACATAACTCTACATCTGTATTTGTGAGATTATATAGTGTTCTTTTGTCTCTCCCTCACATATAAACATGAGTTTGAGGTAAAGGATTATAATGTATTTACCTTTGAATTCCCCATACCAAGCTCATAGCATGAAAGGAATTAGTGTATGTTAGATAATTTTTTAAGTAGTGAGTACTGTAGTTCTTCAAAAAAAAATTTAACCACCCAATTGCAGCATTAGTCCTCACCAACTATACTTATTTTGTAAGGTTTGTGTCATGAAAGACTATAATATGAAGGTAACAAGCATCCTGTATTCTTTTCCTTTTCAAAGCACTTAAGTGGTATGTCATCCTCAAAGCAAACCTTAGGAGTAAAATAACCATGTATCCATGCAGAAGATGAGGCAGTGAGGCTCAAAGAAGCCAAGTGACATACCCAAATCTCACATCGAGTTAGTGACAGTTGCAAAACCAAAATCCAGGTTTCCTATTTTTCAGTTCAATCCTTATCTACTGGGCAAGGAATTTTCAAAGTCAGCTTCAAGGAGTCCTAGAACAGGCAGCCACCCCCACCACACACACACACACACACATACACACACACACACACACACACACACTACACACTTTTCAGGCAGAGTCACTGTAAGCTGATATATTTCCTTCACCATAATATTTTGTTTGTGGTGGGAAGGGGGGGCAAAGGGAGAGTTTATTGCTGCTTTTTCATTTTTGAAAAAATATTGCATCATCTACAACTTTCAGAGATAATCCATTTATTAGATCAATGACTATTATAACTGTATTATTTGGATAATAGTATAGAAAGATCTTGATTTTTTGAGAATAAGCCAAAATGAAGGGTTATAATAACAAAGGAATCTAAAAGTTGAACATTTATATGAAGTTCTTCAAGTTATCAACCTACATAAGTCCTGAATCCTATCAGCATCCCTTGCCTTACACTTACTAACATTGCCTTCCTGATTTATCATCCTCAATTTAACATTAATCCTTTACTACTTCAGGCCGTGAGAATTATTGTTATAAAGAAATCCCTGACCATCACAAGGGCAAGACTGCTTGGGGCCATTGGTCACAGCAGAACATTTGCTATCTTGACTGCATGTACCACTATTCTCACACAGAGAAACAAATAATTGGCTTTTTTAGAAAACTAATCTCTGATGGGATTCCCATAAGGCAACTGAGTCAATGGATCACAATGTCTTAGAATTCTGAAACCTGGCTCATCAGAACTGAAAGGGCCTTCCCAGATCTTTTAGTCTGGTCTGCTCATCACACAATATGGGGAATCTGATTTAGGCCCTAAGTGTAACTCCTTCATTTTTGCAACTTAGTTGAACCTGGGAAAGGAAAGAATGAAATAGAAAGTGAAAAACCAAAGTGTCTCATAATTTATTAGCTCCAAAGGCTCACTTCTGAGACTGGTCTGACACATAGATTGTGACAGATTCAAGGCTTTAGCTAAGGAAACTTTTCCTGTGATCATCATTCAGTCCCCAATCTCTGCCATGTTAATCTGTTGGCTGATACCCATATTAGATGTCCACAGTTCCCATAGAAAGAGGATATCACAATTCTTGGCAATAGTTATTATATTACAGGTGTGAAATAGTCGTGCTAATCTCCAAATTCTACAAACTCAGGCTATCTTTCTTCAGAGTTCCTTTGGGAATTTATTTATGAATCCCTTAGACTTATACTTCTAGCCTTTCCCTAATAGAAACATAACCTGTTATCACAGTGTGATTGGCTTAAGCTTCAGGTTGTTCCTTTAAGGGAGGACACAATGTGGTTTCTCATTAATACATTGTTATCCTTCTATGAAATATACTCTATTGATTTGGGAGTCAACCCTTCCTGTCCCATCTCTCAGGATTTCAAATTCCAGGTGTATGAACCCTCTTCACCCAAAGCTGCCTAACGGAGTAGAGCAATGAATCATGAAAATTAATCCCATTCTTGTCTATTTACTACTTATGTAACCTCTCTCCCTGGTATCCTGGTGGTGGATTTGAGTTCAGGGTAAAGGATTCAGGAGAGAGAGGGACAAGACTAATGAATATATCTTCAAAGTATAACTGATACCATGTTTGATGTTAGCCCTCAATCAAGAAATAACCAGTTAGGACTGCAGCTACAAAATAGTACACATTTCTTCCCTTTACCCTTCCTTGGGGAGGGAGTAGCGGTGTACTGCCTCTCTGACATCCTCAATTGAAATCTTCCTAGCCATATGGGATCTGGATCTAAAATGAAAAGAAACCATCCCCTGGCATTAATGTCTACCCAAGTGTGAAGTTGGGTGCTTTCTGACTATCTTAGAAAGTTTTCTTGAAGCCACATTTTGTTTCAGGACAGGTGCTCAATTTTTATTGAGAAATCTAATTCCTTTTCCTATCATTCCTTGAGTTTCTCCACTCTGCCTCACTCAAGTGGTGAATCACCTTATTAGGCCCAGACTCATAAGGTTAAGGAATGGCTACTGCCTGAACACCCTTCCAGACAATCTCCACCCTGTCATTTAGCCTCCTCATGAAAGTGTAAAAGTCTAGTGAATTGGCATAAGCATCCATCCTCTGAGTCTCACCGAACGCTCAGTTTTACAGAGGACCTACCCCTGACATTTAGGTCCTTTTAGTCACTTAGTGCCCTGCAAAGTCTCCCTAACTGAGTCCAGATAAGGCAAAGCTTTTCACCAGAAATGTGAAGTCATCAAGTGAGTAATCGGTAAGAGGGGTTCCCTCAATTTTGAACTCCATTAAGGCAGGAAAAAAAAGGTCTTCTTAATGTGTGGATAAGAGCAAAGTGCTTGAAACAGTGGGGGTGGGCAATAAATGCCTACTGAATGAACAACTGCACATGTAGAAGTAAGTGCATTTGGTCCTACTGTCAAATCTGTCTGGTTACAAAAACCAATGTTTTCTTGTGTTTTTGGAGGAGGGAGTGGTGGTGGGAACAGATAAAGAGAGAAAATGAGTCCACACAATAATTAGGAGGCTAAGGTTTGGGGTAAGCTGAGGATGGAGTTCTCGGTTTTGTTTGAGTTGGGAGGTTTTTTTGTTTGTTTGTTTGTTTGTTTGTTTGTTTGTTTTTTCAAAAGTCAGTGTTGTCTACTGATTTCTTCATCTCATAATCAAAAATTTGTAAAGGTTTCCCTTTGCCCACAAATGTAAAAACAATCTCTTCAGGCTGGCTTTCACAAACCAATATTGCCTCATCTCCCTTGTATTAATTCACATATTTTTGTGGCACATCTACCAATGTATGCCAGGCACTATACTAAATATATGGGCAGCATAGTGAAGAAGAAATATAGCCACTGCCTCAGAGGGCTTATATCCTGGTGGGGAAGACAAATTTGGACTAAGTTATTGGAGAATAGTAAAATGGAGAAAATGTGGAAGTACTATGGAAACATATGAGAGGGACTTGACCTAGTTGTGGTAGAAGTTGGGGGAGGGATATCATGGCTTCTCTGAGACAGAGACATTTAAGATATAACCTCAAGGAGCTCAGCTGATGTGGCCCAATGGTTGAGCACCAACCCATGAACCCAGGAGGTCACGGTTTGATTCATGGTCAGGGCACATGCCTGGGTTATGAGATAAATCCCCAGTGGGGGGCATGAAGGAGGCAGTTGATTGATCAATGATTCTCTCTCATCATTGATGTTCCTCTCTCTCTCTCTCTCTCTCTCTCTCTCTCTCTCTCTCTTTCCCCTCTCCCTTCCTCTCTCTAAAATATTTAAATATTTTAAACAGAATTCTTAAAATAAGTAAGAGGAAAGGAAGCACAAAGGACATAAAGAGATGCAGAAAAAGAATGAAGGGATTAGGGATAGGAGAGTTTTAAAGAGGGAAGTGATGTAACAGATTTGCATTTTGCAAAGAACATTCTTAGTGCAGTGTGGAGAACAAATTGTAGGGAGACAAGAGTAGATCATTAGGTGAAAATGGTCGTGGCTTAAAAGGATGAAAGTAGTAGATGCTAGGGGAACATAGTAGTAAGCAAGGGTACTTTCCCCAAAGTAGGGACATTTCAATTGAGACTTGATGGCTGGGTCAACCATGGTAAGAAGTTTGAGGTGTGTGTGTGGTGGGGGCGGGGGAGCTGAAGAGGGTCTCCAGCACAGTAATCTTCTGCTTTAGCCAAACACTCCTCATTTTTGCCAATGCTTTAGTGCCAACCTGAAATGTCATGTGCCTTTTACTCCTAACCAAATGATGTCTATCTCTCTAAGGCCCTCTCAAATCCCACCTTTTCTGATCACACCCAGATGTGGTTTCTCTTGTTTCTAGACTCCTATTCCATATTTGTCACTAAGCTTTTTAAAATACACTATTTAATGTTATTACTTAACTTGATGCATATCCCCAAACCCCTTGTGGGCTCCTTGAATTTATGAATTGTCTTCAGTTATTTTGGCATTGCCAGAGTACCTGGCACAGTGATGGGCATTGATCAGTAAGGTGCTCATTGAATAAATGAATGAATGAGGCCCTAGAGTCCCTACAGGCCTCCTTTAGTGATTCACTATTATCTGTGAAACTGACAAGAAAAAGGGGTCTGCTTTCCCTAAAAGATTCTACTACTTGCATCCAAAGTCCTAAGATGTGGTCAATAGCCCCTTCTCACTGGTCACTGCTTCTCACCCCCTTACAATCCTGCCCCCTCCCACCACCACCACCTTCTATTGTTTCTTCTGTCTTCTGGTTGTCAGCCAGGATGAGAAAATGGTCTAGCTGTCCTCAGAGACTTACACCAGCCAGGACTGCTCCACAGTGCCATGAAGGGCCAGGACTTTTGTTTACAGCTGGGACCATGGTGAGGCGGTGAGCACAGCTGACAGCCCCACTCTGGAGCAAATATCAATCTTCCTCTGTCCTCTCAGCCAAGTTTCACAGACCAGCTCTATTGAAAGCTGGCTACACCGCCTGGATCTCACTGATGTCCCATCCACAACTCTGGCCTGGGAGCAGCTGGGTGAATCTCAGCTTTGTACCTTTTAGGAACTGCCCTTACTCTCTTCTCTGTCCCCAGTTTCTAATCATGTTACCTCAACCTCAGAGCCTCGCATGAACATGACCTCCTAGGTCCCCTCACCCTAAACAATACCCCATGTCTCCAACCATATCTTCTCACTCTCAGCAGTGTACCAACACTCTCATTTGCTCAGTCACATAGTAAAACACCACATAAAAGGACCAAACCACGGTTTTCAATGTGTACTTTATGGAGCCTGCCTTTCCAAGCTGAGTAGACTGGATTCAGGTCCTTGGGCTGTGCACATGCATGTGTAATCTTTGCCTTCAGACAGCTTTTCCACTGTTTTTAAACCTACAAATCAAACCTGTTGCTATCGTGGCTCAGTTAGGTGAGGGTGGTCTCGTGCACCAAAAGGTAGCTGGTTCGATTCCAATGGAGGGCTCGATTTCCGGTTGCAGGCTCGATCCCCAGTGGAGGGCATGCCGGAGACAGCCGACTGATGTTTCTTTCACATCGATTTTCTCACTCTCTCCTTCCCCCTTCCTCAATAAAAACATATAAAAAATAAAATCAAACGTACAAATCAGATGGGTCCTGAGGCCTTCAAAGAATATCCTTTGAGATCCCAAGTGAGAGCCTCTTTGCCACATTCTGTTCCCTGGTCTACTCCTTCCTTAATAACTTTGCCACCTCTGGCACTCACCACTCACCTGAGGTGAGAATTAAGGCCTGATACACTAACTGCCTCTTGACCCCAGGTTCCCTTTGCCCGTGTTTCTCTGCCTGCTGTCTAACAGAGTTTTCACCAATTCACTTGGGCCTGTTTCCGTGGTTTTCAACCTCCCGCAATTCCCAAACACCCAAGGAATATGATTCACCTCTTTCACTATCAGAAGCTCATTACAGCAAGGCTTCTTCAGGGGTCTGGTGGAGGGGAACTACAGGCTGGAAATGATTCCCCTTCTAGGAGACCTTAGAATTTCTGGCACAGAGGCTTTTTCAAACCTATCTGGGGACAGCAAGTGGCCGGCCCTGCCCCCAATCGCTCCTCTGTGGTCGCTGGTAACCTCCTTCTGCAGGAGGCAACTGGGCAGGCGATCAGGGGATGGTGCTGGCCCCCATCGCCCCTCTGCTGGTCGCCACCTCCCCCCATCGCCATCCCCTCCCTCTTCCAATTGGCATGTGCCTTGGCTGGCCTGGAACCACCTGCTCACTGGTCCCAACCCCCACCAACTGGTTGTTCTGCCGTTTGGTCAATTTACATATTATGCTTTTATTATATAGGATAGAGGCCCGGTGCACTGGTGGGGGCTGGCCTGCCTGCCCTGATGGGGGCCCCAGATCAGGGTGGGTGTCCCCGCTGGGGGGCAGGGCCGGTCGGGGCAAGGGGCCAGGGATGGTTTGCCAGCTGGCCCCACCCCCAATCAGGGTGGGGGTCCCTGCTAGGGGGCAGGGCCAGCTGGGATGAGGAGCCGCAGGCGTTCTGGTCTCTGGTTGTTCTGGTCATTCCGCCATTTCGGTCGCTGGGCTTTTATTATATAGGATTTTATTGTGGAAACCTTCGAAAATACACAAAAGTAGGAAAAATCGTATAATGAACTCTCCATGTAGCCATCATTAAGCTTCAACAATTGGTTACCTTAAATCAGCGGTCACCAACCTTTCGGACCTCACGGACCACCAGTGGTCTGCGAACCACTAGTTGGCGACCTCCGGTGCTAGTGCTTTCCTTGTATAATTGATGTCCACTCACGGGAAGCATAGTTCATTTCCACCCATCCTGGCTCCACTACTTACAAGATGATTTAGACCAAAGATGCAGTAGTTTAAGTACTCCTGGTTTGTCCTCTTCAATAATATGACAATTGAAATCTCTGAAAGGTATAGCTTTTAAGATTTCCAGTAAAATGGGGACTTTGGGGGCAGGGTATAAGCATGAACAAAGTTACCTCTGGAGAACTGGCTTAAGGCAGCCTCTTAGGCAATGCTTGTATTGCAGGAGTCAGCATAGATTGGTAGAAATCAGTACTCATCTCTGTTGGTTGATGTGTATGATTTAACATGATCATTCCAAGTGAAGTCTGTGGTTAGTAAAGCCACAAATTCTGTAAGTTGCATACTAAACTATTGACTGAGGTAGAGGAAAACAAGGGATTATGTGCAAGTCTGGCATCCCAAGGTCACTCAAGGACTACATTCAATAAATTAAATTTCTCAGTGATTTGAAGTAACCTATTTCTGCCAATGGATGGGTCAGTTGGAGCAGGAAGGGAAGAGGTTGATTAGATGAGGAGAAGAGAGATAGAAGAGAATAGATACCCCTAAAAGGATATAAAACTTTCCCATTACTATTTCCATCCTGTCTACCTAACTAGGCTGATCCAGACTAATTGCCCTGTCTAGCTAACTAGACTGATCCAGACTAATTTGCTGAACTGGTTTTAGGAAATCCCTATGGAATGAGGCAGGTACAAATAGATAGGAAAACACTTATTAAAGAAATATCATTTTGCTTAGCCTTGAAATATTAGGGTTTTTTAACTTTTGAACTAACCAAATGTTCTTTTAAACATTATCCAATAAATTAGAACCAAATGAAAAAATATCAAATTGACTTTAGAATGGAGCAATTTTATCTACTACCCAGAAGTCATGGGAAGACAATAATGTCCCTCTCCATCATCCAGAACAGACTGACCACTACTTTCCAGGAAGGCTCTCATAGCCACAAGATAGGCAAGGCCAGCAGATACTATTGGACAGGGCATGTTTCACCCTGTCTAAGGTTACTGAACTGAAAGGGGACAAGTGGAGGCTGAAATTCATTCAACTGTCCTGATGAAGTTCCAACATCCCCGAGAAAGAAGAGTATTTTTCTCCTTGTTCCACTAGAGTGGACACTTCTTTGCAAATTGTCTGCCCCCAGGTGGCACATGTTTCTAATCAGCACAAAGACATTGTATGAGCAAATGGTGGCCTTGAAAATTAACACAGAGATCTTGGAGCCACTGGGCATTCTGTGAAGGCTAGGCCATAAGTAGTCTTTGTCTGGCTTTGGGTCTTGAAGCCAAACAAACACTGACCTAAGCTATCTTTCCCTTCCAGCTGAAACATAGTAAAGACAGTGGTTCGTAACTCCCATTTTCTGAATACCCATTAAGACTCAGGAATCTGCTGAAACATGATCCCACTAATAAGTGGAAGGGACAGGAGAGTACTCTCATATATGAGGGTAGCATGACATAATGGGGGGAAAACATGGGCTTTGGAGTCAGAATCTTTGTTCTGACATTTATTAGCCGGCAACTTGAAGTATTAAACTTCTCTGGGGGTTTCAGAAGACTAAGATAATAGATGTAAAGAGCTAAGCACAGTGCTGTCTGGCACATAGAAGGCATTCAGTTTTTATCTTTTTCTGCTACTACCCTGACTACAAAGTTAATGCACATTAACACCCTTGGCCTTGAAACCTTACTTAGTCGATTATAAGGAGTCTACTAGACAGAATATGGGAACAAGAGTCAAGAGATGTCAGTCCCAATGCCAGACACATCACCTTGGGTAAATTACTCCCAACTCCTGACCCCATCAATAAAACAAGAGAACATGCTTAGCTCTGGTACTGAAAGGAAAGAGCAGGAAATCACTTTTCTTGGGCACTTAACATGAATATGCACTATGCTTGGCCCTTTATCATAACTTATATATTCTAAATTAGCACTTTCCCATAGAACTTTCTGTAATAGAATATTCTGTATCTACTGGTATCTAATATAATACTGTTGGGGAGGAGAAGAATTCCCCACTTCTACCCTTCTTTAATTCTTACAGATGGACAATAATAAAATTGACACAAGACTACATTAACAGAAGAAACAAAAGATATAATACTTGCACATTGGATAATCACATTATGATGCTCAGATCATAAAATGAGGCTCAAAAAATGATCAAACTAGGCACCTTTTAACCTTTTTCCACAAAGAAACAATAAATTTGTAAACAATTGACAGGACAAAAAAGTTAGTGCTCATTAGAAAGGAATCTAAGCAAGGTTTGGGCTTAGATAGTAAATTACTAAAAGCTTTATAAGGTCTGTTTATATAGACTTTTTTGACTCTGGATTTTCTAACTCTTGTGATAAGGTTGTCTCTTAGTCCTCGGGAGAAGGGAGGGCACTTATCACATGGATATTTCCTGCTTTTAGAAAGGCAGAGGAGAGTCAGAGAGCTCCTCCTACTTCTGCTGCTTCTCAAACTTTACTTCTAAATAATCAATATGCCACTGTGGGATATCTTGGGGAGGCCTGCTTTGGCCCCCAACAGTACTAATACTAGCCATAAGTAGTAATCACATGTCTAGTGGTTATTGTATTGAATACTGCAGCTCTAAGATTATGAAGCGGGAATAATTATTCCCACTTTATAGTGAAACTAAGGCTCAGGAAAGTTTAAAAAAATTGATGAAAGTCACAAAAATACATAGTAAGTAGCTAAGCCAGATTCAAAACCAAGCAGTAGAAAATTTAGCAAGGTAGTATTGTCAGATATACCAGGATTCATCCTGGCTCCACTACTTACAAGTTATATGACCAAAGAAAAATAATTATAGTCTCTAGAACTCACTTTCATAATCTATAAAATGATTTTAATTGTCACCTAATTTGCGGTCCATTGTTGAAATTAATGGGTGTAGAGCCATATAGAGTGTGGCCCATAACAGGCTTTCAGTAACTGTGTTTCTTCACCACCCTGAACCTCCCCACACACATAGAAGAGGTTCAGACATAAACTAAAAAAATAAATGCACCCCCTCTCACCACTCCTGTTCAACATAGTACTGGAAGTACTAGCCGTTGCGATCAGACAAGAAGAAGAAATAAAAGGCATCCAAATTGGAAAAGAAGTAAAACTGTCCTTATTTGCAGATGACATGATACTGTACATAGAGAACCCGAAAGACTCCATCAAAAAATTATTAGACTTAATAAATGAATTTG
>NW_005360037.1:241043-252713 GCF_000412655.1 Myotis brandtii
CTGATACTGCTCCTAGGGCAATGGAAACTAAAGAGAAAATAAACAAATGGGACTACAACAAAATAAAAAGCTTTTGCACAGCTAAGGAAACCATCAACAAAACAACAAGAAGGCCCATTGCATGGGAGAACATATTTGCCACCGATATCACCGATAAGGGTTTAATCTCCAACATTTACAGGGAACTCATGCCACTTAACAAATAGGAAGATAAACAATCCAATCAAAAAATGGGCAACGGACCTAGATAGACACTTTTCGAAAGAGGACACACAGAAGGCCGAAAGACATATGAAAACATGCTCAAAGTCACTAATTATACGAGAGATGCAAATCAAAACGACAATGCAGTATCATCCTACACCTGTCAGAATGGCTATCATCAACAAATCAACAAACTATATATGGTTTTAAGATGATACAGAGGATTCATTAAGAAACTAAATTAGCTGCTAGTCTTTATTACTGGCTCTGGGATCGGAAGACAAACTATCTGTCAAAGGAAAGAGGAATAAGATGAGAAATTGAGTTTCATGGAGATTTTTTTATATCAACAGTTGGAATGAGGTAGCAACATGTCTTTGGAATATTTCAATTCTCATTTCTCCTCTGCATTGCTCATGGCCTCTTCTCCCAGGTACTCAGTACTGCAAGGTGTTCTGAGCATTTCATTAAAGAAGCCTCACAAGTTTTGTCAAATCTCAAAAATCCCCCCTTGCTTTGATTATCACCTGCCTTTCATCTCACTTTAGTCAGAATTCTCATCCCTTTCAAGCTGGTGATGTCAGCTATAAGTAAAGGTGGAAGCAGTTTGATTTAAGTATTCCAAAACCAGGTTACCATTCTTAGAAATATTAGCATTGTTAGATAGGGTGCATGATAAAAACATAAGTCTCCTATGGATAGTATTTAAATATATGAAATAAAGAGACACTATTAAACAATTAGGAAAGCAATATTTTAAACAGAATTTATAATATGTAGAAAGAGGGTATATAGATAGATAGACTGATTGATTTGGTTTATATGACAAGTAGTTAGATCTTGATATAGTAAAGCATGGAAGTGAATAATAAAAGTGACCTGCAAATATTTAACATTTACATCCACCACATTGAAACATGGTTTTAAGACTATTTCTTTTGTTGGGGGTTAATGGGGGGATGAGGACACATTTGTAATACCTTAACCAATAAAGAAATTAAAAATAAAATAAAATAAATGCAGGGCAGAGAGAGAATTTGGGAAATATTAAAGCAAGAAGGGAAACACTTATGATCTTTTATGTGATATCTTATTGTAGAATGGATATGAGGAAGGGTATGAAATCATCAAACTATTTCCATTTATTTAGTTTTCTTTCCTACCCTGTTATTGACACTCTAGTCAACATTAGCCAAAGCAGAGAACAAGGGTATTGTAATGAATTTTGACACCCAGAATGACAAGCTATTATGGCTGAACAACAGAGTACTGTCAAGGGTTTGGGCTCTAGAAGCAGGTAAAATTCATATCCTGGTTCTCATACTGCACTGAGAAAATAATTTGACACCTCTACACATTAGTTCTTAACTTGTGTAACAGGACTGATAATATGCAAGGTGTCTCAATAAAACATATAGATCATTTATTATTTTGCTTTACATTCTATAGCACCCTCTAGTGGAGCATACAAAATAAGCATTGCATCTCTGCCCTCCAAAGCAGTGGTTCTAACTTCAGTGTGCATTAGAAAAACCAGAAATTCATTAGAACACAGCCACACTCTACCCCTAGAATTTCGTTTGAGGTGGAGCCTAAGAATCTGAATCGTATAACTTCCTGAAAGGTGATAATGATACTACTGAGGTGTCTGGAAAACACTTCTGAACCACTGTTCTAAATCCAGCTCCCCTCCCCAGTGTGTGTGTGTGTGTGTGTGTACGTGCACATGCACACATATATGACTGATAACTAAGAGATATAAATTTTTCTGTTTGATTGTGAAGTATTAGTACCCATCTAATAACAATTTTGTGAGTAATAAAAAGAATATCCATATGAAGGATATGACACAGCACCTAAAATATATAAAGCATGCAACAAACTAAGGAAACCATCACAGAACAGAAACCATTTGCCCATGGCCTCAAAGCTAGTAAGTGGTGCAATGGGGTTTAAAATTAGATCTCTGACTCCAAAGACATAATAAGGTTTAGCAGTACCACTACAGAATATAGGGTATAAACATATCTAATACAAATTTTCAAGAGGAAAAGATCAGTTTTCAATACCAGGGTCCAAGTTCTTATATGTCTTTACTGACCAAACAATTTGGTGGGGAGAGGAGTATGGATGGGGGTTGAGTATTTGAAAAGGTGCACAGAAAGGGTTAGAATTTTCATCAGCATCAGTCCTTGGGGTGACCCTTCCCCCTCAAAAAAGGCAAAGAAAAAAGAAGACAGGATGGAGGGGGGAACGGTGTTCCTTTTTTTAAGAAGTTAAGAAACCAGTCAGAGAAAGATAAATATCACATGATCTCACTCATTTATGGAATATAATGAACAACATAAACTGATGAACAAAAACAGATCCAGAGACACAGAAGCATGGATCAGACTGTCAAACCTCAGAGAGAAGGTAGGGGAGGGTGGGGCTAAGGGGGAGAGAGCAACCAAAGGACTTGTATGCATGCATATAAGCCTAACCAATGGACACAGACAACAGGGGGGTGAGGGCATAGGTGGGGGGGGAGGGTAATGGGTGAATGAGGACACATATGTAATACCTTAATCAATAAAGAAATTTTTTTAAAAAAGAAACCAGGAAAAACATTTGGATATAGGGGCCATAGTCCCCTGCCTGATAGGACTATTTATGGAAGTTAGTTTGATTTTTCCCCAGCAATAAATGACCACACACACACACATCATTCCAGGTACCAAACAACCAATCCTTTGCTGGGGTTTGGCGGCATCTGGTGGCAGACTCAAGAGGTATAAACCTCACAGAACTATCTTGAAAATTAACTGAGTGCGTAGTTGCCTGAAATGCACTGTGCTTGAAAATCAGGACAAAAAGGTGAAAATTTCAGCCCCCATAGGAATTCGGAGTCCATAGTGGAGGGGAAGGCTGTCTATATACTAGTAGATATTCTCAGCAGAAAATTTTGTGCCATAATTGCACGCAACTTTGCAAGAAGGGGAGGGGTAGGGAGCAGAAAGATACTAGAGAACAGGAAAGAAGCTGCTCCTTGGACTTGCTAAGATGTGAATGCGAGGATTTGGCTCTTACCCATCGGAAAGCTATGGTTTAGAACAGGATTGTGGCACAAAAGAAGAATGTGGGAAGAAAGTGTATTTTTAGGCTCTAAAATTAAATTATAGGGGAGATGGAAATAGTTCTACCAAAGGCCCATTATTTCTGGTATGATCGCCGTGGCTTAATTATTATGTTTTTCATTAAAACAATTTTCAAAAATAAAAGTACAGAACGCTCCCTATTGAGCGCGCAGGAGCGCCTACACACACACACACGCACGCGCACGCACAAACGCACGCTCGCCCGCGCACATTCACACTGGCCCCACCACCACGCGCCCGCAGCACCCGCCGTCCCCACTCACACACACATCAAAACCCCTACTCTGCCTTTTTTTACTCCCAAGAGTTGCACAAGTGGTTCGGGGGTGTGGCCCCAGATTTGACCTCGCGCTTCCCCACTCGCGGGAAGCATAGCTCATTTCCGCCCATCCTGTTTCCGTAGGCCACGTAGACACTTCCTTTCCCAATGGGGAAAAAAGCCCCCATAATGCCTCCCTGCAGGAAAAAAAAAAAAACAAAAAAACCTGTTCTGGGGAACTCTGGGTCGTGAAAATAGGCCACGTGAACACCCTGCCCTATAGACTTCTGACCCACCGACTGTCGCGCTTTTGGAGGGCGGGCTAAGAACCTAAGAGGACGAGTGTCATTGGCCAGGGCCCACACTAAGGAGGATGGCGACTGGTTTGCTTCAATCCTTAACCGTGAAGAAGCAGGTTGCTAGCACTCCCCCCCCCTTTACTGCGGCGAAGTATCGTTGTGACGTATGGGCCTCGTCCAATCATTTGGTTATGGAACATTCTAAAACTTAGACAAGACGATTGTGATTGGCTGAAGGGTATAAGCCCGCCTCCTGGGTGACGTGTCTGCCTATGGATATCAGTTGCCAGAGAAACCTGGCTTTACTATGGCTGTTGGAGGGACGGCGGTGATCACACGTCCGCTGCTGGGAAGAAGTGGATTCCCATTTCAGGTTTCAGGGTGGGGGTGGGGAGAAAGGGTTGACGATTTCCTCTTCTCGCCGTGTATATAGAGAAGATTAACTAATGGTTTCACGATAGGGCAAGGCTGAATTCAGGTTCCGACGCCAACGCCCAGCTCGGGCTGGCTCCTGTTCTTTCTGTGTCTCGGTTTCCATGTTTGTGAAATGGTGATAATAAGTCTTTACCTCAGAGACATGTACCTCAGAAGCGTGTACCTCAGAAGCGTGTACTGTATGTTAGAGAGTATAAGGCATTTAATAGGAAGCCTAGCTCCAAAAGATAGTAGGTATTATTGTGGAGAGAAAAATCCGCGTAACAGAATGAGGAAAAAAACATAAATTATGTAAATTCGTTCATTATAGTGCTTTTCTTGCCCATTGATTTCTTTCCTAGAAGAAATTAGAGCTATAAGAGAGATATATCAGTCTTTACTGATGGAATAATGTACTATTTGGAAATTAGCTCAGAATAGCGGGGGTTGGAATTTTCCATATTGAAAAGTTTAAAAAAAAATGGGGGAGGGGGGAGAAAGAGATGGAGAAGGAGAGCGAGCTGGAGATGAACCACATGCGATGAGTAGGCCTTGTTTGGATCCTGATTCAAACACACCGACATTAAAATTAAAAGCTGTTTGAAATACATCGGGAAAATCTGAAGATGGATTTGATATTTGATGTGCTTTTAAGGAATTGATGCCGATTTTTTTAGAGGTTATAATGGTATGGTGGTTATGTTTTCAAATTGTCTTTTATCTTACAGAGATATAAATGAAAATACGGATTAAATTTTTAAAATGTCAGGGATGGGCTTCAAAATACATTGATGACTAAGATTTGTTTCAAAATAATCCCAGAAGTGGGGAGGGGTATAGATAAAACAAAATTGGCCCTAAATTAATAATCGTTTAAGCTGAGTGATGGGCATATAGGGTTCCTTATACTATTGTCTTCCTTGGTATATGTATGAAATTTTCCATAATAAAATACAGAAGGTCAGCTATTTTGTGAGCTTTAAAAAAAATCGGAGTTAGGGGGAGCAGTGGGTGGGGTTAGGGATGAAACAAGATGGCCTTCAGTTGGTAATTGTTGAAGCTGGATGATAGATTTGAAAGGGCTTATAATATTCCCTGTACATTTTTAACCATTTGAAATTTTCCTTAATAAAAAGTAAAAAAAAAAAAAGCAAAAACAAATTACTTTCTCAAAAATCAGGATAAATGTACACTAAAGTAAATTTGAAAATGTAACCACAAGGAAGGAAAAAGAAACACTTGTACATTATTTATCAGCTTTGCTGTCCTTTGTGTGTGATAAAATGCAATGCTTGATGGAGGAGGAGAAAACCATCATCTCATATCTTTTTTTATGTCCTTTCCTGTCCCCTTGTTTGACCTTCTAGGCCATTATCAGAAAAGCTAAGTTTGCTGCATAGTAAGGATCAGAAGGCCTGATCCTGATTACAGAATCTTGGGTAAGTGCCTCCCTTCTCCTGGCCTCTGTTCTCAAACAAGATAATTCCACATAACCTTCTTTACTGTCCAGGAATATTTTAAATATTAGTAAGTATCTATCTGGGAAAGCACTCCATTCTAAGAAGGGACAGATGGAGCTGAGTCCATTGGTGCTTCCAGTGCATAAAGTACCTAAAAAACAAGAGGGCTGTGTAATCTTATATTCCTTAATAATAAAAGATACTACAGTTGATCCCTAATAGTTCCTTACATTTATGTATTGTTTTTCTTTGTGACATCCAGTATGCAGCATAATTTAGTGGTTAAGAACAAATACTGACTTCCTGAATTTAAAACCTGGCTCTGCCACTTAACTGTATGATCTTAGGCAAGATACTGATTCTCTTTATCCCTAAATTTCCTCAAAAGTAAAAAAAGGTAATAATAGTTCCTACTTCATAGGATTGTTAAGGGGATTACATATAAGGTATCAGGACAATGCTTGACACTAGTTAAGTGTTTGATTTATTAATAATTATGGTTCTATTAGTACTTCTGGTACACTTCTAAAAGCAGTGGATACCTCTTTTTGGAATTGTAAAAAAAATTAATACTGTTGGTTTCTCTCCTGATTTTCCAGAAGCGGTAGTTACTAGAACTGAATTCTGAAATTATAACTTCTGATTCATCCTAACAATCCAGAAAGATATTGAGTCTATTGATAAGGGAATTTCCAGAAACTATAATTTTAACCAGCAAATTATAACCATATTCAGTCTACTAGCAGCTTTTATATTACTCCTCCTTTGTCTCAGATTCAAAAAAAATCTGTGACACATAAAGTAGTCCCAAGATCCAGGAGAGATTTGATATCAATGTAAGTGACACATATAGGTGCATTTAAAGGTTTATTCCAACAAACTATCGGAGATGTTCATACTCATTTTTGGCTTTAAACCCATACATAAAAATGTTAGTATTTGGAGTCTGCATTTCTGAATGGCCCATCACTTGCATAAAGAGATGAAGGAAGGTTTTTCGGTCTCAACAGTTTCATTTTCCTATGGAATCACTATGTATTCCTTTGATTTTTTTATTTTCTGAAAGCTAGGTTGCAGAGGAGGGCACTACCTGGTGGAAAACATGCAATAGATGCGTAGGCACAAAAGCCCTTTACAAGACGCCATTTGAGAATGATTAAGGGATAAAGGGAGGGAGGTGGACTGTTAGGCCAATAGGAGCTCAGAGAGGGCAAGAGCCAGAGTAGCCGGAAATGGAGAAAGACTCTAGGAGAAAAAGAAACTTGACCTGGCCTTTGAGGATGGGCAAGACTTTATAAGGAGGGAGGGAAACCAGTCTGAATGCTATGCCTACAAAATACATGGTACACCGTGATAATTAAAAGGCTAGCTATATGTGAAATCCATGGATAAGAATAGATCAGAAAAACACTGGATTAAATATGTATATTTAAATATAAATTTTTAGTCACAGAATTTTTTTTTAAATATATATTTCTTTATTGGTTTCAGAGAGGAAAGGAGAAGGAGAGAGATAGAAACATCAATGATGAGAGAGAATCATTGATCGGCTGCCTCCTGCACACCCCTACTGGGGATTGAGCCCGCAACCTAGGCATGTGCCCTTGGCCGGAATCGAACCTGGGACCCTTCAGTCCGCAGGCCGACACTCTATCCACTGAGCCAAGCCAGCTAGGGCATTCACAGAATTTATATGTGATTACATTCTCCTTTTAATACAAAAATTTTAAATAATGCAGAGTAGATTGAGATTTCCTTTTCTCACCACCCCAATTCTCTTACTCTTCCCAGAATTAACAATTATTATCAGTTCTGTTTCTTTCTAGATCTCTAAGTTGTTATATTTCCTTCTAGATCTCTAAGTTATATACCTGTTTTAAAATATGTATGGATATATATTAAATATTGTTTTACTTAAATGTGCTATCACACTATAGGTACTGTTGTGCAACTTGCTATTTTGTTGTTGTTGTTAATCCTCACCGGAGGATGTTTTTCCATTGATTTTTAGAGAAAGTGGAAGGGAGAGGGAGAGACAGAGAGAGAAACATCATGTGAGAGAGACTCATTGATTGGTTGCCTCCCCCGCGCACCCCAACCAGGGCTGGGGATCCAGCTTGCAAACGAGGTATGTGCCCTTGATGGGAATCAAACCAGGACCCTTCAGTCCACAGGCCGACACTCTATCCATTGAGCCAAACAGGCTAGGATGAAACTTGCTATTTTTAATCAAATTGTTTAGGGGGTCTTCATGTCCATTCATAGAATTCTATTGTATTCCTTTCATAGTGGCATTCCTTTAACTAGCATGATAGCCCATATAATGGATAAACCATCTTTTATTTTGCCAAATCGCTATTGATAGTCCTCTAGCTAAAGTCCAGTGTTTTTCTACTTCAAATAATACTGCGTGGAACATCCTTGGAATTCATTTACAAATGTTACCCTAGGGCAGGGATAGGGAACGTCCGGCTGTGTAAGGCCTGCAAAATCATGCAAAATCATTTGATCTGGCCCTGCCAAAGCAACCACAGGAAGGACTTGAAATTCAATAAATCTAGGAGCTTTTTTTTCATAGCAACATAAATTTATATTGAGTGAATGGTGTTATACTACTAAATATCCAAATGGCCCTTAGCAAAAACAGGGTTCCCTACACCCCTGCTCTAGGGCAACATTTATGGCTTTAAACTATGATAATTAAACCAATGTGATACTGGTGTGAGAACAGACATATTGCTGTGACAGAATAGATAACCTAGAAACTGATAACTTTAAAAATTGAATAATCAGCCCAGCTGATGTGGCTCAGTGGTTGAGTGTCAACCTATGAACCAGGAGGTCACAATTCGATTCCTGGTCGGGGCACATGCCCTGGTCTCAGGCTTGATCTCCAGTATGGGGCATGCAGGAGGCAGCTAATCAATGATTCTCTCTCATCATTGATGTTTCTATCCCTTTCTCCCTCTCCCTTCCTCTCTGAAATCAATAAAAATATTTTTTAATTGAACAATCAAAAATTACTGGGAAGAGAGTACCTTAAAAGAGACCCATATACCTATAGGAATTTAGAATGTTATCAAATCAGTGGGGAAAGGATGGACTCTAATATTGGGGAAAATTTGTTATATATTAGGAAGAAACTAAAAAATAATAATAGGAAAAATGTTTATCCAGTGTTGCTGAAGGTGTGGATGAACGAACTTTTACATTTTTTGCTGGGAGTGCAAATTAAAGCAGTTCTTTACAAAGTAATTTGCCTCTATCTCATCAAAGAAATTAGCAAATCCTTTGAACAGTTTCCACTTCCTAATGCTCTAATATATCTGTACACTGATGTCTGTTACAGCATTTCTGTAATAATGAAGTATTGATATGGGACTGATTAAAGTATGCTCTGTATGTTAATATGGGACTGATAAAATTATGCTCTGTAGAAATTACAGAATTATGAGGATATTAAAAAGCATGAGCTAGGTATATGCAGACAGAAGGAGGTCCATGAGAAAAGTTGCAGAGCAATATGTATTTCACTTTGTCAAGACCAAGTTAATGCATGATATATGTCCACTTATGTGTATAACATACACACTTAGTTTTAAAGGTATGTTATTTGTGTAAATGTGTACATAAAAAGATATGAAATTCTGGGATTGGGGAGGGGATGTGGTAAGGAGAATGCCTGCATCTTTATGTATTTGGTATTCATAGGTATATAAAGTAAAGATTACTCAATAATTGGTGCCACAAAATAAATTGTGGAAAAGTATATAGATTTTCAGTCCATAATTTACATAATAAATTCTGGGTAGATTAAGGAATTAAAATATAAAATCCATAAAAATATGCCATCTTAATTTTTAAACTTAATGAAAGGGAAACTACATATTTCATCATATAAAACTTAATCAACATCAGATGTAAAATGTCTGAACTATAAGTGTTGGAATCACTAATAATTGGGTCAGTGGGGGAAGGGAGACATATGTAATACTTTCAGTAAAGTTTTTTTTTAAAAAATGGCAAAGAGCAAGAGCTAAAATATAAATGGCCAATAGACACATTTTTTAAATGTTTAAAACATTAATAAATGCAAAGTGAAAAACTAAACCCATTTTCTTTACCAAATTTACAAATTAAATGAAGATAGCCAAATAGCCAGTGAGATTTGACCAGAGTATGAGATGGGAAATTGGGAAAACTTTTGGGGAAAGTAATTTGGCAACATATTACCTCTTGACCCAGTAAATTTGCACCTGGGAAACTTACAGAAATAATATGAAATGCTTTAATTACAGGATAAATTGAGGGGGCGGAAATAGCAAGTTTTTTAAAAGGGAAGATCTGAGATTTGATGTCCAGTAGGAGCTCATCTCTGTTTAAATGAGTATTTACACAAAAATTTAAGGTAGACAATTAAGGCAAACATACAGATATGTTTTCATAATGCCTGAGCTTGACCTACAGAAGACAAGTAAAAAAATATTTGACAACTTATCCCTAAATTGTGCCTCCATTCCCCCCATTAGTTGAATCACCTCACTTTGATTCACTATAGTATACCCACCTGGGACATAGGTGTTGCTTCAAAATAAAGCACTATAAAGTGCCAACTTTTTAAAGAAATGGTCTTTTTAAAAATATATATATTTTATTGATTTTTTACAGAGAGGAAGGGAGAGGAATAGAGGGTTAGAAACATGGATGAGAGAGAAACATCAATCAGCTGCCTCCTGCACACCTCCCACTGGGGATGTGCCTGCAACCAAGGTACATGCCCTTGACTGGAATCGAACCCGGGACCCCTCGGTCCGCAGGCCAACGCTCTATCCACTGAGCCAAACCGGTTAGGGCATAAAGTGCCAACTTTTTAAATGAAGGATGTGCCCAGCACACCTGTCACCGGTCCATAGAGGTAGAGTGCAGTGACCTGAGTAAGGCTATCCATAAACTTCTGTGACAAGTAAGAACCAGTCAATCAAAAGGATGGGTATTCCTTACATTTGCCTGGCTTCTGGCTCACAGGTAATAATTGCTTGATCTGTAGGATACTCAGGTGAAAATAAAGGTGCTGAGACAATTCTTTAGAAAGGCAGCTTCCCTGGCTTTATTCACTAGGCACAAACCTTGACTAGTGGTACAGCTATTTTCTGTGCAGTGTCAGATATTTCATTCAACTTGGGACTTTATATAAAAGATAGAAGCATTTGTAGAGAATGACAGAACTCACCCACTTAATGAGAGCCAGGTAGAATTCTTTTTGTAGTTTTATGCATACCAGTACACACATAATAGATACCAATACGTTCAGCTGTCATTCTTAAGTTCCTCCTCACTAAGTAATTGCGGATGACCAATGTGCCTTCCAAAATCGTTTACTGTCCAATCTGGCTCTACTTCTGTGTGTTCTACAGTCTGGTTGGCACTGGCCCATCTTCTTTTCTCTAATTTATAGATTAACTATTCCCTTGTTTATGGAAGCTCTGTACTATATTAGCCCCAGGTGGTTTTTTTTAATTTCACCTATATTACTTAATTATGTCCCCATCACAATTTTTTTTAGAAAAAATTATTTTGTAAGCATGATAGTTTACAATATAATGTCGTGCCACACCGGTCACTGATCCTTCACAGATTCCCAGAGGGTCATTTTCTGTATTCACAGATTTTGATGCTGAGGCCCACAGTTGCCCTTTAATTTCTGCTCAGAACTTTGTGCCCTTTCGGATATCATTTGTTTAATGAAAGCACTAGCACCAGGCCTTTATTCCCAATAACTGGCTTCCCTGATTCAGGGCTGTAGCTTTCTAGCATTGCTTACATCTTTATTTCCCCCTCAGGGCTTCCCTGACACCTGCCCATGTTGTCTTAAGAACTAGAGGTTGGCAATGGATACG
>NW_005360037.1:252761-261654 GCF_000412655.1 Myotis brandtii
GAAAAGGAAAATTTGTAAAACATGTAAAACTTTAAACAATAAAAAATAGAAAGAACTAGAGGTTGGCTAGAGGGCTTTTTCAGTGGGTGAAAGTTGTAGTTACCAGAGAAACCTGGTCCACCATCCCCCATTCTTTCATAGAGGTTACCCTGACCTTAACAGTCTGGTATTTCTCTATCAGGATATTTTTCTATGCACTTATACACATTGACTTACAGCAGAAATTGGATCACACTGTATATTAGAATTGAGACTGATGCTTATTTCTCTCCCTGTGCTGTCTCTTTGGGATCCTATTGTACCTATTATGCAACCTGCCTATTTACCTAATCTGTAATAATAAAAGCGTAATATGCTAATTAGACCGGACATCCTTCTGGATGAAGCTGGGGCTGCAAAGGCAGGTGGGGGCCAAGCCCCTTGCATGAATTTCATGCATCGGGCATCTAGTAATATATAATCGAACATCTTTCCATGTCAGTACATGGGTCTCTGCTTAATTCATTTGAATGTTCTTCCATAGTGTGCATACATAATTTAAATTGCCGTTTCCCACCCTAGCCGGTTTGGCTCAGTGTGGATAGAGTGTCGCTTGGGCCCTGGTCAGGACTCATGCAGTAGGCAATCAATCAATGTGTTTCTCTCACATCGATTTTTCTCTGTCTTTCCCTCTCTCTTCCACTCTCTCTAAAAATCAATGGAAAAATATCCTCGGGTCAGGATTAAAAATAAAAATAAATTGCCATATCCCTATTGAAGAATAATTAGGTATTTCAGCTCTCCAGTATTTAAAAACATCCCTGCAATGAACATCTTTATGTCCTTGTTAACATGTGCAGGTATTCCTGCAAGGTAATATGATAGCTGTTTAATCACATCATGTTTATGAAATTCTTAACATGAACCTGTGAAGGCTATAGGTAATTTGCCACATTCCATAGATGAGAAAAAGTTTACATATCTTGCCTAAGGCCTGACTACTCATATAAGGTGGAGCCTAATTAAAATAGATGTCTAACAGCAGAACTCGTTTTTTTCCCTGATACCACAATTGTAAACCGTGTGTTTATAATTAGATTATTTTTATTTTCTGTGTTTCACAAAAACTCATCTTCATTGCAGATACTTGCTTTCCTTTCTAGGTTGTCTCCCACCTCATCCTTCTATACCATCCCAGAAGATCTATAAGATTCAATCTGGAAAAGCATTAGAAGTTTTTAGAAGACCAAGAAGAAAGAGGATTATGTAAGTCAAAGAAATTGTTGCATTTGTCACACTATAAGAATCTTAGAACACTATTTTTCATCATATCTTACTAGCCCTTGCTGCTGCATTTTATACTATAGATTGTCCCTTTTCCTTATTGAAACTCAACCTATTTGGCTTCTAAAACAACATTCTCCTAATTCCTCTATGGCTACTTTGACCACTTTGTTTCACCTGTGGTCTCTCTCTCTCTCTGCTCACCTCTTAAATATTCTTTCCTAGTTTTGTGTGTTCTTTCCTAGTTTTGTGTGTGTGTTTTTTTCCCCGAGAATCCCATACTTGGTTCAGTTTTTCTTCCTCTCCTCTCCATGAATGATTTCATTGATTCTCATAATTTCCGCTACCATCTGTGTAGTGATTTGGCTCAGATCTCCATTTCTGGCTCTGGCCTCTCACTTGAGCTTTAAAGTCATATGTTTACTGAATACCTCACACTTAATAGATCCAATACTGAACTTCTTCTCTAATCCATTTTCTCCTCTGGATGTAGTCTCATTTGGTGATAATACTAATGACCATTCTCAGTACCTGGAATCATCACTGACTTCCCCCTCACCAATTTATCATCTCTTCCAACAAGCTATCATGAAAGTGTATCATGCACCATTTATTGTTTGCTCCCGAAATAGCCTATTTATAGCTATTATTGTACTAACCTTGTTGTTTTTATTTTTAATTATAGTGATTAAACAGGTATATACCTTACGATGTGATCGCCATAAGTCTACTACCCATCTGACACCATACATATAGTTACTGACTATATTCCCTATTAACTGGTAGTTTGTACTTCTTAATCCACTTCACCTTTTTCACCCATCCTCCCACCCCCTCCCATCTGGTAGCCATCAGTTTGTTCTCTGCACCTATGAGATTCTTTCTGTTTTGTTCATGGATTTTGTTTTTTAGATTCCACATATGAGTGAAATCATGATATTTGTCTTTCTCTGAGTTATTTTACTTAGCATAATAACCTCTAGATCCATCCAAGCTGTTGCAAATGGTAAGATTTCATTCCTTTTTATCGCTGAATAATAAAGATGTGGTATATATATACATCTTTATCCATTTGTCAATGGACACCTAGGTTGCTTCCATATCTTAGCTATTATAAATAATGCCACAATGAACATAGAAATACATATATCTTTTCAAATTAGTGTTTTCCATTTCTTCAGATTAATACCCATCAGTGAAATTGCTGGGTTACCTGGTAGTTCTGTTTTTAACTTTTTGAGGTATCTTCATACTGTTTTCCATAGTGGCTGCACCACTATGCAATCCCACCACTATCCTTGTTTTATAATTGTCACTTTAAATATTTGAATCCCTAGCACATAGCATAGTACCTGTTCTGAAGCAGATATGCAGTAATAAATGCTGACTGAGTAGATTAATGAATGGATGAATTACCTTTTTCCTATTTTATTGCTGATTCCAAAGTAACCATTAAAAGTCAGTGCTTTTATTAATTCATTAATTACCCAGGTTTAAAATTGTAGAGCCACTTTTGACTCCTCCCTCTCCATTTGCCAAATTCTGTATTCAGTTTCTCTTGACTCATCATCCTAGTTCAGGTCTACCTGGACTTCTACAGAAACCTATACTGTTACTCATTTTGCCTCCAGTTAAGTAAATCTTATTTCTTTCTTATTGTCATTCTTCCTATTGAAAAGTCTTGAATTTCAATTCCACTGCCTTTTGTAATTTCTTCTCCACTTAATTTATTTTCTTCTCCAAAATTATATTCCTTTGTCTTGGGTGGTATCAAAAAAAAGAATTTATGGGCAGGTCTGATGAGGTAGTGGGTGGTAGTGAGGATAAAGGGAGGGGGGTAGTAAGTCACTTAGAAATGGTTCTGAAATAGGACTTGAAATTCAAATTCCAAGAGAGTAGCATGTACTGTGCTTTAATGGGCCTTTATGAAGCATAGTGTGTTAAAGGTCACTATAGAAAACAACCAAGTAAAATACTTTATATATTACAGTGGTTGAAATAAAAACAGGGTTGAATGAGTTCCAGAAAGCAGGGTTCGCAAACTCGTGGACAACAATCTGCAGAAGAAGACAACTTCAAAAAACCAACTAGAAGCAATATGCAGAGAAGTAAGATGAGAGGGGCCTCATCAGGAAAGAAGACAGCTGGTCCACAGCAGAAGAATCTGGAACCAGCCCTCCCAGGCAGATGGGGGGGTCGCTCTGCAGAGAATCCCCCTTCTGGATCCGTGAGGAAGACCAGAAAGAACAAGCAGAAGACTCCTGGAAATGGGGATGGTGGCAGTACCAGTGAAGCCCCTCAGCCACCTCGGAAGAAAAGAGCCCGGGCTGACCCCACTGTTGAAAGCGAGGATGCATTTAAGAATAGAATGGAAGTTAAAGTGAAGATTCCTGAAGAATTAAAACCATGGCTTGTTGAGGACTGGGACTTAGTTACCAGGCAGAAGCAGCTGTTTCAACTTCCTGCTAAGAAAAACGTAGATGCCATTCTAGAAGAGTATGCAAGCTGCAAGAAATCGCAGGGAAATGTCGACAATAAGGAATACGCAGTGAATGAAGTTGTTGCGGGAATAAAAGAATACTTCAACGTGATGTTGGGCACTCAGCTGCTCTACAAATTTGAGAGGCCCCAGTATGCTGAAATCCTCTTGGCTCATCCTGATGCACCCATGTCCCAGGTTTATGGAGCACCACACCTACTGAGATTATTCGTAAGAATCGGAGCAATGCTGGCGTATACACCCCTTGATGAGAAGAGCCTTGCATTATTGTTGGGCTATTTGCATGATTTCCTAAAATATCTGGCAAAGAATGCTACATCTCTGTTTACTGCCAGTGATTACAAAGTAGCTTCGGCTGAGTACCACCGCAAAGCCCTGTGAGGGTCTACTGACCACTCACTATTATGTCTGGTATCTGTAAACACTCTCTTTGTTCTTAGTCTTTTTCTTGTATAATTGATGTCCTTTAAAATTGTTACTGTATAACAGGGCTTATATTTCAGTTTTTCTGTTTTGTTTTAAACAGAAAATCAAAGGAGGAGTACAAGCTCCTTTTCTCATTTCAACATTGCTACCAGTGTACGCAGTAATTAGACAAAAAAAGAAACATTCAGTAGAACATTTTCTTGTATAGTTGACAACATTGCTTGAATGCTGGTGGTTCTATCCCTTTGACACTACACAATTTTCTAATTATGTGTTAATGCTGCGTGATAAAAATGCCCTGATTCCTAGTGCCAAAGGTTCTACGCAATGTATATACCTGAAAACCCATGCATCTGTGCTCTTTTTTAAATGGTGCTTGAAGTAAAACAGCCCATCCTCTGCAAGTCCATCCATGTTGTTCCTTAGGCATTCTATCTTTGCTCAGATTGCTGAAGGATGGTGGTTTGTCTCATGGTTTTTGTATTTGAGTCTAATGCACGTTCTAACATGATAGAGGCAATGCTTTATTGTGTAGCCGCGGTTTTCTGGAGAAGTTGATATTTAAGGAACTGTATTTCAGATCTTAAATAAAATTTGTTTCTAAATTTCAAAGCAAGTAATTTGCATTGTGCCTTTAATATTACTAAAGCTGACTCGTCAGCAGACCCAGGAAAGACCTGGGTGGTGTCAATGTTCTGACTCCTAGTGAATTCCTTTTTCTGTTGGGTGTGGCAGCCTGGAGTGTGCCCTGTCAAGCCAGTTGCCCCTCTCAGTGTGGCTTCTTAAGGTGGGATCACTTTATAGTGCTGCTTGGAAGAGCCATCTTTGGTCTCTGCTTCTTGCCCCTATGAGTTGGGCTGGGTATAATAGGATATTTTGTGGGTATTACAACAGTCCCTTAAACTTATGCTTTGCTCTTTCCCATAAGAGGAAGCATGGGCAGCCCCTCTGTATTACCTCTATCAGAAATATTTGTAGATTTGGGGGCAAGGATAACAAGCAGCTTTCCCTAGTTTCAGCATTAATGTCATATTTCCTGTTTTTATAATCCCTTGGACACAGCATTGTAAATCCTAGAGTAGAGGATCTGTGGAGGAGAGGGGTGATATTGGATGCCTATGCTTATGAGTCTACCTTATATGGAAATTTATAGTAAGAACAAATATGGAAGTAAGAATCACATATACTCCTACTGGATCAGTTCAGAGTCCCAGCAGGAAATAAGTGGGACTCAAAATGGATGATATAAGAGGCTTAATAATGAATTTTTCCCAAGCTGTCAGCAGAAGAGTAGGAGGGTAATGGTCTGCTAGGACTGCCACATTAAAGCCCCACAGACTGGGTGGCTTAAACAACAGGAATTTATTTTCTCACAGTTTTGGAGGCTAGAGGTCAGATCAAGGTATCAGTGGTGTGGTTTCTTCTGAGGCCTCTCTCCTTGGCTTATAGAAGGCCACCTCCTTGTGACTTCACATGGTCTTTCCTCTGTGCCTATCTGTCCTAGTCTTTTATTATAAGGAACCCAGTCATTGGATTAGAGCCCACCCTGAAGACCTCATTTGAACTTGATTCCTTCTGCAAAGACTATCTTCAAATACAGTCACATTCTGAGGTACTGGGAAGGTTAGGACTTGTGCATACAAATTTGGAGGTGACACAATTCAGCCTGTAATATGGTGTTACTACCTCTAGGAAAAGAAGGGGAGGAGTAGGAGTGGAGGTGAGAGGAAGGAGCAGGGTAAAGAAAGAAAGTGGGAGCAGTGAGGGCTTACTGGAATGGTAGACAGCTGTATGGAATGGGCCACCTAACAGCAGCTGTGATCATACGGATGTAGTCAGCTTAAAGAGAATCAAAGGGAGAATCCAGGAGGCGGGGATGTACTTGACCTCACTCTTCCCTCCTTTCTATCTCCTACTGGGTATTTCCCTTTGGCCAAACTAGAAGCCAAAGGGCAAGGAAGACTTTTGATGTAATTTATATAGACACAGCAGGGAGGAAAAGTAGATCAGAGAGACAATTGAGAGGTTTCTAGCACACATTCCTGAAATAACCATAGTTCATACCATATATTCTTAGAAGAATTGTCCTCTGTGGGACCTAGGGCCTGCAACTACATGAGTTCTTAAGAACTCATCAATTCAGAGGACAGTTGTAAAATAGCTTGTGATACTCATGAAACACTCTATAAGGGTTTGTTTCCTTTGTTACTAAAACTTTGAATAGGAGGTCTAGCAAACAGATGGATCTTAGCTCGCATATTAGAAATACCACATTTTAAAACTACCTTTAACTGAGCATAAAATGACCTTGAGATCTAACCATAGCATGTTGGTGTATTGGGGATCCTCATCTCCATTAGCTGTACAAACATCCTATGGTGTTAGCACCAGATCTCAAGTAGATTCCCACTGTTATCAGATGTCTGTCCACACTGGTTAAAGACAAAATGCTCATTTACAGTATCTTTAGCTCCCTTGTCCCTCCTGCCTCTATCCAATTCTCTGGGTAGGGGAATCTTTGGCAAGACTAGGTGCCCAGCTTACCTGAGCCTACCACAGAGTCTCCCTTGGGTCCTGACATGGAAGAAATACTCTTATCTCTGCTACTGGAAGGACCTGCAAATCCTGACCTCTCCTCTTCATGCTCTCAAATGCCCTCCATTCCCATCCAGAGACATCTGGCTTGATTTCGTCAAGGAATATAATCCTTTTCAAAATGTAAAAGCCACTGGCTTCCAGCAGCTTCTACTTCCCGTTCTGCCACAAACCTCCCTCTCCTGGATCTCTGCAGGAAATGGAAGAAAGAGAAAATATAAGAACACAATACACATGTTAGCATCTCAATGACTGATAATTCAGTATTTTCCAGTTAAGTTCCTACGTGGTTTCTTTTTATTTTAGCTGATTTCTTCTCTTAGTTCCTTTTTTTAAAAATGCCTTACAATATTCAAGAGAAGCCTAAAGTACTTTATTAGGATCTAAATCAGGCCATCCTATTGATAAAAGAAAGCAATTATAATAAGTGTTCCCAAACTATTACCTAAATATCTGTTGATTTAGCCCTAGCCAGTTTGGCTCAGTGGATAGAGCATCTGCCTGCAGACAAGGATCCCAAGTTCGATTACGATCGAGGGCACATGCCTGAGTTGCAAGCTCAATCCCCAGTAGGGGGCATGCAGAAGGCAGCCGGTCAATGATTCTCTCTCATCATTGATGTTTCTATCTCCCTCCCTTCCTCTCTGAAATCAATAAAAATATATGTATTTTTTAAATATCTGTTGATTTAGCAAGATTCCCGATTCTGAAACTACACAGATGATATAATTTCATCTAACCATCTAGATGCCTAAATGGCTTCCCTTCTAAAAATAAAGGGTGGTTTTGAAGTACTGTATAAATGAAGTACTGTATATTTTCCCCATGAGGTTCAGCACACAGCTGACAAGGTGGATCCACAATAAACAGCTGTAATAATTGTTATTATTTTCATCAATATCATTACATAAATGATCCCATTTTCCATTCAAGAGAATGTATGTGGATTGGTACAGAAGCATGTGAAATAACGGTCATGACACCATGAAACACCCAAAAAGTAAAGAAGGTGGCCATTAAATATAAGGCATGTCTTGCCTAAGACAAACTTCTGGCACAGAATAAATGTTCAAAAATTATAATTCTCTCTCCCTTCCCAAAAGGAAAGGGTGAAAAATGCATGCCTAAGATCTGTGGTTCTCAACCTGAAGTCCACACACTCTTAAGGAGGTACCATTAAAAATTAAAGAGCTTTTTCTCTTCTCTTTTTTCTTCTTTTTTTCCTAATTCATTATGAAGGTAACACTTAGCTGAGCTTTCTCTACAATCAAATGAACAGTGAACTATAATAATGGTTAACAGTTTGCTTGCTTATAGAAATGCCAATTATCAGAAGTTGTGTACATTTTTAAAATTTCAAAATGTGAAAGTTTGTATAAGAAAGAGAAGCTGGAGATAGTCACAATTTTGTTTAAAATATAAAAGATATACTATTTAATAAATTCTTATGATAAGCACTAAAAGATTAAAAATAGGATATATAAATTCCTAAATACCAACAAAAACTCCATTGGCCAAACAAGCAGGAAAGGCAAGAAGGAAAAGGACGCAAAGAGAAAAAAAACATGTTAAATAGAAAACACAAAGGAGGAAGGTAGAAATATATCTACAGTATGTCAGTAGTCATAATGTACATGCATTAAAATCATATTAAAAGGAAAACCTCAGATGGGATTTTTTCAAAGTACAGAATCCAGTTTCATGCTTTTTCTCAGAGATGCTCTCAAATTATCCAGAAAAGTTCAAAATAAAAGAATGGAAAAATATATAGTGTATATTTTCTATCCCATCTAATAATAGACAAACATGGTAATTAACCATACCTTCGCTACCATCACCATTGGCTGATCAGCATGATATGCAAATTAACCGCCAACAAAGATGGCGGCTAATTTGCATACTGCAGGCAGGGCGAGACACCGGGAGCCACCATCCAGGCCCCCGTGTGCGACCCCAGGAGCCGCCAGAAAGCCAGGCCACAGGCAAGGCGGCCTCCCGGGACCCAGGAGCCGCCTTGCCTGTGGCCCGTGATCGTGATCGTAATCAGAAAGCCGGGCCGCAGGCAAGGCAGCCCCCTGGGACCCAGGAGCCCATCGGCGAGGTCTGCAG
>NW_005360037.1:261713-263662 GCF_000412655.1 Myotis brandtii
GGTGGCCAGAGTGAAGGTCTGGGTCCTGAGTGCCAGAGGAAAACTGGTGCTGGCAGCCAGGGGAAAGAAGGCCTATTGCACGAATCTTCATGCAACGGGCCTCTAGTTTAATATATAGGCAAATAGTATTAATCAAAAGAAAGTTGGTGTAGCAAACTTAAAGCAAAAACATTAGTATTCACCCTCAGGACATGGCATATCTCCTGTGCCGCTGGGCCTGGGCTGATGCAGACATCACAAGCACTATGCCAGGCGCACACACAGCTAAAGTCACCACAGAACCACCCCAACAGGCTGGGACACATTCAAGGCCCTTCTGGGAGTCTGGGCAAGGTGGGTAAGGGAGCGATGGGTGAAGTTTAGACAGAGGTGGGGACACTTCACTGTACTCTGAGGAAGGGCCAGTCCCTTCTGCTTCAGCCCCAAGTTACCTGGTAAGGCCCAGGTCAGACATCTTCTTGCTCAAAGATGATCCCAACCAATGTTCCCAGTTAGAAATCCTGGGGGCTTTATCTCCTCCCCTACAAAGTTCTCCAAAAGAGAAACAGAAGGAGGGAAAGGCAAAGTGCTCTGCCTTCAGATGGGGCCAGTCATGGTCCTCCAGGTAAGTACTAGTTAGGACTGCCTGGCCATCAGCCTAGGAGGGTCTGGTGCCTGCCGCAGGCTGGAGCAGAGAAGCCAGAGCCAGACAACCTGGAGATGAGTGTGGTTGGGGTGAGTCCTTCTACACCCTCAGAGCACCAGGGGGATGGATTCATCCTGTCTGTAAAACTGCCACAGTGAGCCCCTGGACCCTCATCTCTACACCCACCAGCATCCACCAGGCTGCCATAACCTTGCAGACTGCTCTGGAGACACAAAGATCCCCAAGATGTTATCACAGAGAAAACAAGCAAAGGGCACATTCAATCTTGCTTTGCTTCATAGATACCTAATTTTCTTGTATTACACTTGTCACTTTTTAGTTTTTAATTTTTGGTTTTAGTACTTTAGAAAGGCATTCCCCTTGAATTCTTATGAATCTTTTTCTCATAGTTTCTTTTTTCTCACTCTATAGTTTACACTCCCTCTGAGCACACAGAAAACGATACTTCCTAGGCCCACAGCCACCCCCAACCCTTGCTGTTAGGTGAGACCATGTGATAAGTTTAGGCCAATCAGCTGTGCACAGCAGTGATTTATATGTTACTTATAGACTAAAGTTACTTTACAAGAGTGAGTGAGATTTCCAGGACACCCTCCCCTTGCCAGTGACCAGCGATCTTCTGGTTGTGAAACCTCTGTCAGCCAGTATCCCTGACAGACTATGGGAAGTAGGGCCCCCTCACTCCTGACCTTATCAACACATGTTGGCCATTTATTGTGATAGATATACACCTCCTCTGTGTTAAACCACTGAGGTTTAGAAGTTGTTACCTCAGCACAGGATTAGCTTAACCTGCCAAACTCAGTGGTGGCTCTCAAAGTTTAGAGTGTAATAGAGTCACCTGAGAAACGTGTTAAAATGTATATTGTATGATGAAAATATATGGGGGGACAAACATGGATTAGTGATGATGTGAGAGAATTATTCAATTATCAGCTCATTTACATATCCTTTAGAATATTTTATTTTTTCATTATTAACCTTATAATAATACTAGAGGCCTGGTGCACAAAATTCATACGTGGGGGAGGGGGCGTGGAGGTGTCCCTCAACCTGGCCTGCACCCTCTCCAATCTGGGACCCCGCAGGGATCGGGCCTAAACCAGCAGTCAGACATCCCTCTCGCAATCCAGGACCACTGGCTCCTAACCACTCACCTGCCTGCCTGCCTAATACCCCCAACTGCCCCCTGCTGGCCTGGTCACCCCCAACTGCCCTCCCCTGCAGGCCTGGTCGCCCTCAACTGCCCTCTCCTGCCAACCTGATCTTGCCCCCAACTGCCCTCCCCTGCCTGCCTGATCTC
>NW_005360037.1:263787-272405 GCF_000412655.1 Myotis brandtii
CCCCCAACTGCCCTCCCCTGCTGGCCTGATCACCCCTAACCCCCTACTGGCCTGATCTCGCCTCTAATTGCTCTCCCCTGCCAGCCTGATCTCACCCCTAAGTGCCTCTGCCTCAGCCTCCACCACCATTGCTTTGTCTGGAAGATGGCTGGTTGACCCGGTCTAATTAGCATATTACCCTCTTATTAGTATAGATCAGTGATTCCCAAAGTGGGCGCTACCGCCCCCTGGTGGGCGCTGCAGTGATCCAGGGGGGCAGTGATGGCCACAGGTGCATTTGTTTTAACTTTTTTTGTATTACCTTTCTATTCTGAGTTCAATAAATAGTTTCATAATTTCAAACTTCAATGTTTCTAATTTACACCTTTCTTTACTATATTTTACGAAAAAGGTAGAAACATTAATACATATATCTTTCTGTTTAATTGCTATTAAAATTTTTTAAAAATTAATTTCCAGGGGGCGCTGAGTAATATTTTTTCTGGAAAGGGGGCGGTAGGCCAAATAAGTTTGGGAACCACTGGTATAGATATATTATATAGGATAGGATTGCTTAAATGCAGGGGGGGAGTCCTTTTTCAGCAGGAGGAGATGCTTTTGGCAGACAAAAATACATAACCCCTATATCTGAACTGATAGCCAGCCATATGCACTATACTGCCAAACCAGTCATTAAAAAATTGAACCGCTTTCTTACACTTTACACCAAATAGCTGTTGCCCTTAAAATCCCTCCTCAACCCCACCTTAGGTTCTGCCTTTGCAGTTCACCCAGGTTAGGTTCTGATTGGTCGGTTTCTAGGCCAGTCAACATCAAAAGCTCCGCCTCCTAGGCAGCCATTGGCTCCTCACAGTTCACCCAGATTTGGTTCTGATTGGTCGGTTTCTATGCCAGTCAGCGTCAAAAGCTCCACCTCCTAGGCAGCCACTGGCTCCTCAAAGTTTACCCAGATTTGGTTCTGATTGGTCAGTTTCTATGCCAGTCAGTGTCAAAAGCTCCACCTCTTAGGCAGCCAGTGGCTCCTCTGGGAATTCCAGAACAGCTCACTGACAGCTGTCTCTCTCTCCCCGCCTATCTCCGGGCCTGGTCTGCAGCCTTCGCAGCAGCTGCTGATCAGGCCCTGCCTCTCTCTCTGAGCCTGATCCACAGCCCACCTGCCCACTGCCCCGCCTACCAGCCTTGCTGTGATAGGAGCCTGTGGGCTGTGGGGGAGGGTCCAAGAGGTGCTACATGCACTTCCTGGTGACCGTTCATTTGGTCGTTTTGGTCAATGGCTTTTTATACATATAGACTTGTTACACAGATACAGATATTCTATTTGGAAAAATGAGAAGGCACAAGCAAAGAGGAAAAATAAAAATCCAGAACTCTCAGAGATACCTTGTTAACCTTCTGATGTGTTATGTCATAAATTTTCTTGTGGAAAAAGACCTTTTTCCTACAGGAGAGGAATGAAAAAAAGAACCCATAGTACTACTTTTGTGAACTTCCTGTACATACACACACACATGGCAGGGCAAGAGTGCAGGAAATGCACACACATGGGGAAGGGTGGCTATAGGGAATGCACACAGCAGGGCGAGAGTAGAAAATGCATAACTATGGCAGGATGAGTGTGGAAAATGCACACAACCATGGCAGGGTGAGAATGCAGGGAATGCACACACACAAATGGCAAGAGGAGGAGAGTGTGGGGAATGAACAAACACAAGGCAGGAATAAACATATGGCAGGGTGAAAGTGTAAGGAATGCACACACACAGCAGGGTGAGAGTGTGGGGAAGGCACAAAAACACATAAAAGGGGGAAAATGTGAGGAATGAACACAAAGCAGGATTAGTGTGTGGGGAGTGCACACACACAGCTTGGTGAGAGTTTAATACTCATACACAGGAGGAGAGAGTATAGGAAATTCACATTCATGGCAGGGTGAGAGTGTGGGGAATGCACACTCACGGCAGGGCAAATGAATTTGGAATGTACACACATACACAGCATGGCAAGAGTATGGGGACTGCACACACGTATCAGGGTGAGAGTGTGGGGAATACACAGACACAATGCAGGGTGAATGTGTAGGGAAAGCACATATACGTTACAGCAAGAGTATGGGGAATTCACACACACAACAGGGTATGAGTGTCGGAAATGCATACACATGCACACCACAGGGTGAGATTTTGGGGAATACATAGAAACACATATGGAAGGGTGAGTGTTGGGGAATGTGCACACACAGCAGGGCAAGAGTGTGGGGAATGCACACATACACACATAATGGAGAGACTGTGGGAAATGCGCACAATTGGACACGGAAGGTCAATAGCATGGAAATGTACACACAACAGGGCAACACTGTGGAATGCACACAACTCGCACAGAGCAGGGCGAGAGTGTGAGGTGTGCACATACACACAGCTGGGTGAGTGTGTGTAATATGTACACACAACAAAGGCAGAGTGTAGGGAACACACACAGGCAGCAGGTTGATAGTGTGGGAATGCACACATAGCGGGGCAAATGGTTTGGAAGGAATACTAACACACATGGCACATCAAGATTGTAAGGAATGCACACATGCACACAGCAGGACAAGAGTGTGGGGAATGTACAGACACACATCAGGGCAAGAGTGTGGGGAAAGTACATACATGCACATGGCAGGATGAGACCATGGGAAATGCAGATGCACACACAGGGTGAGAGAGTAAGGAATGTGCGCATGGCAGGTAGTGAGTGGAACACACACACAGTAGGGCAAGGGTGTAGGGGATGCAAACACATGTCAGAGTGAGAGTATGAGGAATGCACACACAGCAGGATGAGAGTGTGGGGAATGCACCCACACACAGCTGGCCAAGAGTGTGCATAACACACAACAGGGTGAGAATGTGTGGAGTGCACACACATGCATACAGCAGGGCATGACTGTAAAAAATGCACACATGGCTGGGTGAGAGTGTGAGGAAAGTGCACATATGCACATGGCAGGTTGACAGTGTGGGAATACACACACACAACAGGGCAAGAATGTGGGTAATACACACAGCAGGGCAAATGTGTTTGGAATGTATACACACATGGCAGGTCGTGAGTTGTGGGGAATACACACACATACATGCTGGGTGAGAGTGTGGGAATACACACACAATGGCAGGGCGAAGAGAGTAGGGAGTGCACATACAAGGCAAAGCAACAGTGTAGGCCCTACACTGTACTCCCTACAGCAACACTATAGGGAGTACACATGAAGCACGGTGAGTTTCCACAATGCACACATGTGCAGACACACACAGCAGAAGAAGAGTATGGGGAATGCACTCATGGTAGGGTGAGAGTGGGGGTAATATACACAGACAAGACAGGATGAATATAGGGCATGTACACACACGGCAGGATGAGAATGTGGGGAATGCACATGCGCGCACACTGCATGGCTTAAGTGTAAGGAATACACACCCACAAAGTAGAATTGAAAGTTGGGAAATGCACACATGGCAGGGTGAGAGTGTGGGGAAAATGCACACACGCACACAGAAGGGTGAGTGTGGAAAACGTGCACAAATGGAGATGGCAGGTCGATAGTGTGGGAATGCACACACAGGAACACAGGAGGGTGAGAGTGTGGGGAATGCACACACACGCACATGGCAGGGCAAGAGTGTGGAGATTAGATACACACATGATGAAAGCGTATGTAATACATACACATATAAGGACGAGAGAGTGATGAATGCACACACATGGAAAGGCGAGAGTGTAAGGAACACATACACGCTGCAAGACGAGAGTGTAGGGAATGCACACTTACAGCAGGGAAAATGGTTTTCAGTGATTCTCAACCTGTGGGTCGTGACCCCTTTGGCGGTCGAATGCCCCTTTCACAGGGGTCGCCTAAGACCATCCTGCATATCAGATATTTACATTACGATTCATAACAGTAGCAACATTACAGTTATGAAGTAGCAACGAAAATAATTTTATGGCTGGGTCACAACATGAGGAACTGTATTTAAAGGGCCAGAAGGTTGAGAACCACTGGTTTAGATAGTACACTAACGCACATGGCATGTCGAGTTGTACGGAATGCACAAACACACACACACAGCATGGCGAGATTATGGGGAATGCACACACGCGCAAACGACAGGGCAAGAGAGTGGGGAATGCACACATACGCGCACAGCAGGGCAGCGTTGAGAAATGCACACGCAGCAGGGTGAGTGTAGAAAACGTACACAGCCTCGCAGCAGGTCAAAAGCGTGGCACCGTACACACAACACACATGGCAGGGCGGGGGGGTGCACTCCCGGGAAGGATTCGCATCCACGTCTGCCCGCTCCCACCCCTGGGAGCTGCAGGCACTAGCTACTCCGCCCGCGTCAGTGGAATCCCTGGTGCTTACCTCTCTTCCTCCATCTTCCTCCCTCGGACACGCCCACATCCTCCGCAACAGGAAGCTGGCGCGCACGCAGGCCCCAGCATTCCCCATTGGTCACCATTTTGTGAATCAAAATGGTAGGGGGCGTGGCTGTGCCGGGTCGCTCGCCGCCTCCCTTTTCCACTCCGGTACTTTGCTGGTGGCTCCCACCTTCACATCCAATTTCAGGAAGCATCCTGTTTCTCTGGGCCTGAGGCCAGCCTGGTCTCCTTGCAATAGTGAGCTCGTGCCGCCGGGCCCTCTCGACCCCTCCCCAAAATGGACCGGAGCAGGGGCAGGAAAGGGAAGTAGTCAGTGTAGTGCTGGACCCGCTTTGGTGTTGGCCTTCGCGTTCGGATATCCTCTGCTCCTTCAGACCTCCTCAGATTCCCGGCAGGCAGGTAGCCCTCCTCTTAGTCTGGTGTCCAGAAGCGTGCCCGCCTGCTTCCAAGGTGTAATAAGCTGGTGCTCGGGTGGGAAAGGACTCAGGCTATACAGTGACTTTAATTCACATCAGCCCTTTGTCCAGCGAGGCCCGTATTAACAGTGAGCTTGGGTCCCAAATTAACCCAACAGCGCTGCCACAGGAGCCGGTGATCTCTCCTGGCCCAGCCTCCACCCCATCTTTTCAGTCTTTGCCAGAAACACGAAAACTATCATCTCCCAGGAATTTCTATTTGCCTTTCTCAGATTATCAGAGAGGATCAGCCCCTACCGCCCCCCTCCTCGGGGTCAATCCACCATGTCCCGTTTTTTTAACTCCTGCTCCCTAGACTCTCCATACACCTCTCCTCCCCCAAAGCCCGAAGGTCTACCATTTTTCTTGCAGTCCTGTCCAAGCACTGAAATAGAGTTCTGGAAATGAGGCTCAGAGTAAGAGTGAAAGACCTTTACTAGTTCTTTTTAATATTTGTCAGCCCAGTTCTTTATGGTTATTATTATTATTAGTTATTACTATCAACCTGTTAGGTTTAATCAAGCAATTGAATTGATACCCCTCCACCAGGAACTGGCTTTGCAGGTCATTTCACTCGGACATTCCCTTTGCTGAAGACCACTTTTCACTGGCGGTGACCACATTCCATTCTCTCCCCTCCAGGTATTCATAAAGAGGTCCATTTTTGATTAATCATATTATATTTATAGGGCAGCAATGGGAGCCAAGACTACAAAAATATCTTGAAATCAGGTAATGAAGTTGGAGTTAGTATCAAATTGTGGTAAGTGGCTGATGTTAAACTATCATGCTCTTAATTTGAGCCATGAGATATGTTCGTAGTTCACTAAACATATGAAAGACAATAGAGTGTAGCCTTAGACTCATTAGCATTAGAGTCAGACAGCCCTAGTTTGAATCCTGGAGCTACTCACTACCCTGTAAAAATCTAGTAAATACTAATTACACATGCAAGGGAATGAGAAACCCATGAATAAACTATCCAATTCAACCCAAACTAAAGGTAATTCCAAGTCAACTTCCCCTTAGCTGGATCCCAAACATGCCCACACATCCATCATACCAACAACAAGAGAAGTCAGAGTAGAAAAAGATAGTTGTCTCAAATTGTGATTTTAGCTAACTTTACAAAAATATGAGATGTGGTGTAGCTCCTATATTAGTTTTATATTGCCATGTAACAAAATACCAAACTTAGCTTAAATAATACCCATTTATTTAGCTCACAGTTGGGTAAGTCAGTCCAGACATGTTGTGACTGGGTTCTCTGCTCAGGATCTCATAAGACTGAAGTCAAGGTATTAGCCAGGCTACACTCTCATCTGGAGCTTAGAGTCTTTTCCCAAGCTCACATGGTTGTGGGTAGAATTCAGTTCCTTGTGGTTGTAGGATTGAGGTCCTATTTTCACCGTGTCCATCAACTGGGGACCACTCTTAGCTCAGATATCACCCACATTCCTTGCCACACAGCCCTTCTATCTTCAAAGCCAAAAGTGAAAAATCTCCCTTACATTCAATCCCTTTCATGCTTCAAATCTCTCTGACTTAAGGAAAGGCCATCTCTTTAAGGGTTCTTCTGATTAGGTCATGGGCCTTTTAATTAACTCAATGATTTGGGCACTTGATTACATCTGAAAAATCCCTTTTGCCATATAACGTAACATAATCACGGGAATGATATCATATTTACAGGTTCCACCTACAATCAAGAGGAGGGAATTACACAAGTGCAAAGGCCATTGGGGAGCACCTTAGAACTCTGTCTACCATAGCTCTTCCTAGAGGCCTTAGATGGTGCCCATACAAATGAAAAGGCCATGAAGCTTAAGCTTCATTAGCTTCAAGGTGAATTCACCTCTGCATTTCTGTACCCATTCAGAGTTTTTCACTTCACCTAAACAACTGTATTCTGCTAGTAGTGAATCCCCCAAACCTCACTGATACATGATCATGGATTAGTTACTGCTTACAATTTAACAGAAGTTCCAAGCTGAATTGAACAGGATTGTTTTTGCTGCTGAGATTGATAGAGCCTTACACCTTGCACATGCAATGAAAGGCAGCCATGATTTTTTATATGTCATCAGGGTATGTTAAGTTGAGGGTAGATAGTTTGGAGAGACACAAAGACCACCCACAAGGAAATGGTACTTGCCCTCTAGAGACTTCTGGGAATGTCATCATTACTGTGCCTGCTATGTCCCCACATGGGGACAGGCTATCCCATGTGCCCCCTTACCAGTTTATGAGGTAGGGATTATGAGCAGGTCAATAGGAATTTGGAGATGATAATGTCCAATGTGGACTGGAGTTATTAGAGAAAAATTCAAACAAGTAAATGATCAAATCATTTTATCTTTTCTGATTTTATCTTGCCATTCTCCTGCTCAAAGATTCTGGATGGTAACCCCACAATCCACTGAATAATCTTAGGTTCCCTCTCCTGACATTCAAGGCTCTACAGGATCCAGCCTGAGTCACATATTCTAAGCTTTGTCGACTATTTTTCCCATGTTCTAGCCCAAAGACTCCAAATCAGTGTGACCCAAACATACTTTATACTTACCCACTCTGTGCTCTTGCTGTGCCATTGTCCTAGAAAAAGTAATTTCCCCAGACCTGGTACTATATAGGAATAGGTAATATAAAGGAATGTACATCTCATAAAGGAATTGCTCCTAGGAATATTTCAGGAATATAAAAATAGACCAGAGGTGCTGAGAGCCATTAAGTAGCCAGTCCAATGACAGCAAAGACTTCACACCATCATTACTGGTGGAGAGAAACAGATAGTTTTTTTAAAATATATTTTATTGATTTTTTACAGAGAGGAAGGGAGAGGGATAGAGAGTTAGAAACATCGATGAGAGAGAAACATCGATCAGCTGCCTCCTGCACACCCCCTACTGGGGATGTGCCCGCAACCAAGGTACATGCCCTTGACCGGAATCGAACCTGGGACCCTTGAGTCCGCAGGCTGACGCTCTATCCACTGAGCCAAACCGGCTAGGGCAGAAACAGATAGTTTAGCTCAAGCTATCAAAAAGGAGATTCTTGCCCTAGCCGGTTTGGCTCAGTGAATAGAGCATCAGCCCATGAACGGAAGTGTCCTGGGTTCAATTCTGGTCGAGGGCACATGTCTCCATTGCAGGCTCAATCCCTAGCCCCAGTCAGAGTGGGTGAAAGAGGCAACCAATCAATATCTGTCTCACACTGATGTCTCCTCAAGATACCAAAAAAAGGGGGGAGAGGATTCTTTCAGAGCACTGTGGACCCATCGCCTGGTTTGCAGTCTATGTCTGATTTCATCACTTATCATGGTACATAAAAGATTACCTTTACTTTGAACACTTTGATCTCCTATCAGTTGGACGATTGGATGGTTGGACAGTCGCTTAGGCTTTTATATATATACTAGAGGCCCGGTGCACAAAAATTTGTGCACTCGGGGGTCCCTCAGCCCAGCCTGTGCCCTCTCGCAGTCTGGGACCCCTGGGGGATAACGCCCCCCGATAGTGGGCTCCGCCCCTGGCCGGGACTTACGCCTCTGGCCTAGGCGTTAGGCCCAGGCAGGGGACCCCCGCAGCTGCAGCCGCCCCCCTGATCATGGGCTCCGCCCCTGCCCAGGCCTTATGCCTCTGGCCCAGGTGTTAAGCTCGGGCAGCGGGGACTCCCAGCTGCAGCCACCCCCCCATCGTGGGCTCCGCCCCTGCCCGGGCCTAATGCCTCTGGCCGAGGCAT
>NW_005360037.1:274472-279672 GCF_000412655.1 Myotis brandtii
CGGCCCTGGGGGCCGCCTTTGCCCTGCCCCCTGGCTCTTAGTTCCCCCCTGGGTTTCCGATCACTGTCAGTGCCAGGGGGTTTCTTCCGAGCTTTCCCTTTTGCCTCCCTGCATTGTGCCTACATATGCAAATTAACCGCCATCTTTTTTGGCAGTTAACCGCCATCTTGGCTGGTGATTAATTTGCATATCTCGCTAATTAGCCAATGAAAAGGGTAGCGGTCGTACGCTAATTACCATGTTTCTCTTTTATTAGTGTAGACTAGAGGCCTGATACACGAAAATTCATGCAAGAGTAAGCCTTCCTTCCCCCAGCTGCAGACACCAGCTTCCCTCCAGCACCCGGGACCCGGACTTCCCTCAGGCTGCCTGCAGGCACCTGGGACCTGAGCTTCGTCAGGAAAGACATCTGGAATGACGTCCAGAAGATGTCTTGTCTAATCAGCATATTACCCTTTTATTATTATAGATATAAGTTATTTGGTATAGTGAAGCAGGTTTCCAAAGAAGCTCACCCAGGACCATCCTGCAGACCTGGACCAGGTGCTAGGATCCAGCAAAGGGCCCATTGAGCCTGCTGGTTCCCCTCCCATTGGGTGAACTTGGGTGAGTTGTCTCTTAGATCCAGGACCTTCTCTTGCTTTTTGGTAGAGGGTCTGCCTTTATTTGAGCTCTATTTTAAAATCCTCGTGATGGAACTAAGGTTAAGGATTGATAGAATCCAGGCTAAGGCGAGACAAGGAAAAAATGGGTGGCTGGTTTTGATTTTGGCTTTTCAATTGGAATTGCTTTATAAGAGTCTGAGCAAAAAACCTTCATCATTTAAATGAGAGCTGAACTTGTTCAACTCTTAGGTGACTAACAATTTTTGTGGAGGTGTCAGAGGGCATTCCTCACAACATGCAGGAGCCCCATAGAAAAGTCCCAACTCAACTGTAATTAACTAACTGGCTCATCCAGGGGGCCCTGATAAGGCTTGGTCTGCCATGGTCCTGAACCCTTCTGGTTGTTTTATACAGCCGGGAGAGAAACTGAGGCACGTAAAAGGGTTGAATTGTGACTCAAGGGGTGAGAGCCTCATAGAGTTCAACCCATAAGCAGCACACTTCAACCCACTACATAACATCCCTAGAAAATTTGCTCAGACTACAGATATTAAAAAAAATTAATATGGGAAATTGTGCCTCCAAGGCTAGAAACTCCCAAACCCCAGCCCTCATTTAATACCCCTGATAGGAAGCCTTTATTTGCAAGTGCCTTATAGAAATGGGAAAATTTAACTAGAAAATATCCACTTAAAAATGGTCAAAATGCAGTTGTCTTTGGGTACCTAAATTAATATTTTGCATGCAAAAATTAGAAAAATGCCAGCTCTGCCTGGCCAGAGTGGCTCAGTGGTTGAGTATTGCCCTATGAACCAGGAGGTCATGGTTTGATTCCTGGTCAGGGCACATGCCCAGGTTGCATGCTCAATCCCCTGTGTGGGGCATACAGGAGGCAGCCAATCAATGATTCTCACTCATCATTGATGTTTCTATCTCTCTCTACCTCTCTCTTCCTCTCTGAAATCAATAAATAAAATAAAATAAAATGAAAATGCCGGCTCTAAAATTAAACTGAATGACTATATGGAACACATATCTTGATTTGAAAATTAGAAGCTTCTAAAGAGAAGCATAGAAAAAAAATTCTTCCAAAAAAAAGGAAATTAATAAGAAATTTTAGAGACTGTCTCAGAACTATTCTGAAGCTAATAAATGTCTACACCCCATTTCCTCCCTTTCCTTTCTGAGCTTTGTCCGGACTTGCCCTTTCCTCTTCCTTCTCCCTTCCCCTTCTATCTCTTCTACACCACTGACTTGAAGGAAAATGAGAATAGGAATTCTAACAAATCCCTTTGGGAAAAAAGCTGGTCTCAGCTAGAGAGGACCCAGCAATTGTCCCCGACTTTATCCAGGACCCTGATGGATTCACAAAAATTTAACTGTTGGAATATGTAATCCTGGCTAATCTGACCACTTCTAATTCATACACCTACTGGTTTCTGAGAGCAAGGCAACAGAATTATTAAATAAAGTTTGCTGTGAAACTGTAGAAGCGTCTTTTTGCTGTTTAAAAAAAAAAAGCCAGGTCACCATAGGAAAGATTGTAGTGTTGTAATGTACCCCGCAAATCACAGAAGGACGCCCCAAGAAGTCGAATTAAGGAGTCATATTTATTGCAAATCCGGGAATACGAGGGGGCATTTTGCTCTCCCAAATCTCGCAGTGATAAGATGGCCGCAACACCAGATTTATATAGGCAAAAATCACAAAGGTATTGATTACATCCCAGGGTTTGGAATGAGGAACCTGGTTCACAAAAAAAACAAAAACAGTTTACAGAAGCAGAATTAAGCATGTTAATTATAGTTTTGGGTCTCCGGATCACTGAGTTGACAGGAACACATTATCTAGAGCCCTCGGGTCTTGGGACCACTGAGTTGACAGGGAAACATTATCTGGAAACCTCAGGTCTTGGGATAATTGTGCTGTCCTGGTTCCCAGGTACAGAGGAATTTGCTTTCTAAAACCAGTAAGATCACCCTAACCGGTTTGGCTCAGTAGATAGAGTGTCAGCCTGAGGACTGAAAGGTCCCAGGTTCGATTCCGGTCAAGGGCATGTACCTTGGTTGCAGGCACATCCTCAGTGGGAGGTGTGCAGGAGGCAGCTGATTGATGTTTCTCTCTCATTGATGTTTCTAACTCTCTATTCCTCTCCCTTCCTCTCTGTAAAAAATCAATAAAATATATATTTTAAAAAAAATAAAATAAAATAAAACCAGTAAGATCACAATCAATAAGGCATTCAGTCGAATGGGATGATTTATACAATTCAGAAAATCAAAGTAACTTTTCTATTGTTAAACAAATCAAATAAGTACAGAAGCCAAACAGCAGGGTTAAAGTTAAACTATAGTTTCTACCTGAGATGGTTGCTACCATACTTCAGTAGAAAACAACAACACTGAAGTGTGATTTACAAAGAGAAAACAGAAGCAAACATAGGGCTGCTCCAGGACTATGAGAGGGTATTTTCTCCTCCTTACTAATACTTTAGGAGAAACAAATTATCATAAAAGGGGAAGTTACTAAGAGTCTTGTAGATACTGGGGCTACTTCATCTGTTCTTAACCTTACCCATCTAAGTTTTCCTCTCTCTTGGAGTAAAGTTTCTGTACAATGGTAGGGGCAGAAATAGAATGTTGGGGACCAGCTGTAATTATAAGAAATATTAACCTTTAAAACAAACAAACAAAAAGAAATATTAACCATGCTCTGGTAACTGTGATTGTTTTGTTCTGATTAAAGAAGGCACATTCTAACCTGGCTGGGAGTCAGGGCCGTCATGCACTGTCTTCTTTTTTTTTTATTGTTTTATTGCTTAAAGTATTACAAAGGGTATTACATATGTCTCCTTTTTTCCCCCGCCCTTGACAATCCCCTGGCCTGCCCTACCCCCCAGTGTCTTATGTCCATTGGTTATGCTTATATGCATGCATACAAGTCCTTCGGTTGATCTCTTACCCTCCCCTTCTGCCCCCCAGTCCTTCCCAGCCTTCCTGCTGTAGTTTCTGTTTGAGGCAGCTCTGCCTCTGTATCTATTTTTGTTCATAAGTTTATAATGGTCTTTATTATCCATGAATGAGTGAGATCATGTGGTATTTTTCCTTCATTGACTGCTTTATTTCACTTAGCATAATGCACTGTCTTCTAAGAGCCAGGGCATCCTGATTAGCACAGAGCTCTCTCTCCAAGGTCCTCGACCCTCAATGCTTTCTGCTCTGGATTTGGCCTGGCAAGTGGGACCTAGGACCTCACTTGGAAATGCAGATTATCATGGAAGATTGACATCCTTGTTGCAGAAACCAGAATCACCAGCCCTTTGAAGACCCCCAGCTCTTTGCATATTACTAAGTCCTTTGAAGATCCCCAGCCCTTTGCATATCACTAGCCCTTGAAGATCCCCAGCCTTTGCATGCCCGCAGGCCTTTGCAAATCTCCAGCCCAGCCCTTAATACCTGTAAACTGCCCATTTGGCATACCCTTTTGCCTAATTCCCCTCGTAATCTTTGTCCTTCTACCCAATATAAGCAGCTGGTTTATGGGAAGAGGCAGAGCAGATTTTTGTGGATGACCTGCTGCTCTCCCATACTGCTGGCACTATTGGAATAAACACTCATATGTGATTTTTTAAGAAAGAAAGAAAAGAAAAACCTTTCATAATCTCTTATCAAGAACAGATCAGCCCTAGCCGGTTTGGCTAAGTGGATAGAGCATCAGCCAGCAGACTGGGAGGTCCCGGGTTTGATTCTGGCCAAGGGCACATGCCCTGGTTGTGGGCTCAATCCCCACTAGGGGGCGTGCAGGAGGCAGCCAATCAATAATTCTCTCTCATCATTGATGTTTCTATCTCTCTCTCTCCCTTCCTCTCTGAAATCAATAAGGAAATATATTTTAAAAATTAAAAAATATGTTAAAAAGAGAACAGACCAATAGTCCAGAAAACATTGTCCTTTTAACAGAGAAAAAGAAAGTTAAGTTTTAGTTTTATATAAGTATACTATTGACATTAAAGCTTATGTTTAAAACCCTTAAAATTAATTTGTTCAATTTTAGCCAGTTTGACTAGGTAAGATTGTCTCTCTCATCAAGGGGTGTGGTTGATGTAATACCCATATGGATGAATACCATGTGCATAGAAAACAGACAAGAATAAATAATATATATCTACACTAATAAAAGAGAAACATGGTAATTGGCATACGACCTCTACCCTTCCCATTGGCTAATTAGCGAGATATGCAAATTAACCACCAGCCAAGATGACGGCTAATTTGCATATTGCCCACAGGGCGGGACATTGCCAACCGCCAGCACCGCTCCGCCCTCATCCGGCCCTCTCGCAGGGGACTGGGGGCTGGCAGGTGGGACCTCAGTGTTCGGCACCTGCTCCACCCTCATCCGGGTCTCCCGCAGGGAACCCGGGGCTGGCAGGTGTAACCGAGGCGTTTGGCACCCGCTCCGCCCATATCCTGGCCTCCCGCAGGGGACTGGGATCTGGCGGGTGGGACGGCGGTGTTCCGCACCCGCTCCTCCCTCATCCGGGCCTCCTGCAGGGAACCCGGGGCTGGCAGGTGGGACCAAGGTGTTAGGCACCC
>NW_005360037.1:279800-280550 GCF_000412655.1 Myotis brandtii
ATCTCTCTCTCTCCCTTCCTCTCTGAAATCAATAAGGAAATATATTTTAAAAATTAAAAAATATGTTAAAAAGAGAACAGACCAATAGTCCAGAAAACATTGTCCTTTTAACAGAGAAAAAGAAAGTTAAGTTTTAGTTTTATATAAGTATACTATTGACATTAAAGCTTATGTTTAAAACCCTTAAAATTAATTTGTTCAATTTTAGCCAGTTTGACTAGGTAAGATTGTCTCTCTCATCAAGGGGTGTGGTTGATGTAATACCCATATGGATGAATACCATGTGCATAGAAAACAGACAAGAATAAATAATATATATCTACACTAATAAAAGAGAAACATGGTAATTGGCATACGACCTCTACCCTTCCCATTGGCTAATTAGCGAGATATGCAAATTAACCACCAGCCAAGATGACGGCTAATTTGCATATTGCCCACAGGGCGGGACATTGCCAACCGCCAGCACCGCTCCGCCCTCATCCGGCCCTCTCGCAGGGGACTGGGGGCTGGCAGGTGGGACCTCAGTGTTCGGCACCTGCTCCACCCTCATCCGGGTCTCCCGCAGGGAACCCGGGGCTGGCAGGTGTAACCGAGGCGTTTGGCACCCGCTCCGCCCATATCCTGGCCTCCCGCAGGGGACTGGGATCTGGCGGGTGGGACGGCGGTGTTCCGCACCCGCTCCTCCCTCATCCGGGCCTCCTGCAGGGAACCCGGGGCTGGCAGGTGGGACCAAGGTGTTAGGCACCC
>NW_005360038.1:0-633 GCF_000412655.1 Myotis brandtii
TCCGCAGGCTGATGCTCTATCCACTGAGCCAAGCAGGGTAGGGCGAATAAACTATTTTTATCCTCAGCTTCTGTATCTTACAACTGAGAAACTGGATTCATATATATGGTCAGATGCATTTGAGAAAACCAACTTAGACACATGCTTCCCTTGCTGCAGGACTTCTTAGGACTTCTTTAGTCAGTGATTCTCAACCTGCTGGTCCTTTAAATACAGTTCCTCATGTTGTGACCCAACCATAAAATTATTTTTGTTGCTACTTCATAACTGTAATGTTGCTACTGTTATGAATCGTAATGTAAATATCTGATATGCAGGATGGTCTTAGGCGACCCCTGTGAAAGGGTCGTTCGACTGCCAAAGGGGTCGCGACCCACAGGTTGAGAACCTATGTCTACAGTGATAACAGTGCCTCTGTTTCTTCCTGCTTGCTATGTGTTAGCTTTGTGCAAAGATTTTTATGTGCATGAACTCATTCAATTCTTAGCAGGATCCTATAAAGTAAGCATTATTTTCATTACTATTTTAAAGAAAAAAAAAGAGTTGAGACTTAGGTAACTTCCCTAAAGCTATATTATGTTACTACCTATTTCTTTGATTCTTTTTAAAAAATATGTTTTTATTGATTTTTAG
>NW_005360039.1:0-837 GCF_000412655.1 Myotis brandtii
TTAATTCCCTTTTAATGTGCATGAATTTTATGCACTGAGCCACTAGTGTGAATATATTTACTTTTAAATAATAAAACACGGCTGTACAAATAAATACACCTTAAAGACAAACCAAATTTTGAACACATAAATAACATTTTAATAATTTTCACCATTAATCTTTAATGAAATAATGTCACTAAAAACGTTTCATTAGTTTTGATATTTTTCATTTGATTTTAATGGCATATTGCATATCAGCTGGAAAAGATACCTCACAAAGAGCAACATATACAATTAAGCACATAGAGAGAGATTCATCATTAATGATAGTAGATGTAAATCTATATTTTAAATAGTCTGATTAGGGGGCAGGCTGGCTTTCTGTTATATCTGAACAGTTTTTCATTTCTTTTTAACCCCATAATGTGGCTGCTGAGCAGCTTCTGCTGTGCTTAGAAGTGTAGGCTGTCGTTTTCTTATTCACTGGAGCTGCATTTTGTCTTTATTTTCAATCCAGCGTTCATTTCTCTATAAGAATGTCTAAGCCACTGTCCATTTGTGAAGATCATGTTAAAGGTCATGTTAACTAAAACTAGATCATATAGCCCATTATGTTCCTTTATCAAGCTCATGTATGTGAACCTCTGTCTTAAAACAAAAACCCTCTTGGCTGGGTGCCTTAGTTGGTTGGAGCATTGTCCAGTTCACCAAAAGGTTGCAGGTTCAATCCCCAGTTAAAGGGTGCATAGGAGGCAACTGATCAATGTTTCTCATAAAAATATCAGGTAAGGATTTAAAAAAAAACCCTCTCTTGACCGACCTCATCACCCCCTCCAATTATAACCCCATTTTACA
>NW_005360040.1:0-732 GCF_000412655.1 Myotis brandtii
AGAAAACCTGAATAGGCCAATAACAAATGATGAAATAGAAGCAGTTATCAAATAACTCCCAGGAAATAAAAGCGCTGGTCTGGAGAGCTTAACAAAAGGAAGACAAACAATCCAATAAAAAAAATAGACAAAGGACCTAAATAGACACTTCTCCAAAGTGGACATACAGATAGCCAAGAGACATATGAAAAAATGCTCAAAGTCACTCATCATCAGAGAGATGAAAATTGAAAAGACAATGAGGTATCACCTCACACTTGTCAGAATGGCTACCATCAAGAAATCAACAAATGACAAGTGCTGGCGATGATGTGGAGAAAAGGGAACCCGTGTATACTGCTGATGGGAATGCAGACTGCTGCAGCCCATTATGGAAAACAGTATGGAGCTTCTTCAAAAAATTAAATATGGAGCTCCCATTTGACCCCATGATCCCACTTCTAGGAATATATCCTAAGAGATCCAAAACACCAGTCAGAAAGAATGTATGCACCCCTATGTTCATAGCAGTGCAATTTATAATAGCTAAGATCTGAAAACAGCCCAAGTGCCCATCAGTAGATGAGTGGATAAAAAAGCTGTGGTACACCCTGGCTGGTGTAGGACAGTGGTTGAGTGTCGACCTGTGAACCAGGAGGTCACTATTTGATTCCCGGTCAGGACACATGCCCAGGTTTCGGGCTCGATCTCTGGTGCGGGACATGCAGGAGGCAGCCAATCAATGATTCTCTC
>NW_005360041.1:0-5383 GCF_000412655.1 Myotis brandtii
GGACAGATTTTGGGTGAAAGGACTTCCCACATTTGCCACACTTGTACTGCCTTGGCCCACAATGAAATCTTCGATGCTGACTGAGGGTTGAGGTTCGCCTAAAGGACTGGCCACACTGGCCACACACACGATGCTTTCCACTTATGGGAACTCTCTGCTGAACAACTAATGAGGACTGATCTCTGAATGTTTTCCCACGTTCACGGCGCACAACACACTGTCTTCCAGTGTGGACATCCGGGACCCGAGCGTGTGACTTTCTGGGGCTGAAGGCTTTCTTACAGTCTCCCCAGGTAAAGCAACTTTTTCTGTTTTGTACAGTTGCCCAGCACTGGGGGGTTTTGTTGGGCTCCTCTCCGGTGGGAGTCGTCTGCTGCTGGAGATGTTCTGAGGTGACCAGAAAGTCCTTCCCAACTTCATCGCAGAGAGAGGGCTTCTCTGAAACATGGAATTTATTGCTCTTCACCAGCAGGGCCCTGTCCACACAGCTTCCGAAGGGCTTCTTTGGCAGGTGGTGCTTCTGGTGATTTTGGAAGTTTGCACCCAAATAAAAATGTTTCCTCCACACCTGACCACGTTCTGGCTGCGTGGTGTTCCTTGGTGCTCAGCCAACTGGAATATGTCTCTCAAGACTGGACCACAGCTCTCACAGAAGTGGGTCTTCAAGGACGACACAGCCACCTTGGAGGGGCTGGACGGTGACACCCCTACAGAAACACTCTGTTCACAGGGAGCGTCTGCATCCTCTGATCCACAGCAGGAACCTGAACACAAATAAATGCTAGTGAAGTACAGGTTGACTATAAGAATAGCGCCATGCAGGGGTGTGGGAGCGGCCAGGGAGAGGGTCAAAAGAGGGGGAAAAGGAGATGTATGTAATACTTTAAACAATAAAGAATTGAAATTAAAAAAAAAATAAGACGATGCTATCATAAGTTTGTATCTGTCAGATCTAGGAATGAGTCTATATGATGCTTTCCAATGAAGGGAATCAAAATCTGTTTGGGAATTTGGCTACGGTATGACTGTAGCTTTTTTTTTATGTAATATATTTTATTGATTTTTTACAGGGAGGAGGGGAGAGGGATAGAGAGTTAGAAACATCGATGAGAGAGAAACATCGATCAGCTGCCTCCTGCACACCCCCTATTGGGGATGTGCCCGAAACCAAGGTACATGACCTTGCCCGGAATTGAACCTGGGACCCTTCAGTCTGCAGGCCGACGCTCTATCCATTGATAGAGTTAGGGCCAGAAACGTTTTCTTAAATTTGTAAAAAAAAAAAAAAGAAATTTTTTTTGGACCTGAAGAATAAAAAGAATAAACTGAAAAATGCAACAGAGAACTTCAAAGGCAACTTAATGAAGCAGGAGAAAAACTTGTGATCTAGCATCAGGTCATTTCAAATAATTCAATCAGAGGAGAACAAAGACTGGAAAATGCCTAGTAACTGATGTGATGCCATCAAGGGAATTAATATTTGCAATATGGTGAGTGCCACAAGATATGATGATACAGGGTCAGAAAATTCCTTTAAAGGAATAATGGCTGGCCCTAGCTGGTTTGGCTCAGTGGACAGAGCGTTGGCCTATGGACTGAAGGATCCCGGGTTCGAGTCTGGTGAAGGGCACAGGCCCAGGTTGTGGGCTTGATCCCCAGTGGGGGGTGTGCAGGAGGCAGCCAATCAATGATTCTTTCTCATCATTGATGTTTCTATCTCTCCCTTCCTCTCTGAAGTAAATAAAAATATATTAAAAGAAAAGAAAAGAAATAATGGCTGGCCTGCCTGGGATGGCAGGATGGCTCAGTTGGTTAAGCCAGAATGCACCAGATGTCTTCAGTTTCATTCCTCGTCAGGGCACATGCCTGGCTTGCAGGCTCATCCCCAGTAGGGGGCATGTAGGAAGCAACTGAATGATGTTTCTCTCTCATTGATGTTTGTATCTCTCTCCATCTCCCTTCCTCTCTCTCTAAAATCAATAAATACACATTTTTTCTTTTTTTTTAAAAAAAGAGCCTTAGCTGGTTTGGCTCAGTGGATAGAGTGTCAGCCTGCAAACCAAAGGGTCCCGGGTTCAATTCCAGTCAAGGGCACATACCTCAGTTGCAGGCTCGACCTCAGACCACCAGTTGGGGCATGGGAGGGAAGCAACCAATGAATGTGGCTCTCCCACAATGATGTTTCTCTCTCTGTCTTTCCCTCTCTCTTCTACTCCCTCTAAAAATCAATGGGGTGAAGGGGGGGAGAACCAAAAAAAAAAAAGAGAGAAAGAAAAACAAGGAAAGAAAAAATAAATCAATGAAAAAATATCCTCGCGTTAGGATAAAAAAATTATATATATATGTATATAAATAAAGAAAGAAAGAAAGAAAGCAAGCAAGCAGGCACAGGGATGGCACTAAAATACTAAGTGCACTTTTTGTATGTGATGAATGGTTATTACATTAAACAGAGTATTTAACTCTAAGATGTTTTAAGCAAACCTCATGGTAATCAGAAAGCAAAATCCTACAGTATATGAACAAAAATAAAGGTAAAGAAATAAAGACATACCACTATGGAAAAATCAAATCAAAAAGGAAGGTAGCAAGAGAGGAAAAAAAAAAATTAAAAGAACGACAAAACAGCCAGACAAAAATGAACAAGATGGCAATTGTCAAGTACTTAAATTCTCTAATCAAATCGCACACAGTAGGTTAATGAAATTAAAAAAGACAAGTTTCAAATATACGTTGCCTTAAAGAGACTTACTTCAGCTTTAAGGACAGAAATGGGCTCAAAGTGAAGAAACTGAAAACAAATATAATCCATGCAAATGGAAATCAAAAGAGAGTAGCTTATACAGTGGGGCCTTGACTTACCAGTGTCCCGACTAACGAGTTTTTTGAGATACCAGCTGTCTCTCGGCCGATTTTTTGCATTGAGTTGATAGAGTAATTTGAGTTAATGAGCTCCTTAACGAGCTCGGTCTCGGAACGAATTAAAATCATAAGTCAAGGCCCCACTCTACTATTATCAGTAGCTATACTTATACCAGACAAAATAGACTTTAAGTCAAAACCTGTCACAAGAGACTAAGAAAGTCATTCTATAATGATAAAGATATCAACTCATCAAGAGGATATATCCATTGCCCTGGCTGGGTAGCTCATTTGGTTAGAGCATATTTCTTATTTTATTTTATTGATTTTTTTTTACAGAGAGAAAGGGAGAGGGATAGAGAGCTAGAAACATCAATGAGAGAGAAACATTGATCAGCTGCCTCCTGCACACTCCCCTACTGGGGATGTGCCTGCAACCAAGACACATGCCCTTGACCGGAATTGAACCTGGGACCCTTGAGTCCGCAGGCTGACGCTCTATCCACTGAGCCAAACCAGTCAGGGCATAGAGCATATTTCTGATACAGCAAAGTCATGGGTTTGATCCCTGGTCAGGGCATGAACAAGAATCTATAATAATAAAAGGGTAATATGCTAATTAGACCGGACGTCTTCTGGACGTCATTCCAGATATCCTTTCTGAGGAAGCCGGGGCCCGGAGGGAAGCCAGCTGGGTCCCAGGTGCCTGCCAGTGGCTGGAGGAGGGAAGCCGGGGCCAGCAGCCTGGGGAAGGAAGGCCTACTCTTGCATGAATTTTCGTGCATCGGGCCTCTAGTCAACCAATAAATGCATAAGTAAGTGGAACAACGAATCTCTCTCTTCTTCCCTCTCTCTCAAAAATTAATAAATCAACATTTTTTTAAAAAGAGGATATAAGCATTATAAATTTATATGCACCCGAGATCGATGCAACTAAATATATTAAGCAAATATTAACAGGCTGGACTATAGAAAGGGCAGCCAACATAATCATAACAGCACACGTCAATACTCATCTTTCTGGTATGTGTAGTTCATCCAGACAGAAAATCTATAAGGAAATATTTGACTTGAACAACACTTAATATCAACTAAATTTAACAAATATATAAAAAACACTGTCTAACTATGGCAGTATATACATCTCAAGTAGACACAAAACATTCAAAGAGATCATTAAGTGTAGGTGGGCCACAGAAAAAGAAAAGCTTTAATTTTCATAGAAACGCAGGTTTATTTTGATAGAGACATGCTGAATACCAAGGGCTGAAATAAATGAGTCATCATTAATGAGTATTCGTTGTGGGCCACATGCTGTTGGTAGACATGTGAATCCCTAAAGGCGATATGAAAAGCAGTATGGAAATATCTCAAAAGTAGCAAAGTAGAACTATCCTATGAACCAGCAATAGCACTTGTTGGTATACACCCAAAGAAAATGAAATAAGAATATGGAAGAGATACCTGTACCGTCTTCGCTGTACTACTCTTACAAACAATACACAAAATAAAGAAATAACTTAAGTGTCCATCCAAGGATAAGTGGTTAAAAAACAGGTACACACACACAAACACACACACACACTTGGAATATTATTCAGCCTTAAAAAAGAATATCTGGCTCCCACCCAAAAGAAATAAAAATGAAAAATAAAAATAAAAAAGGAGAGAAAAAAAAAACAATACCCTGCCATATACAACAACTTGAATGAACCTGAAAGGCATTATGCCACATAAAACAAGCCAGTCACAGAAAGATAAATACTGGTGGATCTGGCCAGAGTTGCTCAGTGGTTACAGCAGTGGTTCTCAACCTTCTGGCCCTTTAAATACAGTTCCTCATGTTGTGACCCCCAACCATAAAATTATTTTCATTCCTACTTCATAACTGTAATGTTGCTACTGTTATGAATCGTCATGTAAATATCTGATATGCAGGATGGTCTTAGGCGACCCCTGTGAAAGGGTCGTTCGACCGCCAAAGGGGTTGCGACCCACAGGTTGAGAACCGCTGGGTTACAGCATCAGCCTGTGTACCAAAGGGTCTTGGGTTTGATTCCTGGTCAAGGGCAGGTACCTGAGTTACAGGTTTGATTCCTGGCATGGGACAGGGCGTGGGTAGGAGGTAACCAACTGATGTGTCTATCTCAAAAACTCTCTCTCCTTCCCTCCCACCCCTTCCTTCCATTATCAAAAAAATCAACAGAAATATTCACTGGTAAGGATTACAAATACACACACACACACACACACACACATACACACACACATATAATAGGAGAGGAATATGCTAATTAGCCCTTATGCCCTGAGGCATAACGACCAAATCACGGATTAGCAGGAGGGTGGGCTGTGAAGAGCTACAGGAGGGGGCAGGGCAGCAAGCTATGAGGGGGGTGCAGGGAGAGCTACAGGAGATTGGCAGTGACCTACTGGCTACAAGCCAGCAGCAGAGAGCTACAGGATGGGGCAGGGCAGCAAGCAAGTGGGAGGCAGAGAGCTACAGGAGAGGGCAGGGCAA
>NW_005360041.1:6955-8594 GCF_000412655.1 Myotis brandtii
TCGATGTTTCTCTCTCATCGATGTTTCTAACTCTCTATCCCTCTCCCTTCCTCTCTCTAAAAAATCAATAAAATATATTTTTTAAAAACAACAACAACAACAAAACAGACCTAGGATCTGGATATACTGTCCGGGCCAGGGAGGGGGCAAGCATGGTGGATGGCATTAGGCTCACGGCATCCCGTCCCTATGAGAAGAGTTCAGAGCAGCAGGTATTGGGGCTGCAGCAGAGAGAAGAGGGCAGGGCCTGGGGTCCACAGGGGAGCATGTGGGGTCCACAGAGCAGCCTCGGGGGAAGGAGGGGGAGGCAGGGCAGAGACTAGTCCACGTCCCCGGTGAGACGGTGAGAGTCTTACCCAGAGACGATGCAAGGGCCAAGTTCTCCAGCATCACCTCCTGGTACAGGCCTCTCTGAGCCTCGTCCAGGAGCCGCCACTCCCGCCGGGAAAAGTACACGGCCACGTCGTCAAAGGTCACGGGGTCCTGTCGAGATGGGGACAGAGGAAAAGGGAACAGAGTGTGAAACATGGCGGACAACGTGGACCAGCAACAAACTACGAAAACTGTAGAAGAGCCCCTGGATCTTATCAGGCTCAGCCTGGATGAGCGAATTCATGTGAACACTGGTGGCCCGGTGCATGAAATTTGTGCACTCAGGGGTCTCCCCGCCCATCCCCACTGCTGCGCACACAGCCTGCTGATTGGTCCTTATGTGAGGGCGGCCCGGCCAATTTGCATATTACCCTATTATTAGTATAGATAGATGAGAAATGACAGAGAGCTTTGAGGTAGATGACATGCTTATGATCATCATTTAAATATGACATTGGGAGCCCTGACCAGTTTGGCTCAGTGGCTAGAGCGTTCGCCTGTGGACTGAAGGGTCCTGGGTTCGATTTCAGCCAAGGGCATGTCCCTTGGTTGCGGGCACATCCCCAGTGGGGGGTGTGCAGGAGGCAGCTGATTGATGTTTCTCTCTCATCGATGTTTCTAACTCTCTATCCCTCTCCCTTCCTCTCTGTAAAATATCAATAAAATATATTTAAAAAAAAAAAGAAAGAAAGAAATGGCCAAGCCCTGGCCGGTGTGGCTCAGTGGATGGAGTGTCAGCCTGCGGACTGAAGGGTCCCGGGTTCGATTCCGGCCAACGGCACATGCCCGGGTTGCAGATTAGATCCCCAGTGGGGGGCGTGCAGGAGGCAGGAGGCAGCAATGGATGATTCTCTCTCATCATTGATGTTTCTCTCTCTCCCTCTCCTTCCTCTCTGAAATCAATAAAAATACATTTTAAAAAAAGAAAAGAAATGGCCAAGGATCCTTCTGCTCCGGAAATGAGTTTATTTGCGCGGAACTCACAAACCCTCAAGCTAAGTGGCATTTTAATTTTTTCTCCAACCCTTCCAATCAATGTGCTCCCCAAAACGCAGCCCTCTTTTCTAGGAGTTGCTTTGCTCCATTGCTTTTTTACCTCAGAGAATTTCTGATTTTTAAAAAAATTTAAATTAAATTTGATGTTTTCTTAGGAAAAAAAAAAAAAAGATGGGGACAGAGGAAACCATACACTTTGTCTTTATGAAACTCTCCCAGCCCATCCCCTCTCACACCTCCCTCCAGAGCGGCCTCCCTCTGAGGGGACCCC
>NW_005360041.1:9013-9512 GCF_000412655.1 Myotis brandtii
AAATTCCCGTCACCTTCACCTCAGCGGGTCCTGCGGAATCTGGAAAAACGCCCGCCTAGAGCAGGACAGCACACGCCCCGCCCCTTACGGAGACGTCACGCGGAGAGAATGACGTTATGGTTTGTCATTGGCTCCACCGGCGCATGAGCTTCTGGGTAATGTAGTTCCAAGCGCTCCAGGGCTTGGAAAGGACTTCTGCGGGCTGGCCTGCTAGGTTTGCTATTGGACAAGTCTGTGAGAGTAGTGTTTCTGTTATTTTATTGTTCCAAAATTTTTAAAACCTCGTCTTAATCCTCACCTGAGAATATGTTTTGATTTATTTTTGTATTTTTTAAAATTTGATTTAAGAGAGAGAGGAAGGGAGAAAGAGACAGAGAAACATCAATCAGCTGCCTCCTGCACACCCCCTACTGTGGATGGAGCAGTAACTGAGGCACGTGCCCTGATGGTGAATTGAACTGCGACCTTTGGGGACAAATGCTCCAACCAACAGATGCAC
>NW_005360041.1:9599-10647 GCF_000412655.1 Myotis brandtii
ACAGAGAGGAAGGGAGAGAGATAGAGAGTTAGAAACATCGATGAAAGAGAAACATCTATCAGCTGCCTCCTGCACATCTCCTACTGGGGATGTGCCCGCAACCCAGGTACATGCCCTTGATCAGAATCAAACCTGGGACCTTTCAGTCTGCAGGCTGACGCTCTACCCACTGAGGCGAACCGGTTTGGGCTTTAATATATTTTTTTATTGATTTCAGAGAGGAAGGGAGAGGGAGATAGAGATAGAAACATCAATGATGAGAGAGAATCATTGATCGGCTGCCTCCTGCACGCCCCCCACTGGAGATGGATCTGCAACCAGGGCATTTGCCCTTGACCAGAATCAAACCTGGGACCCTTCAGTCCGCAGGCTGCCCCTCTATCCACTGAGCCAAAGGCTAGGGCTTATCATTGTTCTGTCTCTCGCTCTCTCCCTCTCTCTTCCTCTCTGAAATCAATAAAAAAAAAAAATTTTTTTTTAAAAGTAGGATAGTATTGGACATTCTGACATTGCCATAACCATGAACAAAGCCCCTCTCGGGAGGTGGGAACAACGCATTTGCAGGATTCCCCCTTCCCACTTAGGAATTCCTCCTAGTTACAGTGGTTCTCAACCTTCTGGTCCTTTAAATACAGTTCCTCGAGTTGTGACCCAACCGTAACATTATTTTCGTTGCTACTTCATAACTGTAATGTTGCTACTGTTATGAATCGTAATGTAAATATCTGATATGCAGGATGGTCTTAGGCGACCCCTGTGAAAGGGTCGTTCCACCGCCAAGGGGGTCGCGACCCACAGGTTGAGAACCGCTGTCCTAATAGGACCACCTCAGAATTCCTCCCCGCCGCCTCCAGACCCTGGGAACTACATTACCCAGAAGGCGCAGCGCCCACACGAGCCAATGACCAGGCAGGACGTAGCCTCGCTGGTGGCTGGACTTGCTGGGTCCTCCTCGCGGGCGTTCTTTCCAGCTTCACTCGGGAGGGAGCCGGTGTCCCCGCAGCACAGACGCGGGTGTGGGGCTCGGCAACCCCGCGACGGACCCGCT
>NW_005360041.1:10898-23114 GCF_000412655.1 Myotis brandtii
GGGGCTCCTGGGGCGCAGCAGGTCCGCGCCCGGTGGAAAGGGGGTGGGGACACCTGATGGGGAAGGAAAGGGGGTGCAGGTCCTGGCTGGGGCCCCTCAGGGCGGGTGTCGTGGCTGACGGTGTGGAGCGCGTGAATCACCGGGCGCCGTGAGCTCGGACACGGGGGAGGGGGCAGGTGTCTGTGAGGCGGGGCATGGAGGCAGCGGGGCTGGGGGTGGGACAGGGCCGGGTGGGCGGAGTATAGAGTGCTAGGAACTACATTTCCCAGAAGGCCACGCGAACCGGTCCATTGGCATCCTGATAGGGCCTTTCCTGGCGTGCGTCCTGGGGGTGGGACTTCCGGTCTGGGTGGAATAGAGTGCTAGGAACTACATTTCCCAGAAGGCCACGCGAACCGGTCCATTGGCATCCTGATAGGGCCTTTCCTGGCGTGCGTCCTGGGGGTGGGACTTCCGGTCTGCTCTGGACCTGCCAGTTGCTGGCCTCCCGAAAGCCCGCGCGATTGGAGAGACGATGCGGTGGGCGTGGCTAGAACGCCCCGCCCAGTGGAGTGGGTGTGAGGCTCTCCATGGATTGCTTGCATTAGGGAGACAGGGAGGCAGTGGGTGCAGAACGGGGTGCCCTCGAGGAGGCACTTTGGGCTGGTGGCGCCGAGGCCTGGGTGCGGGGACCCGGTGCAGCAGCGCCCCCTCTGGCTGCCTCCACAGGGAGCTGCTTTGCAGGCGGGAGGGGGGCCCCTCGGCCTGGCCGGCAGCTGGGGGGGTGGGGGGGGCATCTGCGTGTCCCCGCTGCCCTGTCTGAGGGCTAAGCACAGTCACTGTGGCTCAGGGGCTGGGCTCTGACCTATGAACCAGGAGGTGAAGGTTCAATCCCCGATCAGTGCATGTGCCCTGGTTGCAGGCTCCAACCCCAGTCGGGCAGGTGCAGGAGGCGGCCGAGCAATGATTCTCTCTCACCGTGGATGTTTCTATTGGACTCCCTCTCCCTTCCTCTCTGATATCAATATAATATATTTTAAAAATAAAAGATAATCACAGTCACTATGGAACCCTAATAAATGAGCAGACGTCAGGGTCCCCAGGGCCTGGTGTCTCCTGGGAAGGGAGGCCTCCCTGGAGGAGAAGGAGCGGGGAAAGTGTGTGAGGGGTGGACTGTGAGGGTCTCAGAAAGCCTAACTCTATGGTTTCCTCTGTCCCCATCTCGACAGGACCCCGTGACCTTTGACGACGTGGTTGTGTACTTCTCCCTGGAGGAGTGGGGGCTCCTGGACGAGGCTCAGAGACGCCTGTACCACGAGGTGATGCTGGACAACTTGGCACTTGTATCCTCTCTGGGTAAGACTCTCACCGTCTCATCACTCAGCTTCAATTCCCGCTAGTTTTTACAACCAGAGTTTCGCTAGGTTCCTGGTGTGGGGCCGAGCCCCCTTGCTCCTCAGGTACCTTCACAGCCTAGATATGCCGACCAGTTTCTATCTGCCACATGTAAAAAAATAAAAGTTTCTGGCCATTGGGGCAAAAATATGAAAATGTAAACATTTTTCATTTTTTAAAATTTTCCAGAGTGTTCAGTTGGTTGACCATCCTCCCAGGCACTGAAAGGCTCCCAGTTCAATTCTGGGTCAGGGCACATGCCCAGGTTGTGGGCTGGATGCCAGGTTGGGGAACTTGAGGGAGGCAGCCGATCAATGTTTTTCTCTGATATTGATGTTGCTCTCTCTCTCTTTCTCCCATCCTCTCTCTCTCTCTCTCAAATCAATAAAGCATGTCCTATATAATAAAAGCCTAATATGCTAAGTGTCTGGTAGTCCGTTCAACCAATTAAATCGTCATATGCTAATGATATGCTAAGGCCACTCAACCGCTTGCTATGACATGCACTGACCACCATGGGGCAGATGCTCCTACTCGAAAGTTAGCCTGCTGCTGGGGTCTGGCCGATTGGGACTTAGTGAGACCGAGTCAGGCTGGACACACCCTGGAGCCCTCCCTGGCTGGCCAACCTTCGACATCCCTCCCTGGCCCCAATTGTGCACCTGTGGGGTCCCTCGGCCTGGCCTGCACATGCTCGAAATCAGGGACCTCTTAGGGGATGTAGGAGAGCCGGTTTTGGCCTGAGCCCGCAGGCCAGGCCTAAGGACCCCACTGGTGCATGAATTTGTGCACTGGGCCTCTAGTTTAAAAAATAAGTGAGCAAAGGACTTGTATGCATGCATATAAGCCAAACCAATGGACACGGACAACAGGAGGATGAGAGCATGAGTGTGGGGGGGGAGGTTGGGGGTTATGGGGAGATGAGGACACATTTGTCATACCTTAACCAATAAAGAAATTAAAAAGATAATAATAATAAAAAAATAAGTGAATAAAATAAAGTTTATGTCTCTAAACTTGATGTGTTCGTGTACTTTTCCTGATTTCCCCGAGTGGTGTCTCTGTGCTCTCTTGGAGCTTGGTGAGCATCGGTGAAGCAATTACGTGGAATTCTTTGCCCAGCACTTTGTTGGTTTCACTTGCTGGAAACTTATTGTGCTTCTTTGGTGATGACATGTTTCCTTGATATTTTGGGGTTCCTTCCAACATTTTCTTGATGTCTCCACATTTGATGGATCAGGTACCTTTTCCTGCTTTTATACACTCCTTTTGATGTGCAGAAGTTTTCATCTTGAGTTGGTTGTCAGGTCATTAACCTTCAAAGGTGTGGCAGTTGTGGCTCTGGGAAGGAACCAGACCTGTAAGGAATGACTAACGTTGTAGGGATTCTCCATAGCCAAGGCTGCCAGGTGAACTCACAGGTATCCGGTCATGTTGAGGCTGGGTAGGGTGAGCGAGCAACCTGTGTTCTTACCATACCAGGAACGTTTTCCATGTAACCCGTGTTTTTTTGTTATTGCCAGTGCCAAAGCTTACTTCTACTTCACCTTCCTCACTGTTGCTACTTGGCTGAGTAGTCTATTCTATTTTGTTGTTGCTCCGACTTGTAGTCCATGGAGAATCTCTGGTCTTTGTAGCTCACATATTTCTCTCACCTCTTCTTCTATTGCTTTGCAACATTGGTCCACATGTGCCATGAGATCAGTATCCGTTTTGAAATTGGCCTTCATGGCAGCTACTCTCTTGCAGTTGTTTTTTTTTCCATTTGCACCTGTGTTTCTAACACAGCCTTTTGTCACTAGAAGGAAAGGTCCTATGGAAATCCTTTGCATCAGAAGTAGTTTTATTTTTATTTTTTGAAGGTTATCTTTTTTTAAAAAAATAATTCCTTATTGTTGAAAGTATTACATATGTTCTCTTATTTCTGCCTTTGAACCCCTCCAGCCCGCTCCTGTCCCCTGCCCCAGGCCCTCACCACCCCATTGTCTGAGTCCTGGGGACATGCATATATGTATACAAGATCCTTGATTGATTATCTCGCACCCACCCACCTAACAGAAGTTGTTTTAGAACATACCTCTTTTTTAAAGAAAAAAATATATAGAAAATAGTTTTAATTCAGTCGAACACAGAAAACAGTGTAAAAAATTAAGCAGAAAGCATCAAAAGTCCAAATCCAGGGAGACTTAAAAAAAAATTTTTTTTTATGGAGAATACTAATCATTAATCTGAAAGGGATTTTTTTTTTTTAAATCTTCACCCGAAGGGATTTCCCCACTGATTTTTAGACAGAGTGGAAGAGAGAGAAAGACACAGAGAGAAACATCATGTGAGAGAAACACATCGATTGGTTGCCTCCTAATGGGTCAACCAGGGGCCAGGCTGGGGAGAAGCCTGCAACCGAGGTACTTGCCTTTGATGGGAATCCAACCTGGTACCCGTTGGTCCACAGGCTGATGCTCTATCCACTGATCCGCACCGGCTGGGCAGGGATTTTCTTTTTTAAAAAAAACACATGTTTTTATTTCAGAGAGAGAGGGAGAGGGAGAGAGAAACATCAATGATCTGAGAGAAAAAAACTTGATGAGCAAATCATTGATTGGCTGCCTCCTGCACACCTCCCATTGAGAATCAAGCTCAAGCTAGACTTGAACTGTGACCTCCTGGTTAATAGGAGGACACTCAACCTTTGAGCCATGCCGGCTCAGCCATGGGGACTTTGAAACAAATTTCAAGAGGAAAAAAAAAAGCTACTTGTTAATATTCCTACCTGAGGTAGTCAATCTGATAATCATAAATCTCCAAATCTGGAGATCTCTGAACTTGACAAGAGACTTTCCTCCCTACTCACAAATCCCTTCTCAGCATCGCTGAGGAATGGGTGTCTGGCCTATCCGTCACAATTTCAGTGTTTGACCTCCTTCCACTGCCTTGAATTAATCCAGCTATTTTATTTTTATTTTTTAATATATTTTTATTGATTTCAGAGAAGAAAGTGGAGGGAGATAGAGGTAGAAACATCAATGATGAGAGAATTATTGATCTGCTGCCTCCTGCACCCCCCGCCCTACTGGGAATCGAGCCCACAACCCATGACTGGAATCAAACCCAGGAGACTCTTCAGTCTATAAGCCAATGCTCTATCCACTGAGCCAAACCTGACTAGGGCAATCCAGGGATTTTCAACCTTTCCCATCACATGGCACACGTAAACTAATTACAGAAATTCTGAGGCACAGCAAAAAATTTATGTTTTGTCCATCTGACCAAAAATTAGCTATAATACATGGGAATGTCTTCTTTTGTGTTACACCCTATTCTTATATCCTTTCTCTGGTGAGTCCTCTCCTATTCTTTTGCCTTAGAAGATGCCCAGTAGCAACTTCCCCCACCAGGTTTTAACTCCTTTCATCAAAAAGCAAGCCATAGCCCTAACCGGTTTGGCTCAGTGCATAGACCATCGGCCTGCAGACTGAAGGGTCCCGGGTTTGATTCCAGTCCAGGGCATGTACCTTGGTTGCAGGCACATCCCCAGGGGGGGTGTGCAGGAGGCAGCTGATCGATGTTTCTCTCTCATTAATGTTTCCGACTATCTATTCCTCTCTCTTCCTCTCTGTAAAAAAACCAATAAAATATATTTTTAAAAATAAAAAGCAAGTCATACACTCAGTTCTCGATGTGACGAATGCACATTTGTAATGGTGTTGCTCCATCCTCAAAGTCAGCCTGTACTTTACCAACGTTTATTTCTGTTCAGGTGGCTGCTGTGGAGCAGAGGATGCACAAGCAAACTGTGAACAGAGTGTTTCTGGAGGAGGGTCACCGTCCAGCCCCTCCAAGGCAGCTCTGTCTTTGCTGAAGACCCACTTCTGTGAGAGCTGTGGTCCCATCTTGAGAGTCATATTCCATTTGGCTGAGCACCAAGGAACACCACACAGCCAGAACGTGGTCAGGTGTGGGGAATGTAGGAAGGAATTCTATTTGGGTGCAAACCTCCAAACACACGGGAAAGAGAGAAAAGCTTCTTTCACCTGCGGAGAATGTAAGAAAGGCTTCAGTCTGAGAGACACACATGCTCAGGACCAAGATGTTCGCACTGCAAAACAGTGTTTTATGTGCAGTGCATGTGGGAAAACATTCCGGGATCAGTCTTCATTCGCTGTTCACCAGAGAGTGCATATAGGTAAAAGCCTTCACGTGTGTGGCCAGTGTGGCCAGTCTTTTAGGCGAACCTCAACCCTCAGTCAGCATCGCAGATTTCATTGTGGGCCAAGGCAGTACAAGTGCGGCAAATGTGGGAAGTCCTTTCACCCAAAATCTGTCCTCATTTATCCCTGGAGAAGTCACGCTGGGGAAAAATGTGACTTGTGCCGTGAATGTGCGCCATCTTTTAGCCGGAGATGCATCCTCATTCGACAACGGACCGTTCACTCTGGGGAAAGGCGTTACGAGTGCACGCAATGTGGGGAGTCCTTTAGAAGAAAATTTTACCTCATTCTGCATTGGAGAGTTCACACTGGAGAAAGGCCCCATGAATGCCGTGAGTGTGGGAGATCTTTCACCAGGAGATCAGTCCTTACTCTACACCGGAGAGTGCACACAGGAGAAAGGCCTTTTCGGTGCAGTAAATGCAGGAGAACCTTTCCCGGTAGTTCCATACTCATTCTGCACCAGAGAGTGCACACAGGAAAAAGGCCTTATGAGTGCAGTGAATGTTGGAAATCCTTTAGCCAACAATCTTACCTCAGTCGACACCAGATAGTTCACAGTGGAAGGCAGTCTTATGAATGTAGTGAATGTGGGAAAGCTTTTCTCTCTCACCGTGGCCTTAGTTACCATCTGAGAGTTCACTCTGGAAAAAGGCCTTATCAGTGCAGTGATTGTGACAAATCTTTCACCTCACAATCGGGCCTGCGTTACCATCTGAGAGTTCACACTGGAAAAAGACCATATCAGTGCCGTGAATGTGGGAAATCTTTCTTATATGGTTCCTACCTCAGTATTCATCAGAGAGTGCACACAGGAGAAAGACCTTATCAGTGCAGTGAATGTGGTAAATCCTTTCTCCGAAGACATCACTTTCTTACACACCAGAGAATTCACACAGGAGAAAGGCCTTATCAGTGCAGCGAATGTGGGAAATCTTTTACATCTGGTAACAACCTAAGTAATCATCAGAGAGTACACACAAAAGAAAGACCTTATCAGTGCAGTGAATGTGGTAAATCCTTTCTCCGAAGACATCACTTTCTTGCACACCAGAGAATTCACACAAAGGAAAGACCGCATCAGTGCAGTGAATGTGGGAAATCTTTTATCCTAAGACAGCACCTCCTTGTACACCAGAGAGTTCATGCAGGTCAAAGGCCTTATCAGTGCAGTGAATGTGGGAAATCTTATTGTTCAAAGTTCAACCTCATTCAACATCAGAGAGTTCACACAGGAGAAAGGCCCTATGAGTGTAGCGAATGTGGGAAACGTTTCACCTCAAGCTCTGTCTTCAATTATCATAAGAAAGTTCACTCTGGAGAAAGGCCTTATCAGTGCAGCGACTGTGGGAAATCTTTTTTCTCAAGTTCCAACCTCAATACTCATAAGAGAGCACACACAGGAGAAAGACCCTATGAGTGTAGCGACTGCGGGAGATCCTTTTTCCGAAGTTCCCACCTTCGTACACACCAGAGAGTTCACACAGGAGAGAGGCATCAGTGCGATGAATGTGGGAAATCTTTTGCATCCGCTTTCAATCTCAGAAATCATCAGAGGGATCACACAGGAGAAAAGCCCTATGCGTGCACTGTATGTGCGATCTCTTTCACCACTCAGAGGAAGCTTCGTTATCATCTGGGAGTTCACACCGGAGAAGGGCCCTATGAGTGCCGTGAATGTGGGAAATCTTTTACCTCTCATTATGCCCTCCATGACCACGAGAGACTTCATACAGACAAAAAACCTTATGAATGCACAAAATGTGGGAAATCGTTCAGAGCAAATTCTCACCTCATTGAACACTGGAGAGTTCACACTGGAGAAAAACCTCATCAATGTGGAGAATGTGGGAAGTCTTTTTCATCGGGCTCTGGCCTCCGTTATCATCAGAGTGTTCACACCAGGTTAAGACCTCATGAGTGTAGTGAATGTGGGAAGTCTTTTATGCAGAGACATCATCTTCTTGCACACCGCCGGGTTCACGCAAAATAAGGGCCTTACGATTGCAGTGAATGTTGCAAAAACTTTAAGGATAGTTCCCAGTCCAATTAACACTAGAGCATTCACACTGGAGGTAGGCGTTTCAAATAGGGGGGAACATTTTTCAGCCGTAATTTTTACCTTTTTATTTTATTTTATTTTTTAATCCTCACTGGAGGATATTTTTCCATTGATTTTTAGAGAGAGTGGAAGAGAGAAGCAAAGAGAGAAAATCAATGTGAGAGAAACACATCAGTTGGTTGCCTACTACATGAGCCCTAACCAGGCCAGGCCAGGGAGGAGCCTGCAACCGAGATACATGACCTGGACCTGAATGGAACCCAGGACCCTTTGGTTCACAGGCCAACGCTCTACCCACCGAGCCAAACTGGTAGGGCGAAAATAAGAGTTGTGTGTATGCCTGTAGCAATGATCACCCCAAGGCCATTGTAAGTTAAAAGAAAATTGTCTAGGGATGTGGCTCTTGTGATCCAGCCAGCACTCCTGAGTGAAGTAAAAATATCCCTTATAACTAGCCAATATTTTTTGCCACTGAGGCAACACCCTCAGATGGCAATAGGAGAAATACGGTGGTGTCCATATTAGATTACCAAACCTATATCTTTTTAAAATATATAAATATATTTTTTGTATTCATTTCAGAGAGGAAGGGAAAGGAAGATAGAAACATCAATGATGAGAGAGTATCATCAATTAGTTGCCTCCTGCACACCCCACACGGGATGAGCCCACAACTCAGTCATGTGCCCTGACTGGGAATCAAACCATTATCTCCTGATTCATAGGTCTACACTCAACCACTGAGCAACACCAGCAGGGCATTAAACCTATTAATACAAAAGTTTTTAAATACTTCAATAAGGTGTAACTTACATGTAATAAACTGTACATATGTAAATTGTATTTGATAAATCTTGACATTCATGTGAAACCGAAAACACCACTGCAATTATGGTAATGATTTAATTTTCAGTGTATTTTTGGCTTATGTCCTTTTATAATCTCTCCCTGCTCTTCACAGCCCTCCAAATAATTTGGTTTACTTTCCTTTAGTATAGATACCTTTGTATTTTCTATAATTTATATGATGGCAATCATTGAATGTTTACTTTTTTCTGGTTTCATTTATGTTGTATTATTACTTAGAGATTCATCTATGATATAATTGCCTCAACTTCCCCCACTCCCCCTTCTTTGGATGTGCCACAATGGGTTTATCCATTCATCTCTTTATGGACATTTGGATCATTTCCATTAAAAAAAAATGTTATTGATTTTAGAGAGAGGGTAAAAAAACCCATCAGTGTGAGAGTGATACATCAGTTGGCTGCCTCCTGTAAGTCCCCTACTTGGAATCTAATGCACAATATTTTGTTGCACAGGAGGTTGCCAAACCAACTGAGCCACACTGGCCATGGCATATTCTACTTCTTTATGCATTCACTGGTTTATTCTTGTATGTGCCCTTACTAGGGATTGAACCCTCAACCTTGGTGTGTTGTGATGGTGCTCCAACCAACTGAGCTCCCCAGCCTGGCCTCTTACTTATTTTCAAAAATTTTGTGCTGTGCACAATGTAATGGAAACATACACCATACACTTTGGTTTTTGTTGTTGTTAATCCTCGCCCGAGGATATTTTTTCCATTGAATTTTAGAGAGAATGGAAGGAATTAGGGAGGGGGGTGTGTGTGAGTAAGAAACATCAGTGTGATAGGGACACATTGATTGGTTGCCTCCCGCAAGCACCCCAAACCAGGGCTGGGGATCGAACCTGCAACCCAGGTACATGCCCTTGACCAGGAATTGAACCCGTGACATTTTGGTTGGAGAGTGGAGCGTGAGAGAGATTTTCTGGGAGCCATGCACACTGGTCAGCAATGGTGCCCTCAGCACAAATGCGAGAAAGTGGACTTTACTCCAGCTCTGATCCAGCTGTGGAATGACAGAAATGACTTTGGGGAAGGAGGGAGGACAGAGACACGCTCAGGATACCGGGAGGGATGTGAGGGTCTTAGTCGTGGATGCAGTAAATGCAAAGTTCTCCCACATCCCATCATGGTACGTGAACCTCAGCCTCACCCAGGAGACCCCACTCCAGGGAGAAGTTAATGGCTATGGTCTCCAATGTCATACTCCATCATTATAGAGGTGGTTTATTCTACTATAGTAGCTTCTCTCCTAACACCAGAATGATGACCCTTCCTCCCCCAAACATACCCACATCCATTCTCTGGTAACCCTATTCCCAGTCACCCCACCTCAAAGAAGACCAGAGTTCCTGGTGCTCGCTCTCAACCCACGGCCACAATGATCAGTGCAGTGAATGTGGTAAATCTTATTGTTCAAAGTTCAACCTCGTTCAACATCAGAGAGTTCACACAGGAGAAAGGCCCTATGAGTGTAGTGAATGTGGGAAACGTTTCACCTCAAGCTCTGTCTTTAATTATCATAAGAAAGTTCACTCTGTAGAAAGGCCTTATCAGTGCAGCGACTGTGGGAAATCTTTTTCAGGTCCGGATGCACAAAAGAACAAACCAGGCATCCGTACCTGATGCAAGGCCCAGTATTCTTTTTAAAAAATATATATTTTTTATTGATTTTAGAGAGGAAGGGAGAGAAAACATCAATGATGAGAGAGAATCATTAATTGGCTGCCTCCTGCCTGCCCAGAACTGGGGATTGAGCCCAGAACCTGTGCATGTGCCCTTGACCGGAATCGAACCTGGGACCCTTCAGTCTGCAGGCCGACGCTCTATCCACTGAGGCAAACCGGCTATTGTGGGGCTTGATATTCTGTTACTAGGAAGACCAATATAAATAAACAACAGGCTTCCCTGTCATTTTGCTTTAATAACGCCTATGCCTCCAGGACCATTTCATGTTCCCTCCTTCCTCAGAAGCCTTGGCAGCCAGCTGGGTTATCCTAGATGCCCAGCTGCACCCCAGTGCCCAAGCTAGATCTGCACTCGGGCATCCAACATCCGCTTCCTGATTCACTGTTAGCATTACCATCATGTTTAGGATTCCGGTTACTGTTACTAAGAGTTCCCCCTCTCTACACACTGCCCACCACCTTTTGTAAACTGTCCATCTGACAGAGTTCCAGAATTGTGTGTCCAGCTGCCCACTGAGGAATTGCACTCCTTTGTTCTCTGGAATATCTTACACACTGAATATGTCTAGAAGAAAAACTGCTGCCCTAACCGGCTTGGCTCAGTGGATAGAGTGTCAGCCTGCAGACTGAAGGGTCCCAGGTTCAATTCTGGTTCAAGGGCATATACCTTGGTTGCAGGCACATCCCCAGTGGAGGGTGTGCAGGAGGCAGCTGATCGATGTTTCTCTCTCATCCAATGTTTCTAACTGTCTATCTCTCTCTCTGAAATCAATAAAAATATATTTAAAAAAATAAAATTGAGCTAATCTTCCATTTCACCAGCAACAAATGAAAACACACAGACACACACATGAAAATATCCACAGCACAATTTCCTTGAGATGTTAACAGTGTCCGACGCTCTATCCACTGAGCCAAACCGGTTTTGGCTAAAATGTGCTTTTTCTAATCAGAACCATCATGGTTAACAGACATGAAAAATATTTCCTATAACCATAGCTCATCGACACTATTCCATTTCTGCCCCTAGCAGTTTGACTGTATTCTGTAACAAGTAATTTTTACTTCTTAATCCCTTCATCTTCATCAACCATTTTCTCAACGAGCTTGACCTCTGGCAACCGTCAAAATGACCTCTGCATCTATAAGTATGTTTCAGATATACTCAGTCAAATATTTCGATTTTTATATTCAATTGTTGATACACATGTAGGACCTTCTTTTTTTGTTAATATGTTTCTATTGATTTCAAAGAGGAAGGAAAAGAGAGATAGAGAAACATCACTAATGAGAGAGAATCATTGGTCAGCTGTTCTTTGCAAACCCCCAGCCACATTACCCACGTTGCCTGTCATCTGTAACCATTATACCCAATCCATGTTTCTTTCTCACGTGTCTCTCTCTCGCTCCCTCTCCCTATCTCTCTCTAAAATAAAAACATATCCTCAGGTAAGTATTAAAGTAATAAGAACTATCCTATCTAATAAAAGCTTAATATGCTAATTGGCTGACCATTTTGACCGTTTGACCAGTCACTATGACACACACTGACCACCAGGGGGCAGACGCTCCAACTGGTAGTTTATCTTTCTGCTGGGGTCTGGCTGATGAGGACTGGGCGAGATGGACCAGACACGCCCTGGAGGCCTCCCCTGGTCCCTCTCCAGCCGGCCAACCTTCCATGGTCCCTCCCCAGCCAGCCAGCCCCAATCAGCCCAGATCAGGACTGGGCGAGAAGGGCTAGACACGCCCTGGAGCCAACCTCCCACAGTCCCTCCCTGGCCTCTAAAATATTTCTTCTAGTCCTAACCCTTTTGGCTCAGTGGATAGAGCATCGGCCTGCGGACTGAAGGGTCCCAGGTTCGATTCCGGTCAAGGGCATGTACCTTGGTTGCAGGTGCATCCCCAGTGGGGAATGTGCAGGAGACAGCTGATCCATGTTTATCTCTGATCGATGTTTCTAACTCTCTATCCCTCTCCCTTCCTCTCTGTAAAAACTCAATAAAATATATATAT
>NW_005360041.1:23881-24750 GCF_000412655.1 Myotis brandtii
TCGATTCCCGTCAAGGGCACATGCCCGGTTGTGGGCTCGATCCCCAGCAGGGGGCGCACAGGAGGCAGCTGATGGGTAGTTCTCTAATCATTGATGTTTCTCTCTCTCCCTCCCTGAAATCAATAAAAATATGTTTAAATTAAAAAAAAAAAGAAAAAGCACAGTATGCGGGCCAGCGTGTCTCAGGGGTTGTTGAACGGCCACCTTTGTAGGAACCAGGAGTTCCGGGTTCGATTCCCGGTCAGGGCACCTGCCCTGGTTGCAGGCTTGATCCCCAGTAGGGGGCGTGCAGGGGGCAGCCGATCCAAGATCCTCTCCCATCATGGATGCTTCTCTCTCTCTCTCCCTTCCTCTCTGAAAAGTATATTGAAAAAAGAAAGCACAGCCCTGGCCGGTTGGCTCAGTGGATAGAGCATCGGCCTGAGGACTGAAGGGTCCCGGGTTCGATTCCAGCCAAGGGCACAGGCCCGGGTTGCGGACTCGATCCCCAGTGGGGGGCGTGCAGGAGGCAGCCAATCCATGATCCTCTCTCATCACTGATGTTTCTGTCTCTTAGCTCTCTCCCTTCCTCTCTGAAATCAATTAAAAAATATTTTTTAAAAAATTAAAAAAAAAGAAAGCACATTCCGACCCGGCTGGGACTTGTCCGCGGGACCTGGACGTGTGGCCCACCCTCCCCACTGGGCCGCTGCCCATTGTCATGGAACAACGAACAACCCCATGGAGGACAGGGAACCAGGGAGTCCCAGGTGCCCCCCGGCCTCTGTAAACCCCCACATGCCTGTGATCTCTAACCATTTTACCCATTCTTTTTATAAAAAATATATTTTATTGATTTTTTTAATGTATTTTATTGATTTTTTACAGAG
>NW_005360042.1:0-1036 GCF_000412655.1 Myotis brandtii
AAGATTTAGTTGATTAACTGCTGACACACTAACCTTGAATCAAACCCCAATAAAAGCAATAGTAAGAGTACAGAGATGCTACATGCCTGACCAAGCTGTAGCCCTCTGTCGGCATCAATCGCCTGTGTGCTCATCTTATCTCTGCGTCTTGGGTTCATTAAACATCCCTCAACACCATGGACACCAAGACTCCAGCCTACCTGACTGCGTTCCCCAGAAATATTTGTCCAGGGGGCAACAAGGTGGCAGCTGAATACGTGCTCGGGTCCTGCATCTTCTCTCAGAGCAGATAGAAGGAGCAGCTAACTCAAATAACATCCACCAGAAAATGGCGAATTAAACACAGCTGCTGAGGCAATCTGTGGATGGAAAGGTCAGACGTCAATAGCCTAGAGAAACGTGAGATCTGGGCTGGAGGGAGAAATGGGTGCAGCAGGGACTAGAGTCTGAGAGGGAGAATGTGCTGCACCAAATCCGCGGACCGTGGGGTCAGTGTAGCCCTTGAATATGGAAGGGGGTCCACAGGGCTGCTGGCAGAAGGGGACTCTAGGTCTAAGCCCACAGCTGTGGGAGGCTGCGCCCAGAAAGCCAGCCTGAAGTTCTACAGCAGCCACGCAGTACCAGGGGGAGAAAGACGCAAGGCAGCGCAGTTACTGTCTTTATAATTTGCTAAACCCAGTGCATAGGACCTTTCAATAAAAACACTCAACGAGACTGCAGGGGAAGCCGGTTATTGTGGAAACTGGGGAGGAGAATAGGGAGAGACGAGCAGGAATCCAGCTCTGGGACAGTTGGTCCCACCAACCCTGATCTGCCATTTTCCTCCTGAAGACCAGACCCTCCTAGCAGTGCAGCTGCACTCAGCCTTGAGCATGGCAGGGAAAGAAAGATTCTAAATATCCCCAGGGAGCCCTGGGGGACTGGGTTAAGGGTTCATTTGGTCCCGGAAACTAATACAGAAACACCGCCACTCAGGGGCTTTGTCAGAAATGGACGCTTGTGTAAATACCACTGAAGGCAGGCAGGAAAACACAGC
>NW_005360042.1:2018-3514 GCF_000412655.1 Myotis brandtii
TCAACCACTGTGTGAGTCCACCCAGCAGGAGCTACCGCGAGATCTGCAGATTTCTCCTCTTTGTTTGGGGTTTGGAAGTTTTGCAGCTCCCTGATGCAGCTGCAGTTTGTTAGGTTAGGCTGCAAAAGGACAGGCGATTCTTTTGCACCACTGCGCACAGCTTGGGGGGGTTGTAAATTGGGTGGGGCAGGGTCTCAGAGAATCACCAGGGCAGAGGTCTCTGCGTCCCCGCGTCCCCGCATCCCCACATCCCCGAGTCCCACGCCCCCACAGTAACAATGATCCCTGCGAGCAGTTCTGCAAGAAAGCCACCCTCACTTTCCGACCCGATGCCAAACAGTCCAGTTTCTCCCTGTAGGAGTCTAGGTTCCTAGAGTCTCGCCGGAAACAAGTTCAGTGCAGTTGGGAGCTTGTATCTCACGATTGAAAAAACCACGCACCCAGGTGCAGCCCAGTTCGCACGCCTCCGTACCCCTGCTCTTGGCACCTCCGCACCTCCTACTCAGCCTCAATGCGCTTTTTTCTTTCCTTCTAGTTGTAGAACTTTCACTCAGCCAGCTTTCCTGTGGTTCTGGATGATAGCTGTTTTGTCTTTTAGTTGTAGTTTTAATGTGGTTGTGGGGGGCAGCACGTACAGGTTTATACCTTATGCCGCCATCTTGGTTCTCCTTCAATTATTATTTTCTACTATTTTTTGAGTATTTTGTTTTTTACTTTTGGTCTTATACACTCATTCTCATTCTACCTCCTCTATACTGAATCAGGGCCATTCCTCCATTCATTCAATTCCTTGACCTTACCTGCTGGAAATAAGCTCTGCCTCTTCAGATTCAACTTCCCTCCTTTTTTTTTTTTTTTTTTTTTTTTGGTGTTTGTTGTTTGCATTTTTGGAATTGGTAGCTGTCTTTTTTTTTTGGAATTTTCTCCCCATATGCATATATTTTCCCTTTCTTTCTTCTTTTTTAAATCTTCTCTCTTACCTTTTTTTCTTATCTCAATATCATTTTGCGCATTCTCTCCCCTAATTCTCTTTTCACTGGTAGTCACCTTTATTTAGGGTTATTAGTATTGTGAACACATTTGTGTTTGGTACCCTCTGTGTTGAGTCTTGTTGTATTGTATTTTGTGCCTTTAAATCAACATGGTAGAGAGTGAGCCACATAACCAGACACTTTGAGATGAGTGAAAATGCTGAGACAAAAGAACAGCCCCCATATGAAAGAAAATGAGGAATCACTGGAAAAGGAATTAAATGAAATAGAGGCAAGCAATTTGTCAGAGAAAGAATTCAGAGCAATGGTCATAAGGATTCTGAAAAGGATGGAAGGCAAATTCTACAACATGTGTCAGAATCAAGAGGAAATTAAGAAGAACCAAGAAGAAATGAAAAATGACACAGCATTGCTGCAAAAAACAAAATAGAAAGCATCAACCGTAGACTAGAAGAAGCTGAGGTCCTCATCAGTGAGCTAGAAGATAAGGTAGAAAAAAATACC
>NW_005360043.1:0-770 GCF_000412655.1 Myotis brandtii
TCATCTGCTGATGGGCACTTAGGCTGTTCCCAGATCTAAGCTATGGTAAATTGGGCTCCTATAAACATAGGGATGCATATATCCTTTCTGATTGGTGTTTCTGGTTTCTTGGGATATATTCCTATAAGTGGGATCACTGGGTCAAATGAGAGTTCCATTTTTAACTTTTTGAGGAAACTCCATACTGTCTTCCATAGTGGCTGCACCAGTCTGCATACCCACCACAGTGCACAAGTGTTCCTTTTTCTCCGCATCCTCTCCAGCACTTGTCGTTTGTTGATTTGTTGATGATAGCCATTCTGACAGGTGTGAGATGGTACCTCATTGTTGTTTTGATTTGCATCTCTCGGATGATTAGCGACTTTGAGCATGTTTTCATATGTCTCTTGGCTTTCTGAATGTCCTCTTTTGAAAGGTGTCTATTTAGATCCTTTGCCCATTTTTTGATTGGATTGTTTATCTTCCTTTTGTTAAGTTGTATGAGTTCCCTAAGTTCCTTATAAATGTGGGAGATTAAACCCTTATCAGTAATAACATTGGCAAATATGTTCTCCCATGCAGTGGGCTTTCTTGTTGTTTTGCTGATGGTTTCTTTTTCTGTGCAGAAGCTTTCTATTTTGATGTAGTCACATTTGTTTATTTTCTGTTTATTTTCCAGTGTCCTAGGAGCTGTATCGATGAAGAAATTGCTTCAGCATATGTCTGAGATGTTGCTGCCTTTGGATTCCTCTAGTATTTTTCTGGTTTCCTGTCTTACATTTAAGTCCTTT
>NW_005360044.1:0-1637 GCF_000412655.1 Myotis brandtii
CCCCGATCGCCCCACTGGTCACCCCACAGATCAGCCCAGATTGCTGGCCAGGCCTAGAGACCCTACCTGTGCATGAATTTCATGCACCGAGCCTCTAATATATATATTCCAAGAAGTATTTCTGGTTCTTCTATAAATCTACATTAAAAAATAGTGTCCCACTCATAATTATTTGATTTTATATATATTGTGAAATGATCAAAATAACTTTAGTCAGCACCATTCAACATATGTAGTTATAAAAATGTTTCTTCTTATGATGCATGCTTTTAAGATTTACTCTCTTAGCAACTTTTAAATATGCAATGTAGTATTATTAACTGCTAGAGTCCCTTGGCTTGGCCTGCAGGATCAGGCCAAAACTGGTTCTCAGACATCCCCCGAGGGGTACCTGATTGCGAGAGGGCATAGGCCAGACTGAGGGACCCCATCTATGCACGATGAGGGCTGGGGAGAGACGCAGGAGGTTGGCCAGCTGGGGAGGGACCGCGGGAGGGCTCCAGGGCATGTCCAGCTTGTCTCGCTCAGTCCTGATCAGCCAGACCCCCGCAGCAAACTAACCTACCGGTCGGAGTGTCTACCCACTGGTGTTCAGTTCACATCATAGCGACTGGTCGACCGGTCAACTCTCTGTCCCCTGGTGGTCAGTGCACATCATAGTGAGCAGTTGAGAGGCCTTAGCATATCATTAGCATATTACGCTTTGATTGGTTGAACAGATGACCGGACAACTGGACACAGCATATTAGGGTTTTATTATATAGGACCAGAGGCCCAGTGCATGAAATTCATGCATGGAGGGGGGGGTCCCCTCAGCCCAGGCCGGTTTAGGCCCTGGGATCGGGCCTAAACCGGCAGTCGGACATCCCTCTCACAATCCTGGACCGCTGGCTCCTAGTCACTCACCTGCCTGCCTGGTTGCCCCCAACTGCCCCCCGCCAGCCTGGTCGCCTCTAACTGCCCTCTGTGCTGGCCTGGTTGCCCCCAACTGCCCCCTCTGCTGGCCTGGTCACCCTTCATGGCCCCCCATCAGCCTGGTCGCCCCACTCAGCCTGCTGTTCAGTCGTTTGGTCATTCCTCACTAACCCCGCTGCCGGCCTGGTCACCCCACAAAGCCTGCTTGTTCAGTCGTTTGGTTGTCCCTCACTAATACCCCTGCCGGCCTGGTCATAGGCAGCTATCTTGTGAGGGTGTGAGGGTTAATTTGCATATTACCTCTTTATTATATAGGATTCCTGCGTCCATTGACTCTATTCGGAAATGTCAACTCCATGTTATATTTGTTCGAGGTAGCCTCCATTTGTACACACCAAGCAGGGACACCCCTCTTCTGTTGGCCCCATAAGGTAATGCTCCTTGTTGGAAATGTGTCCCCTAATATCTTGGATTTGACCAATTTCATGTCCTCCATTTGAAGTTGTCAGTTAGAAACATGTCTGGTACTTTTTCTTTTCCTTTACCCTGTCCAGTTGACAAAGGTATTCCTATCTTTTAATGGAGACTACTTTTCCTCTTTAACATTTTGAATCTTTTAAGCATTTAACATATTAAATGTTAAGCCAAGCTTGATCTTTCACTGCTATCCAGGGATAATACTGGAATGGGTAGTGTTAGAAATATCTCCTTCTCAAAGATAT
>NW_005360045.1:0-818 GCF_000412655.1 Myotis brandtii
AAAAGAAGAAATAAAAGGCATCCAAAAGGAAAAGAAGTAAAATTATCATTTCCGCAGATGACATGATATTGTTCATAGAAAACCTGAAGACTCCATCAAAAAACAACTAGAACTAATAAATGAATTTGGCAGTGTAGCAGGATACAATATTACCCCCAGAAATCTATGGCTTTTTTATACACCAATAATGAACTCAAAGAAAGAGAGATTTAAAAAAAAATCCCATTTACCATTGCATCAGAAAAATTTTAAGATACCTAGGAATAAATTTAACCAAGGAGGTAAAGCACCTGTACTCAGAAAAGTACAGGACACTGAAAAAAAAGGATAGAGCAGTGGTTCTCAACCTTCTGGCCCTTTAAATACAGTTCTTCATGTTGTGACTCAACCATAAAATTATTTTCGTTGCTACTTTATAGCTGTAATGTTGCTACTGTTATGAATTGTAATGTAAATATCTGATATGCAGGATAGTCTTAGGCAACCCCTGTGAAAGGGTCATTCAAAAAGACCTGTACTCAGAAAACTACAGGATGTTGAAAAAAAAGACAGAGAAAGACATAAACAAATGGAAGAATATAACACGTTCATAGATTGGTAGAATCAACACCATTAAAATGTCCATACTACCCAAAGCAATCTATAGATTCAATGCAATCCCCATAAAATACCAATGGCATACTTCAAAGACCTAGAAAAAACTCTCCCAAAATTCACCTGAAATTAAAAAAAAAATAGCTGCAGCAATATTAAGAAGAACAAAGTTGGAGGGATGACAATGCCAGATATCAAGCTATAATACAAAGCCTCTGTTCTCA
>NW_005360046.1:0-366 GCF_000412655.1 Myotis brandtii
CGTTACCCTGCTCTGTGTTGTTGGTGGGACTGCTAATAAAACTTCTAAATGAATTATTGGTTCAATAGAGTATAGGGTTTTCAAGCTGTTTCTCTCTGGAAACTTTGGAAAACAAAAGGAAAAAATTGTAGTCTTACCATTCAGAAATGACCATAGTTGGTATTTTCATAGTTAACCATTGTTTTTTTCATTGATGTTATGCAATTTATGTTATAATCACTTTTTGTTTCATTAAAAATTATGCTTGCAAATTACTTTTAAATGGCTCAGCAGAGAGAGAGAGAGAGAGAGAGAGAGAGAGAGAGAGATTAGGTGAAAAGTATGTTGGTATTTATTATACTACTAGTAGCCCGGTGCACAAAATTC
>NW_005360047.1:0-3600 GCF_000412655.1 Myotis brandtii
TCTGGGTAACTTGTAACTTCCCTTTTTCTGGAGCCCCACAACCTAATGTGCTGGGCACCAGGATAGATACCACAAATTCCTTCATTACCATGTTAATTGTCCCTGCACTCACCTAAGTATGTGTCCATCATTTTGCTTTTTATCCAATCCCAGGGGTTTCCCCTGCTTTACTTTATCCCACTTCCTTAATCTATCACCAATGGATTTCATGTAATCCACCTATGTCCCTCCTTTGATTGCAATGTATAAATACAGATGTAACCTCTCCGGAGCATTATCTCAATTCGTTGAGGTTCTGCTTCCTGGCATATGTCCACAGTTTGGTTCAAATAAACTCACAAAAATTCTTTACAGGTTTCAATGGTGTTTTTACATTAACAGACTTTTAACTAATGACAAAACCTTCCAGGTTTAGATCTACCTCAAATTCCTCAACCTCTACATTTCAATATTCTAATGATAATTTCTATGTCATACTGTGATATGTTCCATTAAGAGTTTGCCACTGGGATGGGGGAAGGGCTGTTATGTTTACTTGTGGTGAGGCATCCTCTGATTGTGCTATATTTTAAATGTTTACATATCTGTCCATCTCATCAGACCATGAATTTCTCAAGGATAAGGATCATGTCCTGTTTATCTCTGTGTCCTCAGAACTAAATATGATGATGCAGAGTATATGCCAAGTTGATTGAGAGAACTGATGTAAAGGAAAAGGCCAATAATCATGAGGAAATAACCTAAGTTTCCAAGTCCACCACCAAATTCTATAACTTAGGGCAAGTCAGTTGTAGGCTCTATGCTTCATTCCCTCAACTGGAAAGGAGGTTGAAATACTAGATACTACCTATATCATTTTCTTTTTAAAATATCCTACATTATATTTCACAGAACTAGAACAAATATTCCAAAAATTTATATGGAACCACAAAAGACGCGGGAATAGCCATATCAATCTTGAGAAAGAAGAACAAATTTGGAGGGATCACTCTACCTATCAAACTGCACTACAAGGCCATAGTAATCAAAACAGCATGATACTGGCATAAAAACAGACATATAGATCAATGGAACAGAATAGAGCCAAGAAATAATCCCACAGCTTTATGGTTAATTAATATTTGACAAAGAAGATAAGATAGTCCATTCAATAAATGCTGTAGAAAAATTTGACAGATATATGAAAGAAAAATAATACTAGACCACACACAAGAATAAACTGAAAATGGATTAAATGATTAAATGTTAGACTTGAAACCATAAAAATCTTAGAAGAAAACATAGGCAGTAAAATCTCGGACATTTCTTGTAGCAATATTTTTTTTCTGAAATGTCTCCATGGACAAGGGAAACAAAATAAGAAATAAACACATGGGACTGCATCAAACTAAAAAGTTTTTACACAGCAAATGAAACCATCAACAAAATGAAAAGACAGCCCACTCTATGGGAGAACATATTTGGCAATAAAACATCTGACAAGGGGTTAATATCTAAAATTTATTTTAAAACGTATAAAACTCAACATTAAAACCCAAATGATCAAATTTAAAAATGGGCAAAGGACATAAGTAGACATTTCTCCAAAGAGGACATACAAATGTCCAATAAACTATGAAAATATGCTCAGTGTCAGTAATCATCAGAGAAAGTTGACGAGGCTGTGGAAAAAAGAGAACCCCCATGCACCGTTGGTGGAAATGCACATGGTGCAGCCACTGTGGACAGCAGTATAGAGTTACCTCAAAATATTAAAAATAGAGCCATCTTATGATCCAGCAATTTCACTTCAGGCAATATATCCAAATAATTGCAAAATACTATTTTGAAAGAATATATGCACCCTATGTTCATTGCAATATTATTTACACGAGTCAAGTTTTGGAACCAGCCCAAGTGCCCATCAGTAGATGAGTGAATAAAAAGCGGTGGTATATTTACACAATGGAATACTACTCGGTTGTAAGAAAAGAAGGAAATCTTACCTTTTGCAACAGCATGAATGGATCTAGAGAATATTATTCTAAGTGAAATAAGCCAGTCAGAGAAAGACAAGTATCACATGATCTCACTAATATGCGGAAGCTAATGAACAATAAACTAACACACAAAATAGAAACAGACTCATATATATAGAGAGAACAGACTCATAGCTGTCAGAAAGGAGGAGGTTTGGAATTGGGTGAAAGGGTGAAGGGATTAAGCAAAGAAAATAAACTCATTGATACAGGCAACAAAATTGTGATTACAAGAGAGAAAAGGGGCGGGAGGATGTAGAAGAAGATAAAGGAGAATAAATAGTAATGGAAGGAGACTTGACTTGGGATGGTGAACATACATTACAATATACAGGTGATGCATTATAGAATTGTACACCTGAAACCTATATAATTTTAGTAACCAATATCACCCCAATAAATTTAATACAAATTTAAAAAATATATTTTTTATTGATTTCAGAGAGGAAGGGAGAGGGAGAAAGAGATAGAAACATCAATGATGAGAGAGGATCATTGATCAGCTGCGTCCTGCACTCCCTACACTGGGATCAAGCCCACAACCTGGGCATGTACCCTGACTGGGAATTGAACCTTAACCTCCTAGTTCATATGTCGATGCTTAACCACTGAGCCAGGCTCAATACAAATTGCAAAATATCTCCTACAATAGTGGGCTCTACAGGTGTTCAATGAATATTTCTTGATGTATATACTATTACTTTGGTCTTCAAATTTCTCCTGGGTAGGGAAACCATTAGCTATAAATTATGCTTAATTGACACCTATATTTATAATGCCACTCATGAGCAGAATGCCATTTTTTTTAGCAGAATGGGATACATTTTCTGACTTCTTGAAATAATAACTGCTACTTAAATTCTTTAGTTGGTAGAGACAAGGAGAGTATGCCAATCTTGCCTTTATAGTGTGTAGCCATGGAAGATATAAAATTGAGTTCAGAAATTCTAAGAAAAAAGAACTTACATAGAATTGCATATGATGCACTACTATTAAAAGGGAACTTCACATAAAAGATCTAGTTAAGAATTGTTTCCATTTCTTATTTTTCCAGGATGATGTTCACATAATATTCTTATTATCAATTAACAAACTCACTGGAGGCAACAAAATTGCCCAATTAGCCAAAAGTATTTGCACCAAACAATATATATTCCAAATAAGCTACTCTAAGAAGGTCATTTTTCCTGTCTAATTATTTGAACATTATGCTTGAAATATTGAACGCTAATACATTTCTGTCTCATGATTATGAGTACTTTAGCAAAAAAGAGGCCAAAAACTCTTTTCAATTGTACCCCTGCCTATTTTACAGAATAACATGGAGAAAACATCTTACTTGATGAAGTAAACACTCTGCTCTAGAGACCTTCCTACACCATTTGTAGTTTCATAAAGTTTAATTATACTTTCTTTCCAAGACTTACTATATTAAATTTAGTGTTGGATATATTTTTCATAATTAACTCCCAATTTTATGGTTTATAAATTCAACTTGAGAAATATCTTAGTTTGGGAATATTCAACTCAATATATTTCAGTATGTTTATCTCAACTTAGCATGTAGATGCTTTTATTACAT
>NW_005360047.1:3884-11233 GCF_000412655.1 Myotis brandtii
TTTCTATATAATACTAAAATGACATTTTAGGAATGTAGTCCCTGGAGGTAAACTGTCAGTGTTTTAATCCCAAGGCTTCCACTTACATGGGCAAATTATTAAGCCTTGATGTACCTCAATTTCTTTATCAATAAAGGGGGTCTAAGTGTATCACCAACCTCATGGAGTGGTTATGAGCATCAATTGAGTTAATGAAAAGCACTTAGAACAGTTCTAACACATGTCAAGCGATATGACTATTGAGTATCATCATTGCCAGGCATCTAATTAGGAAAATTACATGTATCAATTCTAATTCTAATAACCTATGAGTTTGTATTATTTCCCTGTTTTACGTATAAAGTCATCAACTACTAAATTAAATATTTAGAAATTAACTAAAATTTATATCCTTCCAATACCAAGAAACTATTTCATGAAAGCTACAACTTTCAGATCTATACTAAATAGATGTTCAAGGATGAATTTTGAATATTTGTAAGTAGGAGCTAAATAAGCTTTCAATATTTGTTCTCTACCTCAAAATTTAAAAATATTCTCAAAGAATTATTGGGTTCTTTGTCCTCCCCATCTGGGAGAAAGCCACCTCTGAGTTCCTGCCCCAATGCCAGTGATAATTATAATAAAGATACTATAATTTAAAAAATAATCAAAAACTACCTCAATGCTTTTGAGGTTTTAATGTATTTTAGTTTAGTGAATATTTACATATACTATATTCACTATATACATATATAGATTATCTTCTCTATTTCAGCAATTCCTTTTTTTCCCCTTAAACAATGCATATTTATTTCTCACAGTCCTGTTGGCTGGGAAGAAAAAGATCAAGGTGTTGGCAGATTCTCTGTCTAGAGAGAGCTTGCTTACTGATTCACAGATGGCCATCTTTTTGCTGTGTCCTCACATGGTGGAAGGAACAAGAGAGTTTTCTGGGACCTCTTTTTAAAATATTATTTTTCAACTACAGTTTACATTCAATATTATTTTGTATTAGTTTTAGGTGTACAGCATAGCGATTAGACAAACATATACTTTACAAAGTGTCCCCCCTCAATATTTCTGGTACCCACCTGGCACCATACATAGTTATTACAAATATTATTGCTTTTATTATCCATGCTGTACTTTACATCCCTGTAACTATTTTGTAACCACCAATTTGTGGGCTATCTTTTATAGTTTTCAAAATACTTGAAAATGAATTCTAATTTTGACAATATGGTAATCATCAAGAAAATAGCTTTTTTGTGCATTGGACCTATTGTAGTGCTTGTTTTTCAAGTATTATCCAGGAATGTTATTTGTTAGTGGAAATGCCTGTCAGAATTTCAGAATAAAAGCTGTGGAGTGTGGGCTACTACTGAATGACTGAGTTCTAAAATCTGTGATGTTGTTTTTTCCTACTCACCATGTAAACAGACCATAATTTTCCCTCTAAGATCCCTGAGTTCTTTCTTTTTAAAAAAATATTGTTGAATATTACAGATGTCACTCCTTTTTCCCCCTTTGCCCCCCTCCACTTGGTTCCTGCCCTGCCCTAGGCCTTTACCACCCTATTGTCTGTGTCCATAGGTAATACATATATGCATATAAGATTTTTGGTTAATCTCTTCCCGCTTCCCTCTCCCCTTTCCTCTGAGATTCGTCAGTCTGTTCCATGTTTCCATGTTTTTTATTGTATTTTATTCATCAGTTTATTTTGTACATTAGATTTCTTGTTCGTTTAATTTGATTTTAGGATTCAGTTGTTGATAGATATATCTTCATTGCCATTTTCTTCCTCCTCCTCCTCCTCCTCCTCCTCCTTCTCCTCCTTCTCCTTCTCCTTCTCCTTCTCCTTCTCCTTCTCCTTCTCCTCCTCCTCCTCCTTCTTTCTTCTTCCTGCTCCTCCTCCTCCTCCTCCTCCTCTCCTTATTTTTCTTCTTCTTCTGCTTAATCTTCTTAAAAAATACCCTTCAACATTTCATGCAATACTGGTTTAGTGGTGATGAACTCCTTTAGCTTTTACTTGTCTGTGAAGCTTTGTATCTGACCTTTAATTCTAAACGATAGCTTTGTTGGGTAGCGTAATATTGGTTGTAGGTCTTTGCCATTCATCACTTGAATATTTCTTACCATTCCCTTCTGGCCTGCAAAGTTTCTGTTGAAAAATCAGTTGACAGTCATATGAGTGCCCCCTTGTAGATAATTAGCTGCTTTTCTCTTGCTGCTTTTAAAATTGTCTTTTTGTCTTTAACTTTTAGCATTTTAATTATGATGTTTCTTGGTGTGGGCCTCTTTGGGTTCATCTTGTTTGGGACTGTCTATGCTTCCTGGGCTTGTATGTGTATTTCATTTACCAGGAAAGGAGAGTTTTCTGTCATTATTTCTTCAAATAGGCTTTCAATAATTTGCTATCTCTCTTCTCCTTCAGGCACCAACATAATGCGATTTTGGGCATGCTTGAAGTTGTCCCAGAAGCTCCTTACACTATCTTCATATTTATTTTTATTCTTTTTTTCTCTTCTGATTGGTTGTTTTTTTGCTTACTTATATTCCAAATTGTTGGTTTGATTATCAGAGTCATCTATTCTACTGTTGAATCCCTGTAAAGTATTCTTTCTTTCAGTTAGTGTATGCTTAATTTTTGACTGATCCTTTTTTGTGTCTTTGAAATTCTCACTAAGATCCTTGACTAAGTCCCTTGATGCTCTCATTAAGTCCCTCAAAGTTCTTATTAAGATCCTTGAGTAACCTCATAACCATTGTTTTGAACTCTGTATCCAGTAGTTTGCTTGCTTCCATTTCTTTCATTTGTGACATTTTTTTGTTTCTGCGTTTTGGCTACTTCCTTGTGTTTGTTTTATCTATTGGGTAGAGCTTCTATGTCTACTTGAGTTGGTAGAGTGGCCTTGTGTAGTAGGTGTCCTATAGGGCCCAGTGGCTTAACTTCCCCAGTCACCTGAGCTGGGCACTCTAGGTGTACCCCTATGTGGGCTGTTCCTACAATCTTCTTGTAGTTGAGCCTTGATTTCTGTTGGTGTCACTGGGAGGAATTGACCTCTGGACCAATAGGCTGTGAGGACCAGCTGTGACTACAGTGGAAGAGCTGCTGTGCAGGAGACACCCCTATGGAGCAGGACTTGCTTCAGTGGGGCATTGGTGCTCACTGAGTCTGCCACTTGAGTGTGTTATTTGTGGTTGTGTCGAGTTGTAATCTGGTATGGTCTGAAGCTGTCCACCAGGTACACTGGGTCTGGGGCCAGCCGGGAGGTACAAAGTTAGCCACTGCCTGTGGCCACCTGGCAGGAGCTGCAGAGAGATATGAAGATCTCTTGACTTGTACTTTTATTGGGCTTAAAAATGCCCAGGTGTTGCCCTAGCTCGCTTGGCTCAGTGGATAGAGCGTCAGCCTGTGGACTGAAGGGTCCCAGGTTCGATTTCAGCCAAGGGCACATGCCTGGGTTGCTGGCTCCATCCCCAGTGGGGGGCGTGCAGGAGGCAGCCGATCAATGATTCTCTCTCATCATTGATGTTTCTATCTCTCTCTCCTTCTCCCTTCCTCTCTGAAATCAATAAAGAGATATATTAAAAAAAGAAATGCCCAGGTGAGGCCCAGATGTGAAACAAGGTAGGCTGGTGCTAGTACCAGGTCTTGGGCTTCTTATTGATAGGTTTTGGGCATGCTGATGCCAGCTGCTGCTTGTTTGATAGATTTTAGGAGAGTCTGAAGCTTGAACCAGGACAGACTATTCATATGGAACAGCCACTGCAAACAGCTTGGGTAGGGCTGCAAATTGGATGGGGTGGGGTCTCAGGGAATCCCCAGGGTGAAGCGAACACTGTGCCATGCTGTTGGAAAACCAGATATGGCTGCTAGTTAGCTCTGTGAATGGGGAGGTTTCAGCATAGGAACAATGACCCCTGTGAGCACCCCCTGTCGGGGAAAAAGCCACCTCTGAGTTCCTGCCCCAATGCCAGACAATCCAGTTCTTCCCCATATGTACCTAGATCCCCCAAAGCTGCTGCCTAGTGCTGGAGCTCAGAGGAAGCAGGACCATGTAAGTGCCTGCCACAGCCCTTTAAGAGGATCACCTGGGACTCCAGCAGCCTCCACTTACTCAGCCACGATCCCCGCTGGTTTTTCCCATCTCTGGAACCCTGGGCTGGGGGTCTGGTGTGGGGCTGGGACCCCTTGCTCCTCAACGGAGGCTTCCTTAGCCATATCTCTCCTGGTTAAAAAAATGCCACATGTGGATATTAGACTAGCTTGTTCCATGCCTCCACCCCTCCTAGCAGTTTCCCTGTGCTTTCTTCTTTAATTCTCTAGTTGTCTGACTTCCATTCAACCAGCTTTCAGGCAGTTCTGAATTATGGTTGTTCTGTATTTTAGTTATAATTTTGATATGGTTGTGGGAGGCAGTGAGTACCATGTTTATCTACCTACCATCTTGGTTCTCCTATCCCTGTGATCTTTCTGATGACCTTAATAAATCCTGTCTTCTCACCATACTTCTTTTGCACATCTTTTTAAATGTTAATCTGCCCACCATCCAAAGTCAAGGCTATATCAAGATTTTGTAACTTAGAAATCCACACATGAAACCTATATGTTCATGTTGACCAATGTCACCCAATAAAATTTAATTAAAAAATAAAGTAGTTCAAGTTGAAGTCAAACATCGTAGGAAACATCAGCAGATATGGTTTTGCTAAGCAAGCAAAACTATCTTTATTTGGAAACTTCTACTTGGCCCAAATGAGTAAGAAGAAAACATCTTAAATTTAAAAAAAAGAAGTAAATATGCACAAAAGTCTATGTGCTCACACATACAAGCACACACAGAGACATGTTCCTCTACCCTAAATTAAAATCATTCACTCATTCAAAAAATGTTAATCTGCATTTTATTAGGGTAATTTATGTATACATCTCTCAGTTAATTAATTAGTGCCTCAGATGATGAACTTCTGTCCCATCAAGTAAGAAGTTCTCCTCCTTCTTTTCATTTCCCTCTTCAATCAGATCATGGAGGTGAGTGGTTAGGAATTTATGCAAGATTGACACCAGCAGAGTGTGTGCTTTGGCTGAACCTGGAGAGCAATGAAAGAGTTCCAATAATGTGCTGCCATCTGACACATAGCACCCTCTACATTAGTGCTGGAACAAAGTCAGATTTCCTACTGCAGCTCCTCAGAACATGCCCATGTATATAATACCTTATATTTTTTTTGGTTAGCTAAGCTTAGATTACTATTTGGGAAAATATTGGGCAGGAAAATTGGCATAGCTAAGGAAGTTGTTTGTTTGTTTTTTTTTTAAATAAAAACACCTTTGGCCCTTAGTATATAAGTAATTCATATATATAACCTTAAAAATTAAAAAATACAGAGAAGGTTGAAAAAAAGTGGTGAGATCACTCATAATATCACCATCCAGAAATAACCACAGTTAATATTTTAGATTTTATTCTTCCAGACTTTTTTCTAGGTCTTTATATGCAAATTATATAGATATAAATACATATAGGTATACATACATAGATATGGATATAGACTGATATAGATTCTATTTTAAAATGGTATACTATCATATTCATTCTATTTAATACCTATATTGTTATTGTAATAATATATTGTGATTCTTTCTGTCATCATCTTTTGAAATGCATATAGCACAATTTACTTAACCAATGTGCTTATAACTCTAACTGATATAAAACCAAACATCTAAATTTTAGTGAATCAACTCAATAAGACTTTATTTGTGCCTTATGTTTCTGTTCAATGGAAGGCACTTTTTTTTACTTGGTGACCCCAGCCCCTACTATCTTCTGACTCTGCTCTCCTTTAGGGTCTTTCAATCTGCTGCTGGGCACAGAGCATGAAATATCTCCTTTGGGGGTTTTATACTGATCAGACCTTTAAATAGCATTCATCATGTCTTTTTATAGCTAAAGCCTTTTTACAATGGAAGAGAGAGATCAAATATGTGACAGACAACTAGCCATCTCTACCACAAAATGGTTCATATTTTGTCACTAAAATAAATACCACCATAAAAACTTTAATCTACTGCACTGCTTTAAATTATCCTTTTATTTATAATATACTTTGTTTACTATATTGCTGCTTTGTAATTTCAGTCATTATGGTTTTTTAAGAATATATTTTTATGCATTTCAGAGAGGAAAGAAAAGAGAGAGAGCTAGAAACATCAGTGATGAGAGAGAATCATTGATCAGCTGCCTCCTGCATATCCCCCACTGGGGATTGAGTCCTCAACCCAGGCACATGCCCTGACCAGGAATTGAACCATGACCTCTTGGTTCATAGGTCGAAGCTCAACCATTGAGCCATGCCAGCTGGGCTCATTATATTTTTTATCAATAAAAGTAATTCCTGATATTTTTTGATATTTTTACTTAAATTTAACTTTTTCGGCCATTAATTTTAGCATATTTCCTTTTTATTATAATAAAATCATAATAAATGTGTTCATAATAATAAAGCTATATATACATTACAAATTGTTTCCTTGATTCTGTCCCTCATGTATCAAAGATAGTTAATATTCATAATTTACTCTATTTTCTAGTATGATTTTTTTATTATATTAAGCCTATAAATGTTAACTTTTGTTGTTTCTTTATTAAAATTATATTATAGCCTCCTTGGTAGTCCACAGAGTCTTTTCTTTGCTTAATAAGGAAATAAATAATATCTCAACCCTAAATTTCTGGGTCTAATTCATTCTTTTAAATAGTGAACATAAAGAGTTTATGATATTTTCTGCCTCCTAAAACATAAAGAGATGATATTTTCTGCCTCCTAAAATCATCAAAAACATTTTGTAGGAAACCCCTACTTATTAGTGTAAAATAATAACTCTTTGTTTTCATGCTTATTTTTGGAAATTAAATCTTGTTAGGAGCATGATTTAATTTTTCTCTCCTGTTTATGTCATTTGAACCACTTTTCCCCTGTTTTTGCTCATTTATATGTATTTTATATATTCTGGATTATATTTTTTGCTTTATACATTTTGCACATATCTCTTCCTATCTGACACGTCTTTAATGTTGTAGATTTCTTTTGTCATATACACATTGTACATCTTAATGCACTTGAATTTATAGAAAATGCCTTTATTGGTTTTACTTTTTAATTCTTCTGTCAGGTTTTAATGCTAATATATTTATATTTCTCAATCCTTATGAGTTTTGATTATTTTGTGTTTAATAAATATTTTCCTAACCCTAAAGGCATGAAATTAATTTACTTTTTTATTTTTAATAAATCTTTATATTTCAGATTATTACAGATATTCCTCTTTCCCCCCCATAGCTCCCCTCCCCCCCGCTCCC
>NW_005360047.1:12265-16337 GCF_000412655.1 Myotis brandtii
CAAGAACCTACAACCAAGATTACTCTACCCAGCAAAGCTATCATTTAGAATTGAAGGTCAGATAAAGAGATTCACAGATAAGAAAAAGCTAAAGGAGTTCATCACTGCCAAACCAGTATTATATGAAATGCTGTTGTTGGTATCACTGGGAGGAATTGACCTCCAGGCTAATTGGCTGTGAGAATCAGCTGTGTCTACAGTGGGAGAAATTCTCTGCTGGAGACACCCTTTTGGGGCAAGACTTGCTTCAGTGGGGCTTTGGCGCTCACTGAGTCTGCCCAGGTTTTTAGGTGGAGAAAGGCCAGGCCATTCATATGCAAAAGCCTCTGCGAACAGCTTGGGTAGGGTTGTAAATTGGGTGGGGAATCACCCGGGCAGAGCAAACTCCAATGGCTGCCCATCTGCTCTGCCTTGTAGAGGTCCCAGGTTCTGTGTCCTGCTCCCCGTGCAGGAACAATGACCGCTGCAAGTACCTCTGTGAGAAAGTCGCCCTCACACTCCAGCCCGATGCCAGACAGTCCAGTTTCTCTCCATATGGGTCTGGGTCCCCAAATTCTCACCTGGAACTGGAGTTCAGAGCAGTTGGGAGCTTGTTTCTCCCTCCTGATTGAAAAAGACAATGGTGTACCCAGCTGCCAGGCCCTTTCACGTGCGCCTCCATACCTCCACACTTCCACACCTCTGCACCTCCTACCAGACTCAATGCGCTTTGCTCTTTCCTTCTAGTTGTAGAATTTCCACTCAACCAGCCTTCCCTCGGTTCTGGATGGTATATGTTTTGTCTTTTAGTTGTAGTTTTAATGTGGTTGTGCGCTGCAGCAAGTTCAGGTGTTTACCTATGCCACCATCTTGGTTGTCCCTCTCTACTTTTTAAACATTAAAACTTTGTTTTTTTCTTTAAAGAAATAAGAACCACAATTTGTTGCATGCCTGGCACTTTTACATATACTGTATTATCTAACTTAATACTCAAAGCCACCCTAACAAGGGGAGGCAGAATCTCAGATATTATATTTGGGGGCTCAGAATTTGAAAGACACATATTTCTCTGGGCCTGCACAGAATTTAATAATAAAATGTAACTCCCTTTCTCTAAGTGTGGCTTGGTTTTTCTCTGGTCTTCTGCAACACCCTTTTCTCTTTCCTTCTAGTTGTAGAATTTCCACTCAGCCGGCCTTCCCATGGTTCTGGATGATATTCGTTTGTCTTTTAGTTGTAGTTTTAATGTGGTTGTGCATAGCAGCAAATTCAGGTGTTTACCTATGCTGCCATCTTGGTTGTCTCTCTATTTTACTTTTTTATAATAGTTTTGATTTTTTTAAAAAATATATTTTTATTGATTTTTTTACAGAGAGGAAGGGAGAGGGATAGAGAGTCAGAAACATGGATGAGAGAGAAACATCGATCAGCTGCCTCCTGCACACCCCCCACTGGGGATGTGCCCACAACCAAGGTACATGCCCTTGACTGGAATCAAACCCGGGACCCCTCAGTCCGCAGGCTGACGCTCCATCCACTGAGCCAAACCGGTTAGGGCTAGTTTTGATTTTTCATATTTAGTTCATTAATCTCTCTGAAATTTATGGAGAACCAGTTGTCCTAGTGTGATTGACTGGATAGTTCATTCTTTTTTATCGATATATTTTCAAATACATATCAAGTTCCCAGATATGCTTGAAACTCTTTCTGAACATCCTATTGTCTTTCACTGATTTATTTGTTTCTCTTGCCAATAACACCTGTTTGAGTTATTATTTGATAACTAGAGGCCTGGTGTATGAGATTTGTGCACTGGTGGGGGCGTAGCCTGCAGGGATTGGCCCACTGTGGGAGTGCTGCTCATCCCGGTCATCTGAGCAGCTTCTTCAGCTGCAGGAGCAGCCGCTCATCCCAGTCAGCTGAGCAGTGCTCCCACTGTGGGAATGCACTGACCACCAGCGCTCCCACTGTGGGAATGCATGGACCACCAGGTGACACTGTATTGAGTGTCTGCCTCCTGGTGGTCAGTGTGTGTCATAATGACTTGTCGACCAGTCATTCTGGTCATTCTGCCATTCGTTCGCTGGGCTTTTATTATATAGGATTAGTAAGGTAACGTCTGCCTCCTTCTTCTTTAGAGTTATTTTGTCTCTTTTAGGATGCTCTCTACTTTCCATCTTAATTTTTGAATCAACTTTATTGTTCTATAAAATTAGCCTGTTTGGATTTTTATTGAAATAGTATTAAATTTAAAGCCTATTTTGAAGTAGAATTAATTGATACTTGAAAATATTGTTTCCTTGCCTTCTCTTATCTTGCTAGATACTTCTATTTGATGTGGCTTTGTTTTTCCTCTGGAATTTAGGGAAAGATGAAATAGAGATCCAAATATTTGTCTTGAAACTAGACTTCTAAATACATAAAACCCACTGTCCTTCAATCATATAGGTTTGTGGGGTTTTTTTGTCATAGGTTAACACATATTCTATAAACAACATTGTGCCATTGTTTGTGGGTATAAAGTTGAATCACGGACAAGCATGTTCCACTTGTGTTCCATACTGCCCACTTCAAGTACAGTTGGCCTCAGTGAAGTCTAATGTCAGATGAGCAACTTGAAAGTTCTAAACATGTGCCTACACCTCATGTCTTTCCAGACCATATCCTAGAATACTGCCATTTAAACAGAGAGATGTAGTACCTGAGATGGAAAATTCTTATTTTTGTATCAAAACACTGTAGCTCCATACCTCATTTTTATAACACAGATACACCTCCAGGGTGATTAATCTTTGATGCTTTTTCAAAATCACTGTATACAACAATCCCAGAATATCAGACAAATGAAAAGAGATAAAATGGGAGAAATCTCATATGGGGAAGAGGAAGAGAGATTATGTATCTACTTAGAAAATACTACTTTGGATAGGGAAAATGTGGGATGGGAGAGGAGAGGAGAGGAGAGGAGAGGAGAGGAGGGGATGCACAATTTGGAATAGCAGTATGACACTGGCTTCACTGTCCTGGTGAGGGGTGAGTGCATAACTAATGCGCAGAGAGTGACTTGGGAAGGAAATATGGATAGTGAGAAAGCAAGCTTAGCCCTTTTTCATATTTGTGTATTAACCGTATCAGTCTGTTACAGGAGATAAAGCTCTGGGCAGCTAGATGGTGTTTATGCATCTGTGGCTTTGGCAAGCACAGGGAGGTGAGGACTGTGGGAGAAGTCCATTGCACACTTGGGAGGAAAGAAGGTAGAAGATGTTCTCAGTACACTCTTCTCACCCAGAATTGCAGAAACATTCCCTCCTGCATGTAGTAAATTCTTACATAGCACTTACTTAGTATTGAAACTGGAGAAGTATTTAAAATCACAGAGCATTTAAGTAGGTTGAACACCAGATCCACAACATGGATGTGAATGTGATACTGGCCTTAACCCTCCTACTCTTGAAAACACATGCTGGGAATTTCAGTCACCACATATCACCAAAATTGATTTCTAATGTTGGCACAAAATCCATTTCTGACTTAGGTGAGCTTGAGGAAAATAGAGCAGTTATTTTGCCCTTTCAACAAGCGAGTGAACTTCATCCCTCTAAGGCCGGGCCCACCATGAAGCTTGCTGGATTTCCCCTTGGCAGAGGCAATGACTGGGAGAGAGAGGGCAGCAGTTCCTCAACATCATAATGGCAACGTCCCACCAGCAGGCAGTGTGACCTGTGTATATAACATGGCATCGTGTGACATGTTATTTCAATCCTTTCACTTCTGCTGTGTGTTTACTTTTCATAAGCACTGAATGATATTGCAACAATGGGTTTATGTAAACTATAAGTTATTTAAAATAAACATCTATTTTAAAACTTGTTTTAACATTTTTCATTTCCAAAGAGACAAGCGAAGGACACAACTCCACTAGGGAGATTTAATTTAATCCTTTTTTATGGGCAACGGTAAAGAAACTGACTTGCCGAAACCGGTTTGGCTCAGTGGATAGAGCGTCGGCCTGCGGACTGAAAGGTCCCAGGTTCGATTCCGGTCAAGGGCATGTACCTTGGTTGCGGGCACATCCCCAGTAAAAGATGTGCAG